>NC_064281.1:31317500-31677500 GCF_003254725.2 Canis lupus dingo
ATCCTGGAGAGGAGCAGGAATTCATGTAAGACCCAGAACTACAACCAGCAGAGGGTCAGTAAAACTGAGAAGGCCACATCCCTAAGACCAAGAAACATGATGCCTGTGTAAGAATCAGACTTCAGGGGCAGCCCGGGTGGCTCAGTGGTTTAGCGCTGCCTTCAGTCCAGGGCCTGATCCTGGAGACCTGGGATCGAGTCCCATGTCAGGCTCCCTGCATGGAGCCTGCTTCTCCCTCTGCCTGTGTCTCTGCCTCTCTCTCTGTGTCTCTCGTGAATAAATTAAAAAAAAAAAAAAAAAAAAGAATCAGACTTCATCAGAATAACAGAGAACCCTGCCTTCACTAACTCCACTGCAGGATTAACAAGCATTAAATCACAAATAACACTGAATAAGTTGCAAGAGGCAGACCCCATATGACCTACCCTACAAAAGGAACACCTACAGCTGAGAGAAAAGCTACAGCTTAGCTACAGCTAAGAAAAGCCCTTTGGCTAACTAGCCCCCACGCTAAACAAAATGGTACCACTCCCAACTATAAAATTATGAGACATACAAATAACAAGGGGGAAATAACATTCTCTCAAGAGAGAAGTGAATTATTAGAACCAAAGTGGGACATAGCACAGATGCTCAAACTATCTGATAGGGCATTCAAATTACTCTAAGCTTCGAATGGAAAAGCTGGATGAAGTGACTGATTGGATTAGTTTAAGCAATGAGATGGAAATTATTTTAAAAAGAATCAAATGCTCAAAATGATAACATAAAAAAATATAAATAATATCTTTGATGGACTTATCAACAGATTTGACACAGCCAAGGAAAGAAAATTCATGGTCTTTAATTAGGTTAGTAGAAATTACACTGATGTAAAGATAAGAAGAAAATAAAGCAGAAAAAGAGAGCATTGAAGAGTTATAGAAGAGTATCAAACAGCCTCACATATTTATAATGACAGTTCCAGAAGGCAGAGAGATAGAACACCACAGATGAAAAGAAGAAATATTTGAAAAGATAATAACTGAGGTTTTGTTTTTGTTTTTGTTTAGAAAGCCTAGGCAAATGATATTTAAACTGTAGAAAGCGAGCAACAAAAAGAAACTCATGAAGCTAGCCAGTTTATTGTTTTATTTTATTTATTTTAATTTATTTTTAAAAGTAGACTCTATACCCAGCATGGGCCCAACATGGAGCTTAAATTCACAACCCCAAGATCAAGATCTGAGCTGAGATCAAGAGTCAGACGCTCAATGGCTGAGCCACCCAGACACCCCAAGTAGCCAGATTTTTTTAAAAGACACATTACATACAAAAGAATAAAGACTTCTCTTTATAAACCGTGCAAACTAGGTGGTAACGGAGTGACATCTATAGAGATGCAAGGAAAAAAGTACTGTCGATCATAACTCTATAACCCAAAAATACTCTTTACAGTGTAGAATTAAAGACTTCTTCTCTCTCTCTCTCTCTCTCTGTGACTATCATAAATAAATAAATAAATAAATAAATAAATAAATAAATAAATAAATAAAAATTTAAAAAAAAAGACTTCTTCAAGTCAGTGTACAAAACCCAGTTGCATTTCTGTATACTAGCAACAGACAATTCAAGTGTGATGTTAAAAATGTCATTTACAACAAGGATAAAAAAAACCTACAGTTCGTAGGTAAATATCTAACAAAATATGTACAGTATCTGTGTATCAAATAATAGAAAAACACTGATGGAAGAAATCAAATAAACCTAAATAAATAGAGATGCATCATGTTCATCGACCGAAGACATAATATTGTTAAAATGTCAATGCTCTCCAATTTGATATATAGATCCAGTGCATTTCCAATCCATTTCTCATTAGGCAATTTTTGTAGATATTGATAAGCTGATTCTAAAATATATACGAAAAGACAAAAAAGTAGAATTTTCAAAACAAATAAGAAAGAATGAAATTGGAAGGCTTTTACTAACAGATTTTAAGATGTACAGGCATACTTTGGAGATACTGCGGGTTCAGCTCCAAACCCCTGCAGTAAAGTGAATATTGCAGTAAAATGAGTCAAATGAATTTTTTGGTTTCCTAGTACATATAGAAGTTATGTTTATACTATACTGTGGTCTATTAAGTATATGATAGCATTATCTCTAAAAAACAATGTGCATACGTTAATTAAAAATACTTTATCACTAAAAAATGCTAACCATCATTTGAACTTTGAGTCAGAATCACTGATCAAACATCACCATAACAAAAATAACAATACTGAAAAGGTTTGAAATGTACAATTGCCAAACTGTGACACAGAGACACAAAGTAAGCAAATGCTGTTAGAAGAATGGTGCCAATAGACTTGCTTGATGCAGGGTTGCCACAAACCTTCAACTTAAAAAAAAAAAAAAGTTACCTGAGAAACTTAATAAAGTGAAGCACAATAAAATGAGGTATGCTTGTACCTAAAATGTACATTATTTTGTACTGATTAAACAGACATACAATTTGTCCTGACTAAAGATGAGCATGAAGATCAAATGAACAGGAGGGAAAACCTAGATTTAGACCCAAACAAAAAGTCAACTGAATGTTTTGGGGTCTGAAGAAATACTAAACACATCATTGATACAAGCAAGTTCTGCTGATAGGTCATCAAATTAGATGATGCAAGTTCAAAGAGAAGGAATATTTGCATAATCTCAAAGTATTTCCACAAGGTGTATATTAAATACTAAGAGAAAATACTAACTTACATTGGAGCACCCGGCAGACACCACCTTAACCAAATAAAGATTAACATGGCCAATACTAAAATATATCATTATATATCCCCTGATAATTAAACACAGAGAAAAAGAAATCATCTCTCTGATATCATTCCCCAAAATGTATATCCTCAATCTAATAAGAAAACATCAGACAAATTCAAACTGAAGGGCATTCTATAAAAAACCTTACCAGTACACTTTATTTTTTTAAGATTTTATTCATTTATTCATGAGAAACACAGAGAGAGAGGCAGAGACATAGACAGAGGGAGAAACAGACTTGCTGCGGGGACCCCAATGCAGGACTTGATCCCAGAACCCTGGGATCAGGATCTGAGCTAAAGGCAGATGTTCAACCATTGAGCCACCCAGGCGTCCCGACCAGTGCACTTTAAAAGTATCATAAAAGAGCATAAAAGACAAGGAAAAGCTATGTCACAGATTGAAGGATATTCAAGGGACATGCCATCTAGATACAATGCAGAATCTTGGCTTGGATCAAATGATATAAAATGACATAATAGAATAGTTAATATCTGAATAAAGTATATAGGTTAGTTCATCATATTGTACCAATGTTACTTTCTTAGTTTTGATAATTCTACATTTTCATATAAAAGGTTATTTTTAAAGCCTGTTAGAAAATATTATCTCTGGAATTATTCCAAACACCAACTATTTTTGAATTTTATTATTAAAAATCCATAGCATGTTTTATAATTTCTGTAAGACTGTGTGAGTCTTTCTTTGTGTAAGGTAAATTTAGGATGGTAATGTGAAGATAAACTGAGTTTTGATTGCTACTGTACAAAAAGTAGAACAAGGAGGATTCCAATGCTAGCCAGTTAGTTTATGTTAAGAGCAAGTTCTAACACTTTAACCTAGTCTTACAGATCTTCCTTGATGTACGATGGGATTATGTCCCAATAGAGCCATTGTAAGTTGAAAATATCATAAGTTGAAAATGCATTTGCTACACCTAGTCTACCAAACGTCAAAGCACAGCCTAGTCTACATTAACCTGCTCAGAACATTTACAGTTGGACAAAATCATCTAAGACAAAGCCTATTTTATAATAAGTTGTAGAATATCTCATGGAATTTGTTGAATACTGTAGTGAAACTGAAAAAACAGAATAGTTGTGAGTGTATTGGTTGTCTACCCTCATGGTTGACTCACTGCCACTGCCCAGCATGATAAGAGAGTATCATACAGCATATTACTACCCTAGGAAAATATCAAAATTCAAAGTACAATTTCCACTGTACTTTTGCACTATCATAAGAGACTGTCTATATTTTGCTAAACTCTCAAATCTCAGAAAAGATGTAATAATTATGTTCTTCATTTTCTACAAGGCATTGGACAAATTCCATCATGAGATCTTTGGGATACAAACATATGTGTTCTAGTATTTTGAACATTTATATCCAAGACTTCTGATAAATAGTCATTTACTCTGTCACTATAGTCACTCCCTTCCTTATGCTTTCATCTCCCTTGTTTATCTTCCTTCTTCTATTCACCAAGTAAACGCACAACTATGGTGAATTAGTCAGTGATTGCTTCATTAATACTGCATAACAACCTCATAATCTCAATGTTTTATAACCAGAAATGTTCATTTTTCTTGCCTGTGGATCTTTTGATTAGCTGGGTAGCTCTTATTTAGATTTTGTTATCAGTTTCAGGACTGCTCTACATGTTTATTTATTAAGGGACATAACCTAGAATATGTTCTTCTTATTGTGTCTGGAAGAAGAACAAGAGCACAAGTGAGTTCTAAGACCTCAACTTGGATACTATCACCTACACCCACATTCTGTTGGTCAATCAAGTCATGCTTAGGATCAATGAAGGTGGAAAATATATATATATATATATATATATATATATATATATATATATATATACCAGGATAATATCAATATATATTAACACCTTGATCTGATGGCCCCAGTAGCCCCCAACCCACTTCTCTCTTTTTCTTTGAAGAAAAATTCTTAGAGGGACACCTGGGTGGCTCAGCGGCTAAGTGTGTCTTCAGCGTGATCCTGGGGTCCTGGGATCAAGTCCCACATCGGGCTCCCTGTATGGAGCCTGCTTCTCCCTCCGCCTGTATCTCTGCCTCTCTGTGTGTGTGTGTGTGTGTCTCTCATAAATAAATGGATAAAATCTTTTTTAAAAAAATTCTTTGAAAAAGTTGTCTATCCTCACTATCTCTATTATCAATTCTCCTATTCACTTCAGTGAGAATTTAATCTTGACAACTCAACTGAAATTACTTTTGTCAGGGAGATCATAACTTTCATGTTGCAGAATCTACCATTCAATGCTATGTCCTTATCTTTATCTCTCAGTAGCATTTTGACATAGTTGACTTTTTTCTTCTTGAAATGCTATATTAACTTGACTTTTGGTTTTCCTCCTATGTCATTGTTTAGCCCTTGTGAGTCATCTTTTCTGTCTTTTATCTGCTCTCAGGACTCAAAATATTGGCTTGACTTGAGGTTCAGTCCTGTCTCTTTTCCAGGTTTATTATCTTCCTGGCCATTTATTTCAGGCTTGTGGATCCTGTCTATTCATCACGAACTCCTCATTTATATCTCTTGAGTTTCTCTTGAGTTTCAACTGCTTATTTCCTTTTTCACGTGGGTATCTAGTAGGTATCTCTTACTAAATATTACTCTTGATATACCTGTCCCCTCCCTCACTCTCATGCTAATTTATTCCTCAAAGGTCTCTCCATCTCACTTAAAGGCACCATTATTTATCTAGTTCATCTTGCCAAACACCTAGAAGTCATACTGGATTTCTTTTTTGTTCTCAGTGGAAATTCCCAGCCCATCAGTGAACACTGATCAGAAAGCCATAAATGTATATCTTATTTCTTGGCCCCTTTTTACAACCTCTGCCACTTTTACCCTAGTCTACACCACCTGAACTGCTATAATTGCTTCCTTTATTTCCGTCTTGCACCCTAAATTCTGATCTCCATGCAGAAGACAGAGTGATCTGTTGTAAAACATAAACTGGATCATATCAATATGCTTTTTAAAAACCTCCCTGTGTTATACATTCAGTTTTAGGAGGTGAGGTCAGAAAGGCACCACATCATTTGTCCATCATTTGCTTTTTTTTTTTTTTTTCCCTGATCTCACATTCTCTAATCTCCCCCACCCCCTTCACTGACCTGCTGTGGACTCATCCTGAGTCAATTCCTTTCTTTTTTTTTTTTTTTCGATTTTATATTTATTCATTCATGAGAGACACAGAAAGAGAGGCAGAGCCATAGGCAGAGGGAGAAGTAGGCTCCCTGCGGCGAGCCCAATGTGGGACTCAATCCCAGGACCCTGGGATCATGACCTGAGCTGAAGGCAGACACTCAACCACTGAGCCACCCAGGTGCCCCCTGAGTCAATTCCTATTTAAGCGTTTAGGTTGCTTCCCCTTCTGGAAATACCGTTACCCTAACTTCTTGTTTACCTTTAAATGCCTCTACTCAGTGTCACCTCTTTAGAGAAATTTTCCCTGAAAACAACCACAGCCAATTCTCTCTTCCTAAATAACTAACTTAAAACCTATTGTGTAGTTATCTACTTATTTATTCCTCTTCTTTTCCCCCACTTTCTATTAAGTTCCACAGCACAAATGATATTTTCTCTAATTTCATGTGGTATTTCCAGCAACTAAAACAGTTCCTTGCTCAACTCATTCACACACTAATATTTATTGAGAACTACAATATGCTAAGATCCTGTTCTAAAGTCTGTAGATGCAGCAGGGAGCTAAGCAGGCAAATATCTCTGTCTTAGTGGCTTTACATGCTAGTAGGAAAAGATAAACAATAATCATAGGATGGGGAATGAAAATTGGTAGGGGAGGAGGATAAGGTAAGTCATGGTGTTGAAGGTGCAATTTTGAAGAGAGTGGTTAGAAAAGCCCTTAGTGAAGGGACAACATGAATGAATTAGCCTGCAGAGATGGCTATAATAAATAGCTAATGGAGTCTTATCTGAGTTCATACCATCAATGATTTATGTAAAACCAGAGAATATTCAGCAAATTGATGTATCACAAAAAGCAGGAAGAGAAAGCCAATATGCTAGAATGCTTAAATGGATATTTAATCTCTGTATTCTGTAATATTTGGCTTAAGTCTTCAAGACAGAGTTTTAAGGAAATGATAGAATGTTTGACACGGGGGTACAAAGCATCAGTAACATAAACTGAATATGGTGGTGTGCAGCTTGGGAGCACATTTTTGGTTTTGTCTTATTTAATTTTTGACAACATAGTTTGTAGTCAGATTATCTAAAAATTTAAAGTAAATTTGAGCCATAATAGCAAAATAGCTTTTTGCAGGTGTAAGAACATGTGTAATTGGTCCAAATTGCTTTGCACTAATTATATCACACCTGGATAATTTGGGTCAATTAAACATGCTAAATATTAAGATACTGGAAAATAAAATACTTCTTTTTGTGGATATTGAGTATGAAGGGTCTTTTGTCATATCTTAAGAAATGGCTGGTAAATATCTGATAAATGACTAGACAACTCCACTTATAACCAAAATGTCCAATGAGACATACTGATTGGATTTCCATTGATGCTGAAGAAACCACACATAGTTATATTAGGAAAGAGTGAAATCAGAAATTTGGAAGATCTTACATTATGAGTAAGGCAATGGTCAACATGTTGTAATTTAGGTAGAAATGGTGGTGTCCCAATGGGCTGGTAGCCCATGGAGATAGGAATTCAAGGACAGTATTTGGAGTTCCAGGAAATCATTCATCATAGGTGGAAATGTAACACATAGCTGACCTTATTGGTTTGGGTTTGGGGAAGGAGCAGAGAGCGAATCCCCAAGCCGACTCCCCACTGAGCACAGAACCCAATGTGGGGCTCCATCTCATGATCCATGAGACCATGACCTAGGCCAAAGCCTAGAGTCCCCTTGGATTTGCCTCTTGAAGGACTTAGCGAAGACAGTCAGACAGTCAAATCTTAAATCCTTAGATTTAAATAACTAGCAAGACATGACAAATATATAGAACTATGTCTAGTGCTTGAGGTAATAAATTATAGTGAGCATGGAAAAGTGGCTTCTCTAAATGTGGAAGATGGAGTTTAATTTTCTGTATGGCTGCTAATAGCAGAACTTCAAACAGACACTAGTAGCTGTAAGCAGTGGAACCAGGGCCTAGAACAATGAAAACCTTCCAATTTTGTTTCATAAAGGAGCTGAGTACCTTAAGATATAGGAATTCCTCATCAGATGATGAGTTTAAGTGGTTGTTGTGGGGCCATCCTCTGAATACTTCTTAGAATATATTCCTACATTCACTGGGAGGTTATAAATGAAGACCATTAAATTAGAACTCAAAGATTCTGTCATTCTATGTTAATGACATTAACAAAAACAGATCTATACAGGTTTGTTTCCTTTTAGAATAGTTATTTTAATTTTGATGCTAAGTTTACAATGTTTTCTCTTTCTTAAAAAAATGGAATGCTTTTTTTCTTAGGTGCTAGAAAAGACATAAGAAAGAAAAATTTGGAATAAAAGTGCTCAGATACAAATTATATACTTTTTGAGTACTTTGGAATCAAATAAGATGTGAGTTTGAGAGTAAAATTGCGTTTTGTAAAATGGAATATACTCTTTCAAGTTTTATTGGTCTAATAATGTTTTTATTATGTTGGGATCAAGGCTCAAGTGCCTGTCTTGGGAGAAACATAATAAAACATGCTTAAAATTGAGTATTTATCCACTTGTATACAAGAGAGAAGAAATCAGGGCAAAAATACTGAAGGTCACTGGCACAGAATCCGGTATGAAAAAACATAAAAGGCATTAGCTTCTGTACAAGAGCCTCAAGAGATGGAAGCTGTAAAGAAAGTGTTGAGAGATAGTAAAAGTGGTGACAGCTTTAGCACATTTGGGTCACTTTTGAGAAGCTTAATGCAATTGTATAAACTTTTTACTTTTTTAATTCTTAGATTCTGATTAGTGAGAACATATTCTAAGCTATGTCTTATGACCTGTTTGATACATTCTAAAAAACAAAATTTTTGCTTTATGCTATACAAATATTATATGTTTTTATTGTTTTTATATGAAAAATATATACTATCAGACTCCAATTCCAGGATAAGTATTACATCCAGTCAGTGAGGTTAATTAAAATTTTCAATCACTTCAAACCTTTATTTAATTTCAAGGAAAAAAAATCCAGAAATATGTATGTATGTTGGATCAGAAGAGTTTAAACTGAAAATCAATATGCATCTGTCAAATGGAATCAGAGCTCTATCTGATATGTCAAAAATCCAATTACACCTGAACTGAAGTTGTTATCATTTTTTTCTTCTTCTTCATTTAGCTGACAATCCTATGTATATTTAAGTCTAAAAGTAAGATCAAATGCATATAAGTTGTCGTGGGCTCCATGAGTGGGAAATAAATACACAATTGAAACTCTCTACTGTCACCAGTTCTGTGGGCAGGTCAAAATTTAATCTTACAGAAAGGATTAGATTTATATATTTTTTAGTTATCTCATAAAAAAGAATATGATAAATGCATTTTATGAAAACATTCATTCTAGGATTTCTCTATTTTGACTAGGCACAAGCACTCATTACCTTTTGCCACTTTTATTCTTCCTGACTTCTGGTAGCTATAATAGATTTTTTTTCCTGTGCAACTGGGCATATATTGGAATCCCTGAGTCCTTGATAGAAACAGAAGTCATCATTACATGTTATTCATTTTATTATCTTATGTAAATGGTACTGTGATCTTATCACAACTTCTATCAGGAAGAAAACTGATGAGATAAAAGGTAAATGGTAAGACACTTATCTTGCAGATAAGCACTCAATTCCTGAGTACATTAGCCAACTCTCCATATTTAATATTACAGCTGACCCTTGAGCAACATGGATTTGAACTGCTCAGGTCCACTTATACACGGGATTTTTTTTACAGTACAATATTTTAAATGTATTTTGTCTTCTTTATGATTTCCTTAATAACACTTTCTTTTCTCCAGCTTCTTTATTGTAAGAATACAGAATATAATACATATAACATAAAAATGTGTGTTCATCAACTGTTTATGTTATCAATAAGGCTTCCAGTCAACAGTAGGCTCTTAGTAGTTAAGTCTTTATGCAGATTTTTGGCTTTGCAGGGGAATTAGCACTCCTAACCCCCACATTGCTCAAGGGTTCAATTGTGTTTGTTACTTGTGAGGGCTGAGTTTTGAGACCGCTAAGCTCATATATAGCAAAATATATGCATATATTTAGGAGTCAGAGAGTGTTGAATAATTGGTGGATTATTTTCAAACCATTGGCAAATCCTTATATATAATGTATATTTACTAAGTTATCAATCTTTCCCACCTCCAAAGTCTCATCCCCAAAAGTAGTGGGAGTGTGAGATCTTACCATCACTATTTATCTTTCTTCCATGTTAAAGTATGTAATTATACAGTTATCCCTCTTTATATCTGTTACCAAATGAATACCAGTTCCTCTGTGTCACCCCTCATTCTCAGCATTCATATCCTCAAGGGCAATGCATCCACTTCTTTTAAACTTTTATTTAAATTCCCATTAGTCAACGTATAGTCTTTTCTTATCAGATGTATAATATGGTGATTCAGCACTTCTACACATCACCCAATGCTCATCAGTACATCCACTCTTTTATCACAACTTTCTCTCCTTTCCAAACTCTAAGACTTTACCACACAATTCTCTAGAATCCACGATTTGCCATAGGGAAGATAGCCTCTATCTCCAAGTCAACTAATAGGAATGTTTCCTGTACCTTCTTGAAACCTGACTCTCCCCTGAGAAGATACTGTTTCCCTGTAATTAGAAAAATCCTCATCACCATTTTGAAATATATTTATATTTTGAATAACTATTGTTATTGATAGTTGCATTAAATATTTCTAATTTTTTATGTTCCTTGATTTTTACATTTTAATGTTTAACAACATTTTTTTCATTCCAAAAGAAATTATAGAACTAAGAGAATCATAATATAGAAATGAAAGATCTGTCTTGGGTTGTCTATAAATATTGGAAACAATTCATATTTGCCAAAATATTTTTAAATACTCCTATTTATTGGATTTCTGGCTTTGCCAAGACAGCATAGTCCTTTTCTTCCTACCCTACTCTAGCCAAACATCAATGGAAAAATCACATGTCCCCCATCTCGATAGCCTCAGTAGGGCCAAACAGGTAATTGATTTTGCACCCTCTCACCCTCATGCCTTACAAGCAGCACACTCTGATTCCCTTCCCCTGGCCTGTCTGTGGTGTTGATGAGGCCAAGCAGGAAAACTCATCTATCATTCTGCCAGCTGAAGTAGGCAGTGCTCCAGGTCCCTTGCCACAATAGTGTTGGTGGAGCCAAGAGGGGAGCTTATCTTCTATTTCTTCCCTGGCAGAAGCAGGTGGAGCTCAAAGTACCCCACCAAGAAGGTGTCAACAGTGTTGTTGTAAGCTGAGAGCTTGTCCTCACCCAGGCATAATGAGACTTAAAGAGCTGGTGTCTGGACGATCTAGTCACTTCTATGCATGTCGTCAATGGGACTAAGCAAATTGGTGCAAGTTGGGCTAGTAAGCAGTTCACTTTTCTTCCCTTTACTGGTGTCAGTAAGATCCAGTAGGGTATAAAGCAGGGCCAGTAGCCGCTCCTATTCCATCCCATTCTCTGGAGTCAGTGAGATCTAGTGGGGACCACGGTCTACACACCTAACAAGCATCAACAAGGTAAAATAAAGTGATGTGAGGCAAGGTAGTTGGCATTCTCTTTTCCTTCTCTCAACATGTGAGCCAGGAACAGTGGAGAACTGAGCCTCCAACTGCACCTAGCATCAATGAAGTGGAATGAAGTGGTGACAGGTAAAATTAGTTGGCACTCTGCTTCTTCCCATCTCTTCTCTTGGTCATTTCTCTTAAGCTCATCAGGGAAAAGACCCCCCCACCCCACCCCACCCTTCTGCAATGAGACAATGTAAGTCAATGCCCCACATTCTACTTAAACAAATAATTTTGAATTCTCATTAAACAAATGAAGACACAGAGAAGCTGAAGGGAAAAAAGTAAATTAAAGAATCAAATTGAAGTCCTGGTACTGATAAAATACATTAAGTTAAATAGATATTTCACTGGATGTGATCAAAAAAAGACTGGAGATGATGGAGAATAGAATCAGTGAGTGTGAGGACAAATCAATAGAATCATCACAGACTAAACAACAGAGAAAAGACAAACTGAAAAAAAAATGCAGTTCAGGGACCTGTAGGAAAATAATTAAAGAAATAATAGTCATATCAGAGCCCCCAAGGGAGAGGAGAGTCTGTGACTAAAACATAATTCAAAGATATAAATATCTGAAAACTTGTGATGAAATACATAAACCTAGAGATTCAAGAAGCTAGTAAATTCCAAATAGTTTAAAGCAAATGGAATCCATGGTAAGACACAATAATTAAACTTCAGTAAACTGGGCAGCCCCGGTGGCTCAGCAGTTTAGAGGCGCCTTCAGCCCAGGGTGTGATCCTGGAGACCCAGGATGGAGTCCCACGTCGGGCTCCCTGCATGGAGCCTGCTTCTCCCTTTGCCTGTGTCTCTGCCTCTCTCTCTCTCTGTGTGTCTCTCATGAATGAATAAATAAATAAATAAAATATTTAACAATAAATAAATAAAATAAACTTCAGTAAACAAAAGACAAAGAAACAAACCTTGAAAGCAGCCAAAGGGAAAGTGCATTACTTACAGGGAAAGAGCAATTCAAATGACAAAAGATTTCTCATCTAAAACCATAGAGGCAAGAAGAAAGTAATACTTAAATTCTAAGTACTGAAAAGGAAGAACTGTGAACTGTAAATTTTATATCCTGAGAATATATCCTTCATGAATAAAGGAAAAATAAACATTCTTAGATGAGGGAAAAGAAAGACAATTTGTTACAAGCAAACCAGCCCTTAAAAAATGACTGAAGAATATTCTCTAAACACATAGGAAATGGTTAACATAAGGAGAATTAGAACTTCAGAAAGTGAAGAATATCAAAATGAGTAAAATATTAGTAAACTCTCTTACTTCTATTGAATTCCTTAAATTATATTTGCTGATTGAAACAAAAATTACAACACTTTGTGCTATGGAGTCTATTTATCTATATATCACTATGTATCTATCTAGAAGGAGAGAAAAATCTTAAGATAATTATATATGAAATATGGAGTACATAAACTGATCTAAATAGAAATAAGATATATTGATTATATTTTCCTATTTTCTATATTTTTGATGCTCTGGTATCTGGAATCTTGTTGGGAACTGCCTCTCCCAGGGTTAGCTAATTCCTAGAGATAGTAAATGACTCATTTGTGATCACCTTTTATATGCAAACTAACAAATTTAGAGCCCCCGCCTCCCACACCTTTCTGTAAGGCTTTTACATTCTAGACCAATGTTCTACCTCTATCACCCCCAGGCTGGGAACCCTTTCATTCCAAAACCTACTGAAATTATTCAAACTAGCCAATCTTAAACCTGCTTAGCCTGTTTACCATATCTTGCTCATTCCTTCTTATGAAAACCACAATAAAGACTCTTGCCTGTTCCTCCACCTCATGACTGACTCTGGTACTTCTCCATATAGCCCTGCATGGCATGGCATGCCTTCTGTTTCTAGGTAGAGGCGAGTACAAAAACTTCTTCATGACAGTCATTTCTATGTCTGCATGTGTTACCAGATGTGATTAAAACAAATCCTGGGTGCATTTTAAAATGTAAAGTATATACGCTTCATTCAAAGTAGCTAAATATTGATGCCTGTGGACAACAATAGGTTGTATATGTATATTGAATTACCATTTAAAACAACTAAGAAAATTATGTGAATATACCCCAAAACACTATAAATCAGTTTGAATCCTAAAATATGTTCAAGTAACTCATGACAATATCACTACAGATAACCCTAAGATATTAAAGAAATAAAGCAGTATTGCAGGCAACTCTAAACACGTAAATCCAACAACTTAGGAAAAAATGATCCATTTCTAGGAAATTCCAAACTACCAGAATTCAGCAACGATGAAACAGATAATATGAATAGTCCTGTAACTATTAAAGAAATTGAATTCATAATTGAGAAAGTTCCAAAAAGAAATTTTCAGGCCCAGTTGGCCTCAATGGCAAATTCTATCAGATATTTAAAGAATTAACATTAATCCTTCTCAAACTCTTCCAAAAAAAGAAGAGGAAGGAACACTGTTTAACCTATTCTGTGGCCAACATTACCATGACACAAAACCCAGAAAACCACAATAAAGACAAACTACAGACTAATACTGTTAAACAAAATGTCAGTAAATTGAATCCATCACTATATAAAAAAAAAAATACATCCACAACCAAATGGGGTTTATTCCAGAAGTAAAGGCTGGTTTGGTATTTGAAATTCCATTATGTAATCCACCTTGTTAAAAAGATTAAGGGGAAAAAATTCACATGTCAGTTAATATAAAAAAAGCATTAGAATAAGTCCAATATCCATTTCTTAGAAAACTCTTTACAACCCAGGAATAAAAGGAATTTCCTCAACCTGATAAAGAGCTGACTTGATAAAACTACAGCTAATGTGGGATTCGATTATGAAACATTGAGTACTTTCTTTCTAAAATAGGCAGTAACCCAAGGATGCCATTCTCATCACTTATTTAATATACTGTTGAAAGTCCTAGCCAGTACAAAATGGCAAGCAAAGGAAGCAAAAGGCAAATAGAATGCAACGGGAGAAATCAACTGTTCCTATTTTCATATCATTAATGATCTATCAGAAAATCCCAAGGGATCTTAAAAAAAAAGTTGGTAGAAGTATTGAGTTCAGCAAGCCTACAGTAACACAAATCATATTTATATCTTTATATATACTACCTGTGAAAATGTAGAGACTGAGATTAGAAACATAATACCATTTATAGTCTCTCCAAATAAATGAAATACTTAGAAATAAATCTAACAAAATGTGTATAGGACTTATATACTGATATGACAAAATCAAATCACAAATAAATGAATGGAGAGATATGCTGTATTCATGGTTGTAAAACTCAATATAGTAAAGATAACAGTTCTATCCAAATCAATCCATAGGTTTGATGCAATTCCTGTCAAGATGCTCACACCTTGGGGTGGCTGAGCAGCTCAATGAGTTAAACATCTGACTTTTGGTTTCAGCTCAGGTCATGATCTCAGGGTCCTGGGATGGAGCCCCAAGTTGGGCTCTGCACTCAGCACAGGGTCTGCTTGGGATTCTCTCTCTTCCTCTCCCTCTGCCCCTCCCCCTGGCACTTGCACACTATCTCTCTCTAAAATAAATAAATAAAATCATTTTTAAAAAAGGTACTCACACCTTATGCAAATTTAACTCAGCACACTGCTAAGCAAATAGTTCTTATGTTTCACTAATAGCAAATTCTGTAAGAGGAAAAATTAATAAATTGCACATCATCAAACTAAAATATTTTTCTCTGTAAAAGCCCATGAGAAGATGATGAAATGGGAAAGTACAGAGTGGGAGAAGATATTTGCAAAACATGAGATAAAGAGTTAGTATCTAGAACACATAAAAAGTACTAAAAACTCACAAAAATACAGTTAAAGTAGAATATGATCAAAGAACATAAGCAAGTATTTCACCAAAGAGAATATACTGAGGGCTAATAAGCACATGAAAAGGTGTTCAGGATCATTAGTCTTTAGGGAAATGCAAAATAAAACCACAATGAGATTTTACTACAAACACATTGGAATGGTTAAACTAAAAAATCCTAACTACATGAAGTGTTGGGAAAGATGTAGAGAAACTGGATTGCTCATATACTGCTGGTGGACATGTTAAGGGGTACAACCATCCTGGGAAACTGGGAGTTTTTTTGTAAAAGCAGACATGTGGCTACCTTATCACCCAACAGTTGCACTCCTGAGAATTTATCACAGAGAAATGAAAATTTATTTCTGCATAAAAACATGTGCATGAATGTTCATGGCAGATTTATTCATCATAGCCTAAATCTGCAAACAACCCAGTTGCCCTTCAGTGGGTGAATGGTTAAACAAACTGGCCCATTGATAACATGAAGGACAGCAATATAAAGGAATGAAGCATTGATAAACACAACTTGATCAAGTGTCCAGGGATTTAAAGCTGAGTGAAAAGGCCAGTTTCAAAAATTTACTTATGATATGATTCCATTTATTTAATATTCTTGATTTGACAAATTTACAGAAATGGAGAATGGATTAGTGGTTATAATGATTCAGGGTTGGAACAGGGGATCGAGTAGGGGTGTCTTTAAAAGGTCAACAGAGAAAAAAAAAAAGGTCAACAGAGGGATCCTTGTGGTGATGAGGCTTTTCTGTATCTTGACTATATCAATATAAATATTGTGGGGTTTATTTCCTATTTTTCTCCTTTATAAAAAGATTTATTTATTTATTTTAGAGAGCGAGAGAGAGCTCAAGTGAACATGCAGTGGGAAGGGGCAGAGGGAGAGGGAGAGAGAATCTCAAGCACACTCCCTGCTGAATCCAATGCAAGGCTTGATGCCACAACCTTGATGTCATGACCTGAGCTGAAATCAAGAGTCAGATGCTTAACCAACTGAGCCACCCAGGAGCCCTGAAATATTCTGGTTTTTATATTGTTTTATAGTTTTACAAGATGTTACTGTGGGATATAACTGGGTAAAGGATACATGGGATCTCTCTTTTATATCCTAAAACTGTATATTTATAATTATTTTAAATATTTTTGTATTGTATATGAATGATATAAGAGAATAATCCAAAGGATATAGATCTACACTGCTTGGTATCCAAGTATCTATTGTTTAAAAGATAAACCATTCATCTTTTATGTTTATATGACTGCTAATAATCAGAGCTAAATAAGCAGAGTTCTAGCATTAGCATTTTTTTTAAGATTTTATTTATTTATTCATGAGAGACACCGAGAGAGAGAGGCAGAGACATAGGCGGAGGGATAAGCAGGCTCCACACAGGGAGCCCGATGTGGGACTCGATCCCAGGACTCGATCCCGGGACTCCAGGATCACGCCCTGGGCTGAAGGCAGCGCTAAACCACTGAGCCACCTGGGCTGCCCTAGCATTACCATTTATTAAGAGTATATTGGGGGATCCCTGGGTGGTGCAGCGGTTTAGCGCCTGCCTTTGGCCCAGGGCGCGATCCTGGAGACCCGGGATTGAATCCCACCTCGGGCTTCCGGTGCATGGAGCCTGCTTCTCCCTCTGCCTGTGTCTCTGCCTCTCTCTGTCTCTCTCTGTGACTATCATACATTAAAAAAAAAAAAAAAAAAGAGTATATTGGCTTACTCTTTATGAGAGATAATTGCTGTGTCTCATGTTGATTTAGTTAACATATATCATGTAGTTTGACAATCAACAATAAAATGTTATTTGAAAAGTAATATGTTTTTGAAACTAAATGTTGCTATTTATGAATTGGAGAATGTCCTTAAGAGCTCAGTGTTTAGGGGCTCCTGGTGGCTCAGCCAGTTAGGCATCTGACTCTTGATTTGGGCTAGTTCATGATTTTGGGGTGGTGGGATTGAGCCCCACATCCAGCTCTGCACTCAGCATGGATCCTGCTCGAGATTTTCTCTCCCTTTCCCTCTGCCCCTCCTCCCAATCGCATGTCCTCCCTTTCTGTAAAAATAAAATAAATAAAATCTTTAAAAAAAAAAAAAGAGCTCAGTGTTTAGTGACATTTACTGTGCATGCTGCTGCCTAACGTAAAGCATGCCCAGATCTCCAGATAATTGTCATGAATGTTTATTAAATTATGTCTGCAGCTGAGCATGACTTCACATTTTTAATAAAATTTCTCTTCCTATTATGTCAAATGACCAATTTTCCACACAAATAAGCACAGGTTCCAATCACATAGATTTGTAATTACGATTTATAGCATAAAGCAGGTGGATTTCTTAGCTAGTCAGTGAAGCTACTGATTTTATTGTAAAAGACAAAGCTACAGCTTTGCTTATGCAAAGATGTCTGGATGCCTGCCCTTTAGAAAAGTCTGTAAACCTGAAATTTAGACCACTAACATCACTAGAATATTTCTACTCAGAAAACAGAAATTGAACTTATTTAAATAGTTTATGTAAGGTCTAGGCTTGTAAAATGGAGCCCAAGGTGCAGTGCCATTTGGGGGGGGGGGGGGCATTTCATGCAATTTTCTTAGTTGCAGAAATATAGGTGAATATTCTGACAGAGAGAAGAGAGAAGACTAATATCTGCTCAGGCATTATAGGCCTTTAAAGCAGGTAGAATGGTTGATATTTGGATGGATGGAGAGAAAGGAAAGTAGAGAAATTTTAAATGATGAACTTTTGGTGAGACATGGTTTTCCTGTAGTAAAATATGCTTATAATAAAATTTCCTACAGTGAATTGAAACTTGGTAACTACTACTGACATGCAGCATTTCCTCTTCTCACATCTGATATACTTCCTGTTTCATTGAAAATATAGGGTGAAATCAGAGTCTAATTGTTCTTCCATTATACCAACCAGCCTAATTTTATTTTCATCCCTGTGTCTTGCATTCCCTCCCATTATATCAGAAAAGTTCTCTTTTGGAGTCCTGGTTTCCAGGACTTAATTCTCTCTTGATTCTCCTTCTCTCTCTCTAATAAGTCCTCTTCATTCTCTTTTGCACGTTTGCCCCCTGTTCCCGTCCTGTGACTTCCTAGAGGCCCAAGGCTCAGTCTTCTCTTCATTTCTAGCCACACTCATTCCTGATAAGGTCTCCCCATTCAGTCACACATGAAGTTCTAAGAACTTCTAAACTGATAACTCCAGCTTCAACCTCTCCTTTTTTTTTTTTTTTTTTTTAAGATTTTAGTTATTTATTCATGAGACACACAGAGAGAGAGAGGCAGAGATATAGGTAGAGGGAGAAGCAGGCTCCTTGCAGGGAGCCCGATGTGGAACTCGATCCCGGATGGGATCATGCCCTGAGCTGAAAGCAGACACTCAACCACTGAAGCACCCAGATGTCCCCCTTCAATCTCTCCTTAAATACAGTTCATATAGCCACTTGCTATCTCCATAGTCCCCACCATGGATGTCTACAAGGCTTCTCAAACTTCCTTAGTTGCTCTAGGCAAATGACACCTCATCAGAGAGGCCTTCCTGGACCACTCTATCTTTACATCCACATAACTCTCTAACCCTTTATTGTTTTATTTATACCATACATACAAATACATTTTATTATTGTTTGACTCCTACCCTCACCCCCTGACACATTCTGGAATGCATGACTCAGGAAAGCGGGGGATACATTTTTTTCCACCATTTTATCCCCAGCGCTTATTATAGTGCATGACATATAATATTTTCTGAATGAATAAATGAAAGTATAAAACAGTGTAGAAATAATGTATACTGTACAAAATGGGATTATATGAATGGAATTGGAATAGTACCTTTCCATAGCAAAACACTGATATGTATATTACATTAGCTTTTTTCATAGGAGGAAAATCTCACTTAGAAATTTAAATAACTTTCCCAATGCTAGCAAATAACAGAGCAAACATTGAAACTTCTAAAGCTCATGCTCTACACTATATCATAGAGTATTCCTGTAGTAAAGAGAGAGATCTTACATGCACATACATACACATACACTTGCATGCGCACATGCACACACACACACAGTATGATGCAGGAGCAGGGAGGACATGGTAATTGATCAGTAAAGTATATTAGTTGTAGTAGTAGACATTTATTTTATCTTAGAATTTTCTGTGGATAGTTTTAATTGAAAATAAAATTAGCTACTTTTCCAAGAAAATATTCAATTCCCTGAAATTAATTTTTCAATCTTATTTATCTTTTCTATTTATGAGGAAAAATGTTATCATAGAATATTAGGACTGGAAGGAACATGAAAATATCCTATTCCAGCACTCAAAGTCCAAAACCCTTCTCTCATCACTGTCAGTGCTTATGCAGCATGTATTTGATGGCCTTTAATCATGGAAAACTCTCTCATTCATTGTGCATCTGGTCAGGAGGCTTTTTCACTCATTTTGAGTCAACAATGAAGTGTTTACATTAAAATCAATATTTTAAGTGTTACTTTGTTTTTATTTTTGCTAATGAATTCTTAGACTTAAAAAGCGAACACAAAACTTCACCTTACAGTTGCTTAGCTCCTGGTGTAAAATTTACCTCAGCAATCATATTTGTGTTGAATAACTCCAAAATCTACTTTTAAAGCATTATATATCCCAAACTGAACATTTTTTTTCTAAGAAGCATGGATATGTGTCTTTGCCCCAATTACCTGTTTTAGTAAATATGACCTTCCACTTACTGCTTACTTTTTCTACACTAGTCCCCTTGGTAGTGTCTTCCTTGAACAACTTCTTCGTTAAATCTCAAGCATTAGCTAGCTCTTCAAAAGATAGACAACGCAAAGCAGCAACAGTCTCTAATCCTTGACGAAGAAAACACAATCTCTGATATGTCCTTTTTGCTATTCATTAGATGCCTCTATTCAGTTGATGAGATACAAGTAGAAAGGGAAAAATGCTTCATCCCTAGTTTTTCCATGATCATAGCAGCCAAACAGCAATCCGAGTCAACTTTCTTTATCTGCTCTATGTTATGAGAATCTGGAAGTAGAATTTCTGTAAGCAAATTCAATGGCATCCCATACTTCAGCCTCTAACATAAGAAAATATAATTTCATGGATTAGTTTGCTAGGGCTGTAATAACTAAACACTAGACTGGCTATTAAAAATTACTTAAACAAAATGAATTTATTTTATCACAGTTCTACAAGCTGGAAGTCCAAGATCAAGGAATTGGGGGGTTTGTTTTCTTCCAAGGCATTACTCCTTGGGTTTTAAATGGTTGCCTTTTCACTGTATCTTCATATGGTCTTTCCTTCGGGGTTTGCACATTCCAGGTGTGTGTCTGTGTGTCTGAATTTCTTCTTTTTATAAGGACACCCATCATATTGGACAAAGGCCCACCCTGACAGTCTTATTTTAACTTAACCACTTCTATAAAGGCCCTAACTCCAAATATAGTCACATTTTGGGATACAGGAGATCAGGGCTTCATCCTGTCAGTGGCTGGAGACCAATGGCACACATAATTCAGCCCATAGCATCTCCACAGGAACCAATGAAAGGACTCTTCTCCAAACTACCACATTAACAATTCTGTTCCATTTTTTAGTTATAACTTAAAGACTTTTGAAATAGGTTATTGAAACTATAAAGCATCCAAGTAGAAAGTGCATAGATTTCATGTTTGAAATGGTTGATGACAAGTCATGTTCATCTTATACTCTTATTTAAAATGAAAATTTAGGGCAGCCCGGGTGGCTCAGCGGTTTAGCACTGCCTTCAGCCCCGGGCATGATCCTGGAGACCCGGAATCGAGTCCCATGTCAGGCTCCCTGCATGGAGCCTGCTTCTCCCCCTGCCTGTGTCTCTGCCTCTCTCTCTCTCTCTCTTTCTGTGTGTGTGTCTCTCATGAATAAATCAATAAAATGTTTAAAAAAAAAAAAGATTTCTCCAAAAACCCTTTAAAAAATTAAATTAAATTAAAATTTAAACTTGTACTCTTGGGACGCCTGGGTAGCTCAGTGGTTGAGCGTCTGCCTTTGGCTCAGGGGGTGATCCCAGGATCTGGGATCAAGTCCCACATCGGGCTCCCTGCATGGAGCCTGCTTCTCCCTCTGCCTGTGTCTCTACTTCTCTCTGTGTGTGTCTCTCATGAATAAATAAATAAATAAAATCTTTTAAAAAATAAAAAAATAAAACTTGTACTCTTATTTAAAATAAACCGTGATAACCAAAATAATAGCATGACTTAGGGTGCTAATATGTTTCTTAGTATCTCTTTGATTACCTGACATGGGTCATTCCTACTGCCATGCTAAATATTAGAACTTATGCTGTGGAAAGCAGTAATGTCATATCACTAAAGTGATTAAAAATGAATCTCCTAGAATGAAATACTTTCATTTCTAAAATGAGGATTATGCTACTCTCTTGAGAAGATTTTCTTCTAAGAAGGAAGGAAACCTCATAGCCATTAAAGCATTGTACAATTTCTGTATTTCAAATGAGAGATCAGTCCATAAATATTTCTAACACCTTTAATCAAAAGCAATCAAAGTAGCAGTTTTAAAATATACTGAATAAAATTTGAATGCTAAGTGCAACAAGGCCATAGGAGATTTCAAAGGCAAAACAGTAATATCACACTTTGTAACATTTCTCAGATACTAAGCATGAAGTATTATCAAGGTTTCAAAAATTCTGTAAATAATATATACCTCTCATAAAATATATAAATCCACAAAATTAATTATGTAAAATAAAATGTGCATATCCCCCCATGCTTATTAGGGTTTTGAACCTGAAGAATGATAACTGTAATAGAAAAAAGTAAGTTTGTTTGTGTGGTTACCATATGGAAATGGGAGAAAACAGAAAGAAGCAAGCTCAGAAAATGTTTGAGTTTAGAATATGTTTATCAACCTAAGAAGTATAGTAATCATCATACTAACTGGATTTCCTTGTCAGAAGAAAGAAAAAATTGATGTGGTTCCTCTCAGCTTCCTGCTAAATACATGTGAAGATGCTGAAACAAACCTCTAGCAAGACTGAAAACTGAAACTGGCAGAAAAGCAACTCCAAGAACCTAGAAGCACCTAATACAATGCCCAGATGAAAAATATAAAATAAAGGCCAATGCTTGCTCTTGGATAGATCATGAATAGACAAAAATGTCAGTTACCCCAAAAGTATAAATGTAGGGTGATTCCATTAAAAGTACTATTTAAAAATAAATAAAATAATAAAATAAAATAAAATAAAATAAAATAAAATAACTATTTGCCACCCCTGGAGCTAAAGAACCCTTCATTCCATACGTGGAAAAATTCTTTTTAAAAATGAGCTGGAGGAGGAGGCAGTTAGTCCCACTAGAAAATAACACATGTGTAATTACAACAATGTGGCATGTACAAGTGAAGAGAAAGAAAGACCAAAGAAATCTAGGGAATTCAGAAAAAAAAGTAAAATATGTATAGACATGCCATGAAGGCAGCATTTCAAGTCAGGGAACTTTTAAATAAGTGGTTTTGTATAATTAGTCCCATATAGAAAATCAGCAACATTGGATACATTTCTTCCTCATTTCATATGTATGGTTAAGTTACAAATGGATCAAATAACTATAAAAACCAAAGCATTTAGGTATTAGAAGAAAACACTCGGGACCCCTGGGTGGCTCAGCGGTTTGGCGCCTGCCTTTGGCCCAGGGCACGATCCTGGAGTCCCGGGATTGAGTCCCGCATCGGGCTCCCTGCGTGGAGCCTGCTTGTGTCTCTGCCTTTCTCTCTCTATGTCTATCATGAATAAATAAATAAAATCTTTAAAATAAAAAAAAGAAGGAAACACTAATAGTGTTTTACAGGATAATGGGAAAACCACAGAAAATAAAACTCATTTGTGAGACACAAAATGAACTTGATAAATTCTCCAAGTTCTTTTTGTTAAATTTTATTGATTTCATGGAAGTTAATAATAGCACAGTGATTCTTACTATTCAAACATGACAATTAAGGAAACTTAAGATCACTTCA
Organism: Canis lupus dingo; assembly: GCF_003254725.2. Lineage (NCBI taxonomy): Eukaryota > Metazoa > Chordata > Mammalia > Carnivora > Canidae > Canis > Canis lupus. Next base: position 31,341,020 of record NC_064281.1, read on the forward strand.
GCAGGGAGCTATTTCTACTTGTAGACTGGTAAGACATTACAGTCACAAATAGGCTACTGGATTTGTAATTAAATGGGCTTATTTATCATAGCATTGTCTTTCTATACTTTCAATTCAAATATTATAAGAAACATGGTGTTGGTAATGAATTACCCCTTCGTATCTTTCTCTTGGCTCCTTACACCATCTAAATGTCTAGGTTTTATTTTTAGCCATAGTGAAATCTATTTTTAGTGGTAACATAGAATTTTGTAAGGGTAAATGATCATTCCTGAACTTGATTTCCTTGGGGATGTGTAAATCATTTATTTGACTCAGCTCTTGTTCTTCTTATCCTATTCCAACTCTTTACCCTATCCTATTCCAGCTCTTGCTGCTTTTATCCACTGAATGCAATGATTCATTAAACATCTAGAGTTCATAAAGACAAAGCTGAAGACGGCAGACATTGCTTAGGTATCTTAGTTAGCAACACAAACTTTCACTGGGACTTTGGCAAGTTTTTTAACCAAACTGTCTCAGTTTCTCCACCTCTAAAATGAGAAACATAGTAGCGTGTAATTTACAGTGATTTTCTGAACATGAAGTGAGGTATTGTGTGAAAAATACTTAGCACAGAGCCTGGCATATAGTAAGTACTTAATAAATATTAAGTAGTAGTCATATTAATTATTAACTACTATTAACTATGCTATGAGATAGAACAGTTTCATTTCCTGAAGGAGTGATGTTTAAAAATTTATAAGAATTTTGAGACAGGACATTTTGCAGAGGGGCCCTTTTCTTTTCTTTTTTAAGATTTTATTTATTTATTTTTAAAAACCCAGAATTTAATGTATATGAATATTTATCTGATATTTACTTTTTATTATTTTTATTTTTAAAAAAGATTTTATTAATTTATTCATGATAGAGAGAGAGAGAGAAAGAGAGAGGCAGAGACATAGGTAGAGGGAGAGGCAGGGCTCCCTGCGGGGAGCTCGAGACTCAATCCCAGGACCCTGAGATCATACCCTGAGCCAAAGGCAGTTGCTCAACCACTGAGCCACCCAGATGCCCCAGAGGGCCATTTTCTAAGTCTTTTCTTGATGTTCTTAATAGTTTAGTACAGTGTTCTCATCTGAGACAAAATGGCTTTGAAAATCATTGATTTTATAACAAAGAATATAAAAACCAGAATACAATCAAAAATCTCTTCTGTTCTTATAAAGAAATAGTGTTACTCTCCAAAATAAAAGAAGACATCTATCCCTTGGAAATCCTCACTGTTTTAAATACCCAGAAGCTCACCATGCTTCCAACCTCCCCATCTCCCCATACTTGTCCAGTAAGTAGGATGCATGTTTTCTTTCAAAGTGTGGCCACATGACTATCTGCTTCTGGAATGCATAAGGAGCTGTACTTAAACATGCAGCTTTTGGGCCCCAGCCCAGACTGAATAAACCAGAATCTATAGGTGGAGCTGAGCAGGCTCACGTCTAACAAATTTTGTACGCAGTTCTTATGAAAAGTGAAGGTTGAAAAATTTGAATTTTATTAGAACACAAGAAAATGCCGTCAGTTTTTCTGTCAGTTTTTCTGTCCTCTGGTGTTTACAGCCTGGAGCAAATCCCCCTTTCTTTCACAAATAAGCTTTGACTTCCCTGGTGGATCAATTAAATAAATGAACAGTTTACTGGTAACAACTTTAGTACTCCAAACAGAAACCTGGAGCTGTTATGGTCTAGGAAAAAGAAATACACAAAATAATTAAAGAGTCAAAAATTGCTGTGCTTTGGCTTTTGCAAAGTGTAGTAAGACTTGGGGGGCGCCTGGGTGGCTCAGTCGGTTGAGGGTCTTCCTTCAGCTCAGGTCATGATCCCAGTGTCCTGGGATGGAGCTTTGCTCAGCAGCGAGGAGCCTGCTTCTCCTTTTTCTGCTGCCCCTCCCCAATCTCATGCTCGCACACTCTCTCCAGTAAATACATAAAATCCTTAAAAAAACTGTGGTAAGACTTGGAAAGACTCGTGGGTTTTATGGTTCTTTTACCACTCTGGGAAACCCAAGCCTTCACTTTTGACATTTCCTCATCCCTTCCAGACTTTTCAGGAGAAGCTTCTTGCCTCAGGATAAAATATGTTTTTTTAATAGGGTTGATGGCATGTGAGGAAAATTGGTGAAGCCAGTGCAGGGTACTTATAATGTAGCATAAAGCATTTTCTTGCTCCGAAGTGGTTTTGAAAAGCTGATAGTCAATACAGGAATTAGGAGATTATTTTCAGCTGTCTATATTCTAAAAATGTTTACCACATTAAAAATTATTTTTGTGGTTTTTATAGGAATCGTATTGCCTCCTAAGGGGAATATAGATATCCCAGTGTTATTCATGCCCAACATTATGAAATTACACAAAACAGCGGTCATTGTTCAAATGATGAGGGCAAACAGAGAAAACTGGCCAATTGACAATTTTGACGAATTGAGCCCAGAGATGAAAAGGTAACTTTTAAGTAAGGACAATTGAAGAAAAATGGTTTTATTTTGACTGGCGCTGACGTGATCACTTTCTGTTCTGTGTTATGTAATGTAAAGCTCATGATTTTATATTCTCTGAGGTGTTGAAATTTATATGTTCCGAAGAGGAAAATACATTTGTTATGTGGGTAGAATATATATCATTTGACGTTCAGAGGGATTTGAAGTTCAGAGTGATGAGCAAGTCAACCTTAAGTATCATGTCAATGAATCAGAGTCAGAGACATGCAAAGGGATTCTTTTTGACTGGGAAAATACTTATTGCTGAGACAACAAATAATAAATATCTAGAGAACAACCTGAAGCAGCTTGTCTTGGCAAAGTATTGGGACTTGGGATGCTGACATTCACCAAGTGATGGCCCTGTGCCAGGTGTGTATGACACCCTGAGGCAACACCACTATGACTACTGCTGTACTGTGTTATTGCCAGGATACAGATTGCTTGGATTCTCTTTGCTTCACTGAAGTTTAAGCCAACTCCAATAATGATCCAAAATATATGTTTTCTCTGCTTTTATAATTTAATTAAATAATGATCTAGAAATCTTAATTAAAAGGAAATTCTGTCTTTGCCTTACGTGTATATATTTCTTCTCCACATTAAAAAAAAAATTCTTTTCTGTGAGCCCATTAGTGTCCATTCTGCCACGATTTTCACCATTCCTATAGTCAAGACACCCTATGAATTTGTGGGCCCCAGTGTAAAATGAAAATGAGAGGGCCCTTGTTCAAAAGTGGTTGAGAATTTCAGGACGGTTACAGTGGTGTGTTAAACAATCATGGAACAATTCTAGGTGTGGGGTCCACGTGCTGTGTGTTGCTCAAGTCATGTGCTCGTGAAGCTGGTCCTGCCTGCTGTGTCTTCTGTTTCATTTTTAACAAGAAAAGCCAATTGTCAACAATGATCAGAACCATTTTGTACAATTACTGTTGTCTTGATGGTGTATGACAGACTTAACAATATTTTGACAAATGGCCTTTTTTAACCAATATCCCCAAAAAGTAGGTTCTTTGTCGCTTTCTTTTATTATTATTATTATTATTATTATTATTTATTCATGAGAGACACAGAAAGAGAGAGAGGCAGAGACACAGGCAGAGGGAGAAGCAGGTTCCACGCAGGGAGCCCGACATGGGGCTCGATCCCCGGACCCCAGGATCAGGCCCTGGGCCGAAGGCAGGCGCTAAACTGCTAAGCCACCCGGGCGTCCCTCTTTATCACTTTCTGATGTCTTGTACTTAATGGCATTTTTTGTGTTTTGTGTTTTGCCTATCCAATTTAGAATACAACCCATAGGAACTGTATTACCTCTGATTAATCACATATTAGTCACATCAATAAATACCAACTTTTAAAAGCAGGGGAAAAGCTCTTCAGTTTTAAGTTCCATCTCACAATCTTTGCATTACATTTTTCTTTGTGATAATTCCCCAGGGTTTGCTTTGAAGTGTTCATAACACTTGCAGAAAATGTGGTGTATTTCATAGTTTCTCTCTATCAGAGTTTAAATTCATGAGCTTTGCTAAAATACCATTAAGTTAATAATGAATATTCTCTTTTATGCTAATATTGAAAGTGTTCATATTTTTTGTTCACTCTTCCTAACTAGAACCCTGGGAATAGAAAGTGGAGAAATCCAAGCAATACACTGGATATACCCTATTCTTGGACTTCCTCAGGCACTACATTCTAAATGCCCTCAAGGTAGGTATGCTGTAGAGTCACAAAACACTAAGATTCCAAGTGATCTTAGAGGCTCCTTTAATCCTGTCTCTTCTGGTACAAGCAAGAGAACTGAGGTCCAGAGAAAGTAAATCGTGAAGTGAATAGCCCTACTGGTAGGAGCGCCAGGACTGAATCTGGTCTCCTAACCGTAAGTCCAATGATGTTTCCACCAAACCACACCATTTCCTGTTGTTCTTCCTGTTGCTGAAACCCTGGGATCAGCTAAGATAGAAAATAACATTAACTTCAGGCCCCTTTATCCCACATTCTGTGAGGGACTCAGAGACCTGCCCTGGATCTATAAGATTCCCAGGTACTTTGGTTCTTGCGTCACATTTATTTGCCAGATTCCAGCTTCTGTGTAACTCTAAGTCTCATCCAAGAACTGTCCTATGGGGACACTGATCCCTCTATTCTCTGTTGTCCCAGACACTAAACTTGTATGATGTCCTCCAAAAACCAGTCGGAATGTACTGAAGTTTTCAAGGAGGTTCACTTCACTACCATATACACAACATAAAAATTCCTACTCTTAAAATGCCTTTCTTTTTCTCAGCGACCGCTCTTTTTCTTTCCCATACTCCAAACTTCTCTGAAGTTTCTGTGTGTTCTCTTTCCTCAATACTCTTCTCACTTTTTCCACATTGCTTGCTTTTCTCATCTTCTTTCCAGAGTAAGCCTAAGAAACACAAATCCTTTTAGATATCTGTAAAGCAACCTCTTACCAGGCCTTACACATAGTTCTTCCTAACTAAGGAATACTGAATTGCTCATCTCCGCAAAGAGATACCTATTTTGGAGCCTCTCACTTGAGCAATACATATGAGCCAAAAGGAGTCCTGAAATTTTGAATTTTTCTTCTCCTTCCAGTATCAATCTTTGGTAGTGAAACAGAGTTAGTCTTCTACTGGCATATATTATTTCACCACCCTTCAAAAGAAGAGAAAATAGTAAATTTTGCTTGTGGATAATGACATTTCCCCAGATACACTGAAGGCCAAGGTTACATAATGCCTTATGTCATTTAATTTTAACTGAAGGAAAAATCCACATATCTAGCAGTACCTTTGACAGTAAATGTCATTTATTTTACTTGAAGTATTTTTGGTCTTAAGTGAAAAAATTATCAACACATAAATGTTTCAAATATACTAAATTATCTTCTGAATGCTCCAGAAAAATGCCAAAGCGTTTCTTTTATCTCCTTCTGGAATATAATTGTTTGTATATTTTCCATAGAGCTGAATGGTTCAAAATTTATAATACAGTCATCTGATCAAAGTGATATAATAAAGCCTAGACATTACTCTGTTGAAATACTAGCAGCAACGTTGCTCATGTTGACTGCAGACACAGTTTTGTTTTTCCCAGATTAAAGATTTAAAGCAGATTTTTTTCAGTCTGAAACAACGCCTGCGAAAACATAAAATCATAAATTTCTTGCAGTTTTCTTCAAAGAAAGTTAAACATGCTGCAGAAACAAAAAGGCATTTTCCATCAAGTCACTTCTGTTGGTAATTACTCAATTTTTAAATCAAGTGTGAGTTCTATAAATAGCCTGTGTTGCTTTAGCACAACCCAGTAGTAACATCAGTGTTCTGAAACAGATTGTGTATTAGTTATTAAATCATTTTAGCAGAAGTCTAAAGCCTATTCTGGTAATTATTTTTGTCTACAAATGCCCTTGAGAAAAAAATAAGTACAATTACATAAATACATATTGCTTACTTTCTGTACAGTCCATCCTTCATTCTTCTGAACACATCAGACATAACCTATTGCTTTCCCTGCTCAACTGCATCATCATCGATGTTTACTGTTTCTTTTCTGTTTTTGTGTGTCTGTCACTCAGGTTATTCTTAAACCCAGGATACTTTTGTTGTACTGTGAGCCACCCCTTCTTTTTGTGTATTCCTATCTGCTCCTATCCATTGGGGCAGATAATTGGAAAAGACTCTACTACTGTCACAGTGTGAAGACAATGGAATGCGAATCCATTGTGATTGAGTAATCCGTGCATTGCCAGGGCACTAATTTCCGAAGGACTTAGAGGACAAGACCAGTGACATGATACTAATTGTAACTTTGATCACACTAATTTCCAATTTAATGCTTTAAGACTGAAGCTAATTAAAACCAGAGAAGCCTGTACATTTTCCTCAGTCATTTCAACCCTCTTAATTTACATCTTGCATTTCACTACTTATTCTAAGTTCAAAATGTTCCATATCAACCTGTAAATTTGAGAATTAAAAATGAATTTATATTAGATATTTATAAATGTGGTATGTATTGTGAAAAAACATAAATTTGAGGACATTATTTGATTGTGCAGTTTAGATGAATATATTATTACTGATGCCACAACAGTATGATATAATACATTTTTAAAGCTTTTTTATATTATGATTCCCATTTATCCCTTATATTAATGTTTTATGTGCATCTGAATTGACAAAAATATAGCATCTAACATATGTATTTTAAAGATTTATTTATCATTTTTTAGAAGGGAAGAGGGGCAGAAGAGGAAGGAAAGAGAGAATCTCAAGCAGACTCCCCACTCCATCCCCCCCCACCCTGCCTTAGCACAGAGCCTAACATGGGGTTCAATCTCAAGACCCTGAGATCATGGTCTGAGCCAAAATCAAGAGTCAGACATTTAACCAACTGAGTCACCCAAGTGCCCCAAGCATTTAATATATTTTTGAGAAATAATATCTTTATTTATGTGGACTCTAATATACTTGGCCCCATGATATTATAGAACTAATGCCAGGGGAATGCATTATTACTCCTTTGTGCAATTAGTAGTTGTATTTAGAAATTATATTTTGGTTTCTCACAAGATCACTGACAACCTCTGTACTTGATATAAGAAAACACTGAAATTTAATATATATAAAAAAAATATAAAAAGTTTCAGGGGCACCTGGGTGGCTCAGTCGATTGAGCATCCAACTCTTGGTTTCAGCTCAGGTCATGATCTCATGGGTCATAGGGATGGAGCCCTGCATCCAGCTTCCTGCTCAGCAGGGAGTCTGCTTGAAGATTCTCACCCTCTGCCCCTTCCCCTGTTTGTGATCTCTCTCTTTTTCTCTCTATCTCAAATAAATAAATAAATCTTTAAAAATATATGGATAAAAAAAAATATATATGGATAAAGTTTTAATGTTGTATATTAAATTAAAATTATAATCACATTTTAACATGAATTTTAAATCATTATCATTTTTTTCAATTTTATTTTTAACTGTTAGTGTACTTTGTAAATTTAAAAGCAATTCACAAGAGAAAATCAAAATATTTTACTGAAATAATTTAAATATGAATTTTAAGGTACATGTGAATAAAGAATAGGAAATATTTTTAAAGTATTATTACAAAATAAATGTTATAGAACTTATTTTTAAAAATTATTTGAAGGTATTTGCTATAGTATTACTATGTAAGTAGAGCTGGGTATTTGCCACAATGAACATACAGATAGCTGAAAAATTCACATGTTCATGACCACCAGTTGAATTATTGATATAACTAGGTGAGTTCCTGAATCAAATTTTACATCTTAATATAATCTTCTGTAATCTAGTGTATATCTTCCAGGTTAATCTTTGTCATGCTATTTTTACATATTATTTAATATTCTTATTTGCTTCCAAAATGTTAGTGTGTGTGTGTGTTAATGCCAGACACAGTAAGTCAAAGTATGCTAAAGGATATTTTTCATGACATAATTCATTTTCTTCCATCTCAACTGGAAATGTTTCTCTCCTATAGTTGTCGTAGAATGTCAGTCCAGGAAGAGGATAGAACAGGAGGTGGAAGTCACACTGACTGGTGATTTTTTTGGAGAAAGTCCTATCTTAGATTCGACAGATTTTATAGTGATTCCAAAAAGAAATTCACGTGGTTCTTATGAAGATATTGATGGTAAGAGAATCACAGTCATGGATATAAAAAATGATAATAAATAAAAACTCAATTTCCTTAAATTGCAGTTTGCTGGAGCACCTGGGTGGCTCAGCTGGTTAAACACCTGCCTTGGGTTCAGGTCATGATCTCAGGGTCCTGGGATCCAGCCCCATGTTGGACTCCCTGCTCAGTGGGGAGCTTGCTTCTCCTCCCCACTCCTGCTCTCTCTCTCTCTCTCTCTTTCACTATCTCTGTCTCTCTTTCAAATAAATATTTAAAATCTTAAAAAAAAAAAGAAGATAACTCATTCTATTTAAAAAAATAGTTGCGATTTGCTGATTCCTCAGTTACATGAAAATCCACACCCAATATGTTTCAGTTACAATATATCCTTAAAATACTGTTTAGCAAGTGTTCAGTGATGTTTGTTCTCTTCATATAGTGGTCATTTCCAAAAGGAAAATAATTATAGTTGTTAATGTATTTATAAGAATAGATTATTATTCTGTCATCAGTGAGAAGAGAAAAAACTGTAGTAACTAAAATCCACATCCCTTCACTTTTAAACTCTTCCTTTATTTAAGGAATATGATTGAAGCCACGTTTACAGTTTTAAATTCAGAAACACGACCTTGCAAAAAGTGTTCTGTATTTAAAGAAATTGAAAAATTGACATAAATTAGATGCAATCCCCAAATAAATTTTGTATAATAATCCCTCTGGCATTTAAAATTTTAAAGAAAACTTTTCAACAAGTTAATATGAAGATCTGGCAAAATCAAATCCCAGTGATACAAGGTTTATTTTTCAGCTGTCTTCCAGATGAACTGAGGTAGAATGTTCCTATTTCTCATTGAAAGGGAAATCTCCTATGGCTGTATTTTATTAAAATCAGGGGGGAAAATCAGTGTTTAAGTGTTATTTAAAAAACAAATTGACCACAAAATTAAGTATGAAATTCCTGCAGAAATAATATATCTTCTCTGGTTTTCTCATTCATATCTATAGTTTTTTTTACATTGAATTTAGTATTATTATCTTTGTGTCTGATTTAATTATTTCTGTGATCAAAGAATATAAATGAGATATAAGTGAAGAGAGATAGAATATATGAGTATAGAGAGAGTATATAAGAGTAAAATAGTTTTTAATTTTTTATTTTTTATAATGTTGGCTGTTTCTATTAAATAAGAGATGTTCAGGACGCCTGGGTAGCTCCCCAGTTGAGCATCTGTCTTTGGCTCAGGGCGTGATCCTGGGGTGCGGGATGGAGTCCCCCATCGGGCTCACCACAGGAAGCCTGCTTCTCCCTCTACCTATGTCTCTGCCTCTCTCTCTGTGTCTCTCATGAATAAATAAATATAATCATTTAAAATAAATATATAAATAAATAAGAAATGTTCATTTTTAAATAATTCCAGAAACTTCTAAAGTGATACGAATAGTCATCCCCAGCTCAAGTCAGTCCTAGTTGGGTGGTTGTTACACCTTAATAAATTTGATATATACCCTCTTGAGCTTCCAGCCACACCCAAGGGGTGGAAACGTGCTAGGAATTTAACCAGCTATTTTAACCAAGACCAAATGACAATGACAAATAAGACAGGCTTATTTCTCTTTCACAAGAAAGCCTGGACTTCTAGGAGGTCCCAGGGAATGTGGTCCCTTAGATCATCCAGGGACCAAGATTCCTTTTCTCTTGTTGCTATCCCCTGTGTTGTCCCCTTCTGCAGGTCAATTGTGCTGTCACATCTGCAGTGGAGAGCAATCTGGTTCCCTTGAAAGCCATGGCCTAAAAAAACAGAAAAAAAAAAAAAAAAGCCATGGCCTGGGGTTGCATACGTCATTTATATTTGCATCTCTTGTATTTGTATGCCATTGGTCAGAACTCAGTCATATGGACATGTCTAGCTGTGGTGAAAACTGGGAAATGTAATCTCTTTATCCAGGCCCAGATAAAATTTGAGTACTTTCTATTACTAAAAAAGAAGAAAGGAAAAAATAAATATTGAAAAGACAGTGAGCAGTCTCTGCCCTACTTTATTTACCATGGACTGATAAAATCTATCTGTGGTCAATCTATCCAAAGGTACTTATTAAAAACTTATTACACATTAAATGTTTATCTGGGCCTAGAAACTCCTACCTCTCATACCTCTCATAGCTCTCCTTCCGTGAAACTCATGTCCCCACTCTTTAGGACAGAGTTTCAGTCACTTTCTGGGCAGCATGTCAAATCCCTTACTGTTTATCTGTATTTGTTGAAGCTGTAATATGTAAAGATGAGAAGTATTTTTATTTTTTTATTTTTTGCTTTCTTTTCTCTGCATGTCTGCTTTTCTCCTCTCTAATCAGGCCTACTTTCTCTGTCTACTCATCAACTTATACACATGGCTCAGTCATGAAGAGTCAACTACCTTTCACTTTTCTGGATACTCCTTGGTGTCTTCCAAAATAGATCATTCAAACTAGAGTTTTGTTGTTTGCAAACAAGTATTCTGAGAGTAAATATGGGAGAGGATCTGGAAATAATAAATATTCTTAAATGAATTATGAAAATGTTAAAACAATCTCCCCCATACTCTTTCCTTATATGGTTTGGAAGGTAATAATTTAAAGACTGGAGATGGAATTATGAAATGAGTACCTATGTTACAAGTACCCAATGTACTTCATAAAATCTTTGGAGTTACAAAAAAAAATGGTTTACACTAATTATTGTCTTATTTATTTACTAGCTAGGTATTGATAGTATGTATTGTGTGAGTTAAGAAAATATTAAGTTGCACAGACATTTAATTTGTAATTATGTTAATTTATTAGTTATTTGTTTTTTTCTCTTTGAATTTTAGTTTTGTAATTGCAGAAATGCCAACGGAATCCTAGACTGTTTAAATTTATAAAAAATGAAATAAACATGTCAGGAGAGGGGAATTTTCTATTGGAAGTCTGTTCAATTACTCTATTTTAAAGAGTATCTATTCAAAATGAAATCAGACTGATGGAAACCATTTCCATTTATCTCAGAAATGTTGTAAGTTTAATACAGATTTTGCTTTAGTGAATAATGTAGAAGCATTAAAGAAATGTAGGAATTATAATTTTTAAGTAAGTGAAACCCTGCCGACTTCCTTTTCTTCAACCAGTAGATAAAACTAAAGGGAATTCTGCTTGTTTATGCAGATCATGGATAAAAAATATCAGTGTAGATTAACCTCAGAGTTCAAATGTGTAACACAACTGTCAATATCCAGTGAGAAATAAAATAAGCACTTTTTATTGAAATGGAACATATTTTAATAAGCAGCCAACGTTTAGTAAATGTACCCCAGTAAATGTCCAGTATATTTCTAAAGTAATTGTTTTGTGTGTCATTCTGCTGTGCTTAAGTGAGTTTTAATAATTGAGTGTTCAAACTTTGATTTCTATTTGAAATCTATCCTGTTGAAGGCAAAATATTGATGTTTCTGTGACATTGTGAAGGAAGGTAAAAAAAAATGCTTATACATAGTATCCATTTTAATATGTTCTTGCTACATGAAATTACTTATACCTTTTTTTAGGTTGCAAGCTAAAGAAATTATAATTCTGAAAAATAGAAATTGATTAAATGTTATTACTAAAAAAAAAAGTCTACTTCCTTCTATATAAGCAGGGTCTCTAAGGAAGCTGCCAGTATCATTTTGGGACATTTGAAAGGCAAATTAAGAAAATAGCTCTTGAAAGTACAGCTTTTAAAAAAAAAAAAAAAAAAAAAAAAGAAAGTACAGCTTTTGATATGGCTCTTATTTTATTGCTTCATTACGTCTCATGATGAAAAATAATACTTAATATTGAAAATAACAATTTGGAAGGTTCGCAGGCTTATATCTTCCAGTGATTCCCTCTAAAATAGCTTTTTCTGTGCTCAATACCACCAAACTTAAGAAGTTTATCTATTTTTTGACTAAAGACATTTTAATTTGTGAATGTTTCTGTTCTGAAGCATGTCCTATATAGAAGTAGATTTGTTCAGTCCCCTCCCAAACTTAATGTTTTTCTCTGTCTTTATGGTACCTGAATATTTGATAAATCCATTAACCTCTCCTTTGTCTGGGTTCCTTAAAGGCATCTGGTAATAACTTGATTCCTTTTCTGCCCATATTCGAAAGAGGTAATCAACTTGCCTGCACTCTGTAAGTCTACCTGCTTGCCTTTCCCTTCTTACCTATTTCTTTAAGGACAAGTCTGACCATGAAGACTGAATACTATTTTAGTCTTCAGTATATGCAAAGACAAACCAGCTCTTTTCTCCCTGTGTGTGTAATTTAATTATAGTATACCCAACACATTAAATAGTGTTCAAAAGAGTCATGTTGTTCATGCCAGTTTGTACTTCCTTTGGTCCCTTAAATCCATTATGGTGGAAATTAAAGTCTCTTAAATCCATTATGGTGGAAATTTTAAAACTCTCTGGCTTGGACTATGATGCAGTTTTAGGCATGATCACTAATTAAACCCTTATATTCCTGCACACAGGTTTGTGACCAAATGAGAAGTAGATTCAAAATAGGTCAGATGGAGATCAAAATGTTACCTCTATTCATTATAAAGTGACTTGGCACTATGGATTCATTTGGGTTTATTAATACCTTCCACCAAAATGAAGTGAAGTGCATTTACCCGAGACTAGCCAGTTGTAGATTCCTGGCAGGAGCAAACAACCTACACATGAAGGAGGAAAAGAAAGTGCACATTCTGGATTCAAGACATTAGGAAAGAAAGAGGTCTGCTCATCTACTCATGTTCCATTCCTTCACCCATATTCACTGATCAGATATGTTGCTTTTCCCCCAATGGCAAGTCATGATGGAGGAGGCAGATTGATGCTGAGACTTTTTTCCTCCTATACTTTTCCTTTCTTGTGAGTGAATAGGCCCCTCTATATAGACATGATAAGCAGGAGATCAGAATCCCCAACACTCCTTCCCATCAGTTGCCCTTTATCTTCATCATCTTTCCCTAAGAGTCCAAAGAACCTTACCAAGCCTCATTAAATGAAAATGCCAGGACCTCTCTGCTCTCCTTCCACCCTGATTCCTCATATACACCATTGAGTTAACCAGGATTGATCACTTTTATATTTCTTTCATTCAACAACAATCTTGTGAGCATCTTTGCTGCCAGATACTTTGCTGAGCCCCAGAGATACCAAAATTAATAAGACACACAGACTGTTGTCAAGGAATTCAAAGAACATCTGTCCAACGTGTTGGATTTATGCAGCTGCAGTATTTAAATCAATTGGTATTGCCCTACTGGAATATTATTATATGTGGATATTTAGACTGTATTTTGCAATGTCACTTCTTTAAAATTACAAATTACAAATTATTCTGTGTGGGCATAATCTCCCCCATAATTGTATTTGTTCTTCCTAAGTAATTCTTGGTCTATGCCTTCTTTGTGCCTCCCTGAGGATTAGTTCAGTAACTATCTCTATGAGATTTTTTCTGTGAGGGTGGTTTTATTGTTTAACTGCATATCAGATTCATGCCTCTTCCTTTTATTTTCCAGATGTTCTATAACTTGAGGCCATTGTTCTTTGATTAATCTGTTATCCTTTTTGTGTGTCTGATTTGCTAATTTATGTGTCACACTGGTCTCATTTCCATCATCTTGCTGTATGTTGTTTGCACGTCATATGTAAACTCTCATGCCCTGTTTGGTCTGTAATCACTCACAGCTCCTGGGAAACCTGTCATTGGCCCTTCCAAGACCCTACCTTGGCCTCTAGATTTGATCTTTTCCCCTGCTTTTGTTCATTTTACTTTCTTTGCTCAACTCATTCTGTTAAGGTTTCTGTCCTAACTGTCCTAACGAGACTGCCCTTCACAAGATGGTCACCTTTATCCAGTATAAACCTATGGTCAGATTTCTGTCCTGAGCTCACTCAGCCTTTCAACATTTGACCCAGTTGAAGGACTTCCTGCTCTTAGTTTTCATGACTAGTCTTATTATTTATTATCTCACTGGTTGCCTCTCCTCCATTTTTCTGGTTAGCACCTCTTCTTCTGACCAGGATCTAAATGTTTGAGAGACCAAGGGCTCTGCCCTGAGGGACACCACATTCCATTGCGCCAGTTATGTCCAGCATATTTCCAGAAGCTGCTGCTAACGGTATCTTTTCAGCAATTGTACCACTTGACTGGCCTCATATCCCAGGTTATGAAGTATAAAGCCAGACACCTTGGGTTCTTCTATTTCATCTCTTTAGGGCCTTGGGAAAATTACTTTTATCTCTCTATAAACTCAGTTTCTTCAACTGTGACATGGAGATAATAATGGCATCTACTTCATAGGCTGTTTCTGAGGATTAAATATGTAAATGCATGGAATCCTTAGAAAGCCTATTGTTCTCCGTATGTGTTCCATAAGTGTTAGATCTTACCATTATTGTCATTCAAAGCTCTAGTGGGGGCATTTTGTGACAGTTATATACTAGAGTGACCATCTTCAGTTACTGACAAATGATGTTTTATAATGGAAACGTAGTCCTCTCATTGTCATTCAGTGAGTATTCTCATTAGTACACAGAAGAATATCCCTGGAAAAAGAAAATACAAAAATATGGTGCCTACATATTAGATAGAGACTGAAATTGGATGCTAATTGCTGAAAGCTCAGATCAAATATTTATGTTGCAAGAAGTTCCCTTATCTTTTTTTTTTTTTGGTATCTTGTTTCAAATAAAATGTGTAAGAAGAGCATCAGATGTGAGGCCACCTTCTTTAATTTTTCATTTTGTAGTTTACTGTACTTGTAGTCAGAGCAGAGGAACATGCAGTTATATTAAATTAATCAAAATGTCTGGTCTGTTAAATGGCCTTATGAAAGTGAAGTAAAAACATGTCAATGAAATCTTCCTTCAGAAAGATTTGCAATTTTATTTAAAAAAAAGTAAGAGTTGTTTGTTCTTCATTACTTGTTCAAAGAAAATAGCTTTAGTGAGTTTATCCAGCCTTCTCTGTTTTCTTTGAATACTTTGCTGTCTTCATCTGTTTCAAATTTGTCCCTAGCATTCCATTCATTCCTTATGTGATTATGATGTTCTAACAAATGGGCATGCCCATTATTAGTGAAGCGAGAACAGACATTTAGGGGAAAAACATGAAATACAATGTTCATTATTCTTTGATAGTCATTTCTCCATAATTGAAATCTTTTTGTTGGGTTTATTTTGACATGTATTTCTTACAGATTAAAATGTATATGTTATAATAATACATAATTTCAAAGCATATTTTATAATGAATTTGTTATAATTCTAGTTTCTGATTATATTTAGTCAGGTGTTCTTTTAAAAAAAAATGACTGATGTTCCTCCACATTGAATAAAATTCAGTCATTGTCCTGAGAAAATTCACCTTAGTAAATTTAATAACAGGAACCGTTGGCCAACGTAGCTCCCACTGCATGATTTATTGGCACTATGATACAGGCATTAGGTTGAATGATAATTATGCAGGGATATTATCCGGATGGGAGACATGCCCCTTTTGTTCAATATAATGACTCTGCTGACATACCCAAATGATTATAGGCATTATTATTTTGTGACACAATAGATAGATATGGATATGGATACAGATAAGATACAGGTATCATACTCTGAAATTCTCTGAAACCTGTTTGATTAAATATTTTGTATATATGTAAAGGATATGGATACAGGACAGAAGCAATAAGCTGGTGATTCTGTTGCCAGTCATGCTTACTCATGTCTCTCCCACTTTATACAGAGCAGGGCATTATCTGATCTTAATCTACATCTTCCTCTCACCCTGGTGCAAGCCATCACCTGGCCTGAACTACTGTGGAAACTTCCTTAAGTTCTCTCCCAATCCCCTGTTGCTCAATTTGCTATTAAAAGAGCACGTTACTGACATATTTAAAACATTCAGTGGGCTCCTGTTATTCATAGAAATCCCAAATTCTCACCGTCCCCTGTATAGTCTTGCCTATTTTGTCCACTTTATCTTTTGACAAATTCTTGCCACTTCCTCTGCTCCATCCATGAGTTCTTTCTCAAATGGGCTAAGGTCGTTTCCATTCTGGCAAAATACCCCACGCTGCTCCAATGCTTAGGAGGCATTTTTTAAATTTCTTCATCCAGGTAACCTTTATCACCTTTCAATTTTGGTATATTGGTTTCTGCCTCAGTACCTTAGCAGCCAGGATCCCAGAACAGATGCTCTCATAACCTCCTTTACTTCTCCATAATAGCAATTATCACAGTAATTAAAAACTAGTGGTATTACTGTTAGTTTATTGCCAGTTCTTGCCTCTCAGTCTTCAGCTCCATGAGGGAAAAACCATACTTGTCATTTCAAGGAAAGCTTTTTACATACTGTTAAAACACAATTAAAGGGCAGCCCGGGTGGCTCGGCGGTTTAGCACTGCCTTCAGCCCAGGGCCTGATCCTGAGGACCCGGGATCGAGTCCCATGTCGGGCTCCCTGCATGGATCCTGCTTCTCCCTCTGCCTGTGTCTCTGCCTCTCTCTCTCTCTCTCTTTCTCTGTCTCTCATGAATAAACAAAATCTTTAAAACACAATTAAAGATAAATATATATTTATCCTATTAGGTTCATGAATTTAAGTGCCTTTTTAAGGGTTTGCTAAAAAACAGTAGAATTTTCCCTCCATGTTGAAAACTTTGTTACAGTAGTCCCAAACGCTGTTGGGTTGTAATTTTGAAATTGTAAAGTGTATTATGGGAAACTACATTTATTTAAATTTTGTTTTAGAAATGTGCTGGTATTCTCTTAGAGTTATGAGCTATGTTTGCCATGAGAGATTAATTTTATCCAACAATCAAGATAATTATTTTAAACTGGCCTCACTGACTTCACTCTTATCCACCCAGTCCACATAAAAATACTGTATAGTTTCTCTCCAAATTAGGAGCATAACAAAAACCATATTTCTCACTTGGTAATATGACTTTCCAAATAAAATGTAGAGACTAACAGATTGCTTTTAAGATACAATACAGAATGTCAGTTTATTGTGACTTTCTCCTTCTTCTTTCCCCCTCCTTTATGGGCTCAGAACAATATATTCCAGTTACAGACGAGGGGAATATGTGTAGTTTGAAAAATATATTCACATTGTTTCTACTTGTTTCACCTCCTATCTCTTAGCTGATAATCGTGTCTCTATTTTGTAGCAATGGATCTTCTTATGATTACAATTATAACATCCATAGGACAGATTCTCCACAGGGAGTTCAATGCTTCTGAAACTAAATTTAGCTTCTCATTTCTTGTCTTCATTCTGACATAAACATTCCCATAAAGATTTTAGTAATTAAGTAGAAACAGATGCAGAGCTCAACTACATACAGTATTTGCTTTAAAAATATTATGTTATTTGAATGCAATGGAAATTTCATCTCCCATTAACCAATCTAAAATTCTTAAATGCTCTTTCTTTGTATGGATTATGGCTTCCTATGGAACATTTCCATATCTCCCTAGAACAAATAGACACATTATATGTAGACACATTGATTTTGCTATTGCAAAGACAGGTTATTGATAGGAACAATAATTGCTGATTTTGTCACCAGGATAAAAAATCAGCAATTCCAGAGATGAAAAATATACTTTTACATGTGGAAAAAGTAAGAAAAAAGAGAGAGAGAGAGAGAGAGAGATCTTATAAGAGTGTGGGTCAGCCAGTTATTTTACATTAATCCAGATATTGCTGGATAATCATTAAATGTGACTTGGGCTTGAAACAGCCATACTATTTTTCAGAGTTCTACAGCAGATATTATAATCAACTACGTCTTAAAGGTGGTCAGTTTTCTGCTTGGATTGCTTAAAGAAAGGTGGCCATCAGTTCTATGAACCCAAAGATCATGTTGACCTTTATATACTGGAGACAGACTGCAGAAATTACCTCAGCTGTGGACCAGGTCAAGTTATGGGTTCCTGACCTCTCTTCCATGACCCATATGCAACAAACTTCTCAATTTGGCATTTGGGCTCCTTTTGCGTATGTGGAGAGTTAATATAATAGATATTTGTTCTTCTCTTATACATGCTAGTACTGGATTTAAGATATTTTTCACATGTACCCAACAAAACCCTGCTACTACTTTCTTCTGGTAAGCTACTGGTTAAGAAAATATGGTTAACTAGGTGGTCTGTAATACCCCAAGACTAAAACATGAAAAATTCTCTCTTTTATTAAAATATATCAGAACTTGAAAATTCTGCCCTAATAGATTAGGATGCCGTTTTAATATTTTTTAAACTTAATTCAAATATTTCTTTATAAGTTACAAATCTATAAACTTTTAATAAATTTATTATATAGACCATGCCATATTATTTATATTTTATGGTAAGTATTGATTATTAATTTCCATCTAGCTATTTCTTATTTCATAAATCTAAATTTTAAAGATTTAAGGTAGTGGGAGTTGTCTTCTGCATTTATGTTTTTATTCAATAATTTATTTTTTTTTTTTTTAACACATTTGTTTTTTTTTATTTTTATTTATTTATGATAGTCACAGAGAGAGAAAGAGAGAGAGGCAGAGACACAGGCAGAGGGAGAAGCAGGCTCCATGCACCGGAAGCCCGATGTGGGATTCGATCCTGGGTCTCCAGGATCGCGCCCTGGGCCAAAGGCAGGCGCCAAACCGCTGCGCCACCCAGGGATCCCTTCAATAATTTATTTATTAACCTTTTAACAAAAACATTACTGAGTATTATTATACATCTGGTAATGCACTAGGTATTATGAATGCAATTTAAATAACATAAATCTTCTCCCTCCGTCTGAATATCTGTGCATGATTAGTGTTGACAGGTGATTGCTTTTCAATCTATATATACTTAAGTTGAAATCATTTTAATCTTGATTTTCTTAGGTATACCTCTAAAACGTGAATTTGAATATGAAATTCAATTTGAATCTGAAGCTATGAAGTCTAAGTTGGGATCCTGTGTAGCTTTATATATGATCAAAAAAATTTATCACATCAAAGATGAAATGATAACATTGGTCTTCAATGTGGTGTTTGCACCAAAGAAACCATTGAGGTAAACTTTTTTCTTTAAATAATATTATGACTCTTTGAAACTACATATTATTACTCTTTTAAACAATGTTGATTTTTCTTTCCATTTTTTATATTTAGATTGTATTACTACTTTGATGCTACTGAGGTAAATATTTTGGGCTAGATTCTCTCTAGCTATCAAGCTCTGAAAAGTATTCTGACAAAGAAAAAAAATAGTTAAAATGATTAGAAATCTAAGAAATCCTTCACAAACTGTGAACTCCCAAAGGTCATTAGGGTAGAATATTCACAAAAGAGTGGTGCACTCTGTAAATTTTTTTCAAAAACCACTGCCTTGGTGCTGTCCATTGGCAACATGATGTTTCTCTCTCTCTCTCTTAGATTTTTATTTATTTTTTTTTTAAAGATTTTATTTATTTATTCATGAGAGACACACAGAGAGAGGCAGAGACACAGGCAGAGGAAGAAGCAGGCTCCATGCAGAAGCCGGAAGTGGGACTCAATCCTGGGTCTCCAGGATCACACCCTGGGCTGAAGGCGGCGCTAAACCGCTGAGCCCCACTCCCCACCCCCACCCCCGCCCCGGGCTGCCCTCTCTTAGATTTTTAAATTTGAGAGAGAGAGAGAGAGAGAGAGAGAGAATGGGGGGAGGGCAGAGGGACAGAATTTTCAAGCAGGCTCCCTGCTGAGCACAGAGCCCAGTGAGGGGCTTAATCTCAGGATCCATGAGATCATGACCTGAACCAAAATCACCAGTCAGACACTTACCCTGCTGAGCCACCCAGGCACCCCAACATGATGTTTCTGGATACTACTTCTCAGAACCAGTTCGAATGATTAAAAAATGCCTCAGCTGTGTTCTACTTCGTAGTTGCTTTTATCACCAAAACTATAACATTGCACATCCTGTAGTAAGATTTAAGAGGATCATATTGGAATCTCTGAGAATAGTGACCTTTGAATGTCTTTCTTCTGGGAAACCGCATCCAGTGTCTTTATATTTACTTGTTGGGCAACTGGTACTTAGCACATGCAAATGTTGCATCTGAAACAGGGATTTCTTTATGTCTTAATGCAGACACTGATCAGTACCACAATACACACAAAGTACAAAATACGGGGGTGCCTGGGTGGCTCAGTTGGTTAAGTGTTTGCCTCCTCAGGTATTGATCCCAGGATCCAGAAGCTCTGAGTCTGGCTCCCTGCTCAGAAGGGAGTCTGCTTCTCCCTCTGCCTTTCCCTGCTACTCATGATTTCATTCTCTCTCCCTCTCTCTCAAATAAATAAATGTATAAAACCTTTTTTAAAAAAAGTACAAAATACAATCTAGTAATGAAAAGACAGCTAAAGGGAATCCCTGGGTGGCGCAGCGGTTTAGCGCCTGCCTTTGGCCCAGGGCGCGATCCTGGAGACCCGGGATCGAATCCCACATCGGGCTCCCGGTGCATGGAGCCTACTTCTCCCTCTGCCTGTGTCTCTGCCTCTCTCTCTCTCTCTGTGTGACTATCGTAAATAAATAAAATTAAAAAAAAAAAAAAGAAAGAAAAGACAGCTAAAGTATTAGCTGTGTTTTTAATTATTTCTGTAATTTAACTATGTATTTTATGGAGCCAGGCAAGTATTTAAAGTGGTTTTGAATATGTAGTTCAATCACTAAAACATATGAGGGTCATCTTCAGAAAACAGTAATAAAAACCAAGCTACAAGAAGATAGTATGCTGTAAACATTTATCTTCTTTTTCATTATGATAGTTTTCTGTGTTTATTGCATAAGTATTTTTTTTTCACATTTAGATTTGTATTTTGTTGACTTAGTGATATAGAAATTACCAGCAACAACCAGAAAGAGAGTATGTTTTCCTTGGTGAATATGAGCACTACCATGTGAATTTATACCTATTCAACATTTTGTGGATTTAGAGTTTCTTGGTGAATGTTTGCAAACCTGATTTAGGACAACTTGTATGCATGATTCATAAATTTTTGTGTGTTGTGTGATATTCTGATGTAGTTTAAGAATTCCGTTTAAATATGTATATATTCGTTTACTTTTGTCATTCCTTCTTCCTTATTTATTTGAGGTGATTTGCTGGAAGATATACAGTTAAATGAGAAAAAACAAAATAAAACCAACAGCTCTAAATTATGAAAAACAACAAGAAAATAATTATACCTAAGCTATGTTTTACCTAGATAAGTGAAGAAAGTAAAATAATTTAAAATAATCAAATAAGGGCAGCCCCGGTGGCACAGCGGTTTAGCGCCGCCTGCAGCCCAGGGTGTGATCCTGGAGACCCTGGATCGAGTCCCACATCGGGCTCCCTGCATGGAGCCTGCTTCTCCCTCTGCCTCTCTCTCTCTCTGCATCTCTATGAATAAATAAATAAAAATTTTAAAAAATAAAAATAAAATAATCAAATAATTTAAATAATTTAAATTAAAATTGCAATTTAATTTTTAAAAATCTTTAAGTTAATTTTATGAGCTTTGTAAGTATTCACAGAAAATATAATTTTTCTACATGAAGCAAGAATTGAAAAAAACCTCCTCACAATGTTTCCTTTTGAACAAAATTTCCATACAGACCTATTTGTATAACACCTGGTTCCCTTCACTGACCTCACCTTGGATTCTTAAATATTATCATATTCTGTGCTGGTTACAGAAAATTTGCAGTCAATTCTGCATATTCTACTGGTTCTTAGTAAATAACTAGAGAGTAGATCAGATGTGCTACAATATATTTATCTCACAAGGAGATTGATAATATAACGAAAGACCTAAAAATTATTCCTAAAATGTAATTAACGGTCACCTGCATTTAAGTCCCAGCCTTTTTACCAACATCACAAGGTTTGCTAACGTTTTCTGCATGGATGTTGATCTGCTATATTGTATTCTCTTTTTGCTTGTTTTCCTTTAGTATCCTCTGTAATCTCTTTTTATATTTAAGGACACAAATTACACTGAAAATTGAGTGCATAACAGATGGGATTTGGAAGTTTCCCATAATGTTGGTTGCAACTGAGCCTGATGTGGATGATGTCATTGATATTGAAGGCATTGGTTTATTTAAGGAAGCAGTTGTTGACTTCAGAATGACAAGTCAGACAAGGTAATATATCTAGCAAAAGTATGTAACAGGTTTTGTAAATGTAATTTATGCTGAATTGAGAAACAAAATTTAAGATGGAAAATTCTATTATGTCCTCTTTTGCTGTGAAGCCAGAGGAATATTGCTTCTATGAATGAAAGCTTTATATATTTCATAATTTTTCAATAAAAATTAGAAAAATAGAGTCTACAAAGTGAGGACCAAGAAAACAGGTAACAAAAGTTAGTAGATGCTGAAATTTAGGATAATAGTTCTATTTTTTTAAGGTTTTATTTATTTATTTATTTAATTTATTTGAGAGAGAGAAAGAGAGCACATGAGTATTGGGAGGGGCAGACGGAGAGAGAGAGAGAGAGAGAGAGAGAGAATTTTAAGCAGACTCTGTACTGAGTGCAGAGTCCAATGAAGGACTTGATCTCAGGACGCTGAGATCATGACCTGAGCTGACACCAAGAGTCAGATGCTTAACTGACTGAGCCCCGCAGGCACTCCTCTGTTTTTCAAAGGATGTTATTAATGTATTTTTATAGCCCACTCACCTTAAGTTTTTATTTTCAATTCCAGTATAGTTAACATACAGTGTTATATTAATTTTGGGCGTGCAATATAATGATCAACAATTCTATACATCATTCGGTGCTAATCATAATAAGTGTACTCTTGATCCCTTTCACCTATTTCACCCATCCCCCCACCTCCCCTCTGGTAATCATCAGTTTGTTATCTATAATTAAGAGTCTGTTTCTTCGTTCATCTCTCTTTATTTTTTTCCCTTTTCATTTGTTTTGTTTCTTAAATCCCACCTGGGAGTAAAATCATATGGTGTTTGTCTTTCTCTGACTTATTTCATTTAGCATTGTACTCTCTCCCTCCATCCTTGCTACTGCAAATGGCAAAATTTTGTGCTTTTTTATGGCTGAATAATATTCTATTGTGTGTATGTGTGTGTGTGTATTTTTACCACTTCTTTATCCATTTATCTATCAATAGATACTTGGGCTGCTTCCATAATTTGGCTATTGTAAAAAAAAATGCTGCAAGAAAAAATAAATGTATATTTGGGCTACATATATCTTTTCAGATTAGTGTTTTTGTATTCTTGGGTAAATACTCAATAATGAGATTAGTTGATCATAGGGTAGTTCTATTTTTAATTTTTTGAGGAAGCTCTATGCTCTCTTCCACAGTGGCTACACCAGTTTACATTCCCACCAACTGTACACAAGGGTTCCTTTTCCTCCACACTCTCACCAGCACTTGTTGTTTTTTGTGCTTTTGA
This sequence comes from Canis lupus dingo, assembly GCF_003254725.2. Taxonomy (NCBI): domain Eukaryota; kingdom Metazoa; phylum Chordata; class Mammalia; order Carnivora; family Canidae; genus Canis; species Canis lupus. The sequence goes on from NC_064281.1 coordinate 31,364,649, forward strand.
TTTTAGCTATTCTGACAAGTGTGAGGTGATATCTCATTGTGTTTTTTTCTTCAAGTTTTTGTTAAATTCCAGTTAGTCAACATACAGTGTAATATTAGTTTCAGGTGTGTAATACAGTGGTTCATTATCTCCATACAGTAGCTGATGCTCATCACAAGTGCCCTCCTTAATCCCCATCACCTATTTCATTCATCCCCCCACCCATCTCCCCTCCAGTGACCCTCTGTTTTTTCTGTATAGTTAAGAGTCTGTTTCCTGGTTTGCCTCTCTTTTCCCCCCATGTTCATCTGTTTTGTTTCTTAAATTCCACATGGAAGTGAGATCGTATGATATTTGGCCTTCTCTGACTTATTTCACTTAGCATAATTCTCTCGAGCTCTATCCACATCGTTGCAGATGGCAAGATTTCATTCTTTTTGATGGCTGAGTAATATTCCTTTGTATACTTTTACCACCTCTTCTTTATCCATTCATTAGTAAATGGATATTTGGGCTCTTTCCATTGCTGATAATGCTGCTATAAACATGCAGGTGCATGTATCTCTTTGAATCAGTATTTTTGTCTCTTTTCAGTAAATACTTAGTACTGCAATTGCTGGATCATAGGGTAGTTTTATTTCTAAATTTTTTTTAAAAGGCTTTATTTATTTATGTTAGAGAGAGAGAGCCTCCATGCATATAAGTGGGAAGAGGGGCAAAGAGGGAGAAAGCAGGAAAGGGAGAGAATCTCCAGCAGACTCCACACTGAATGCAGAACCTGCCAGGGGGCTTCATTTTATAACCCTGAGATCATGACCTGAGCTGAAACCAAGAGTTAGATGATTAACCAACTGAGCCACCCAGGCATACCTTATTTTTAGCTTTTTGAGGGACCTCTGTAGTGTTTTCCAGTGTGGCTAAACCAGCTTGCATTCCCACCAACAGCACAAGAGGTTTCTCCTTTCTCCACATCCTCATCAATACCCATTGTTTCCTGTGTTGTTAATTTTAGCCATTCTCACAACCATGAATTAGTATCTCATTGTGGCTTTGATTTGCATTCCACTGATGACAGTGATGTCGAACATCTTCTCATGTGTCTTTTGGCCATCTGTATGTCTTCTTTGGAGATATGTATGCTCATGACTTCTGTCCATTTTCTAATTGGATTATCTGTTTCTTGAGTGTTGAGTTGTATCAGTTCTTTATACATTTTGGATACGAACCCTTTATTAGATATGTCATTTGTAAATACCGTCTCCCATTCAGTGGGTTGTCTTTTAGTTTTGTTGATTGTTTCTTTTTTGGGCAGAAGCTGTTTATTTTGATGTAATCCCAATAGTTTATTTGCTTTTATTTCCCTTGCCAAAGAAGACATATCTAGAAAAAAATTTAAAGATAGATGGAATATTTTTCAGTAAACTTTAATGGTTTGGAGTTATGAAGTGGTTTAACTAGTTAGAGATGACTGGGTAACCTATATTGATTCTATTTTCTTTGTTATTATTTGTTCCACCATAGCTACCCTAGTTATACTTGTGATAACATAGGCAGCATGACCACAATACTTTTACTAATCTCACATGTAAAACACATTTTACACCTGTTTTTGAGATATAATGAACATGCCGTAAAATTTCATTGTAAGTATACATCTTAATAATTTCTTTGAAAAATTATAGAATTTGCAATCATAACCACATTCTAGGTTTAGAACTCTTCCATTTCCTTCCAAATATCTCTCAACCCCCTTTGCACTCAACCCCTGCTCCCACCCCCAGTCTCAGGCAACCAGTGATTTGCTTTATGTCTCTATAATCTTGCATTTTCTGGATATTTCATATAAATAAAATTGCCCAATATGTAGTATTTTTTAAACTATTTTTAAACAGTGTTAGGTTTATGACAGAATTGAGAAGAAGGTGCAGAGATTTCTCATATACCTCCTGCCCCAACTCTATGCATAGCCTTTCTGATAGTCAACTTCACTTCACTCACTGGAATGGTACATTTTTTACCAAGGATGGGGCTACATTTATCATCATAATCACCCAAAGTCCATAGTTCCCTTAGGTTAGTGTTATACATTCTATTAATTTGGAAAGAACAATGGCATATATACATCATTATAATATACAGAGTATTTTCACTGCACTAAAAAATTCCTCAGTGCTCTCCCTATTTAACTCTCTCCCACCCCGGGAAACCTAGTCTACTAGTTTTGCCTTTTTCAGAATGTTCAATAATTGGAATCATATAGTATGTAGGCTTTTCAGACTGGCTTCTTTTGCTTAGACATATGCATGTAAGGTTTATCCAAGTTTTTTCATGGCTTGGTAGCTCATTTTTTTAGCATTGAGTAATCCACTGTCCGGATGTACCACAGCTTATTTACCCATTCACCTGATGAAGGATGTCTTGGTTGCTTCAACGTTTTGGCAATTGTGAACGAAACTGCTGCAAACATCTGGGTATAGGTTTTACTGTGGATATAAGTTTTCAAGTCTTTGGGGTAAACACCCAGGAGCATGATGCCAGATCTTATGATGAGGGTATGTTTAGTTTTATAAGAAATTGCCAAACTATCTTCTTCCTTTCTTTTTGCAATTTATTTATTTTTTTAATTATTTTTTATTGGAGTTCAATTTGCCAACATATAGCATATCGCCCAGTGCTCATCCCATCAAGTGCCCCCCTGGGTGCCCATCATCCAGTCACCCCAAACCCCCGCCCACCTCCCTTTCCACTACCCCATGTTCGTTTCCCAGAGTTAGGTGTCTCTCATGTTCTGTTACCCTCTTTAATATTTCCCATTCATTTTATCTCCTTTCCCCTTTATTCCCTTTCACTATTTTTTATATTCCCCAAATGAATGAGACCATATAATGTTTGTCCTTCTCTGATTCACTTACTTCACTCAGCATAATACCCTCCGGTTCCATCCACATGGAAGCAAATGGTGGATATTTGTCATTTCTAATGGCTGAGGAATACTCCATTGTATACATAGACCACAGCTTCTTTATCCATTCATTTTTCGATGGACACCAAGGCTCCTTCCACAGTTTGGCTATTGTGGACATTGCTGCTAGAAACATCGGGGTGCAGTTGTCCTGTGGTTTCACTGCATCTGTATCTTTGGGGTAAATCCCCAGTAGTGCAATTACTGGGTCATAGGACAGTTCTATTTTTAACTCTTTGAGGAACCTTCACACAGTTTTCCAGAGGGGCTGCACCAGTTCACATTCCCACCAACAGTGTAGGAGGGTTCCCTTTTCTCCCCATCCTCTCCAACATTTGTTGTTTCCTGTCTTGTTAATTTTCCCCATTCTCACTGGTGTGAGGTGGGATCTCATTGTGGTTTTGATTTGTATTTCCCTGATGGCAAGTGATGCGGAGCATTTTCTCATGTGCTTGTTGGCCATGTCTATGTCTTCCTCTGTGAGATTTCTGTTCATGTCTTTTGCTCATTTCATGATTGGATTGTTTGCTTCTTTGCTGTTGAGTTTAATAAGTTCTTTATAAGATCTTGGACACTAGCCCTTTATCGGATACGTCTTTTGCAAATATCTTCTCCCATTCTGTAGGTTGTCTTTTAGTTTTGTTGACTGTTTCTTTTGCTGTGCAGAAGCTTTTTATCTTGATGAAGTCCCAATAGTGCATTTTTGCTTTCATAGATGTATCTTACAAGAAGTTGCTGTGGCCGAGTTCAAAAAGGGTGTTGCCTGTGTTCTCCTCTAGGATTTTGATGGATTCTTGGCTCACATTTAGACCTTTCATCCATTTTGAGTTTATCTTTGTCTGCTGTAAGAGAATGGTCTAGTTTCATTCTTTTGCATGTGGCAGTCCAATTTTCCCAGCACCATTGATTGAAGAGACTGTCTTTTTTCCAATGGATAGTCTTTCTTGCTTTGTTGAATATTAGTTGACCATAGAGTTGAGGGCCCATTTCTGGGTTCTCTATTCTGTTCCATTGATCTATGTGTCTGTTTTTGTGCCAGTACCACACTGTCTTGATGACCACAGCTTTGTAGTACAACCTGAAATCTGGCATTGTGATGCCCCCAGCTATGGTTTTCTTTTTTAATATTCCCCTGGCTATTCGGGGTCTTTTCTGATTCCACACAAATCTTAAAATAATTTGTTCCAACTCTCTGAAGAAAGTCCATGGTATTTTGTTAGGGATTGCATTAAATGTGTAAATTGCCCTGGGTAACATTGACATTTTCACAATATTAATTCCGCCAATCCATGAGCATGGAATATTTTTCCATCTCTTTGTGTCTTCCTCCATTTCCTTCAGAAGTGTTCTGTAGTTTTTAGGGTATAGATCCGATACCTCTTTGGTTAGGTTTATTCCTAGGTATCTTATGCTTTTGGGTGCAATTGTAAATGGGATTGACTCCTTAATTTCTCTCTCTTCGGTCTCATTGTTAATGTATAGAAATGCCACTGGTTTCTGGGCATTGATTTTGTATCCTGCCACACTGCTGAATTGCTGTATGAGTTTAGCAATCTTGGGGTGGAGTCTTTGGGTTTTCTATGTACAGTATTATGTCATCTGCAAAGAGAGAGAGTTTAACTTCTTCTTTGCCAGTTTGAATGCCTTTTATTTCTTTTTGTTGCCTGATTGCTGAGGCTAGGACTTCTAGTACTATGTTGAATAGCAGTGGTAAGAGTGGACATCCCTGTCGTGTTCCTGATCTTAGTAGAAAGGCTCCCAGTGTTTCCCCATTGAGAATGATATTTGCTGTGGGCTTTTTGTAGATGGCTTTTAAGATGCTGAGGAATGTTCCCTCTATCCCTACACTCTGAAGAGTTTTGATCAGGAATGGATGCTGTAAAAAAAAAAAAAAAAAGGAATGGATGCTGTATTTTGTCAAATGCTTTCTCTGCATCTATTGAGAGGATCATATGGTTCTGTTTATTCTCTTGTTGATATGATCTATCATACTGATTGCTTTATGAGTGTTGAGCCAGCCTTGCCTCCCAGGGATAAATCCCACTTGGTCATGGTGAATAATCTTTGTAATGTACTGTTGGATTCTATTGGCCAGTATCTTGTTGAGAATTTTTGCATCTGTGTTCATCAGGGATATTGGTCTATAATTCTCATTTTTGGTGGGGTCTTTGTCTGGTTTTGGAATTAAGGTGATGCTGGCCTCATAGAACGAATTTGGAAGTACTCCATCTCTTTCTATCTTTTGGAACAGCTTTAGTAGAATAGGTATGGTTTCTTCTTTAAACGTTTGATAGAATTCCCCTGGGGGGAAAAAAAAAAAAAGAATTCCCCTGGGAAGTCATCTGGCCCTGGACTTTTGTGTCTTGGGAGGTTTTTGATGACTGCTTCAATTTCTTCCCTGATTATTGGCCTGTTCAGGTTTTCTATTTCTTCCTGTTCCAGTTTTGGTAGTTTGTGGTTTTCCAGAAATGCGTCCATTTCTTCTAGATTGCCTAATTTACTGGCGTATAGCTGCTCATAATATGTTTTTAAAATCGTTTGTATTTCCTTGGTATTGGTGGTGATCTCTCCTTTTTCATTCGTGATTTTATTAATTTGAGTCTTTTCTCTTTTGTTTTTAATAAGGCTGGCTAGAAGTTGATCTGTCTTACTAATTCTTTCAAAGAACCAACTCCTGTTTTTGTTGATCTACAGTTCTTCTGGTCTCTATTTCATTGAGTTCTGCTTAAATCTTTATTAACTCTCTTCTTCTGCTGGGTGTAGGTTTTATTTGCTGTTCTTTCTCCAGTTCCTTTAGGTGCAAGGTTAGCTTGAATATTTGAGTTTTTTTCCAGTTCTTTGAGTAATGCTCGTATTGCAATATATTTCCCTCTCAAGACTGCTTTTGCTGTATCCCAAAGATTTTGAATGGTTGTATCTTCATTCTCATTATTTTCCATGAATCTTTTTAATTCTTCTCTAGTTTCCTAGTTGACCTTTTCGTCTTTTAGCAGGATGGTCTTTTACCTCCACGTGTTTGAATATCTTCCAAATTTCTTCTTGTGATTTAGTTCTAGTTACAAAACATTATGGTCTGAAAATATGCAGGGGACAATCCCAATCTTTTGGTATCTGTTAAGACCTGATTTGTGACCCAGTATATGGTCTATTCTGGAGAAAGTTCCATGTGCACTTGAGAAGAATGTGTATTCAGTTGTGTTTGGATGTAAAGTTCTGTAAATATCTGTGAAATCCATCTGGTCCAGTGTATCATTTAAAGCTCTTATTTCTTTGGAGATGTTGTGCTTAGAAGATCTGTCATTTACAGAAAGTGCCATGTGGAAGTCTCCCAGTAGTCTCCCATATCTAAGTATGTCATAACTTTTGTTATTAATTGATTGATATACTTGGCAGCTCCCACTTTAGGGGCATAAATATTCATGATTGTTAGGTACTCTTGTTGGATAGATCCTTTAAGTATGATATAGTGTCCCTCTTCATCTCTTACTACAGTCTTTGGGGTAAACTTTAATTTATCTGATATGAGGATGGCTACCACTGCTTTCTTTTGAGGACCATTTGAGTGGTAAATGGTTCTCCAACCTTTCATTTTCAGGCAGTAGGTGTCCTTAGGTCTATAAAGAGTCTCTTGTAAACAGAAAATTGATGGGTCTTGCTTTTTTATCCAGTCTGAAACCCTGCATCTTTTGATGGGATCGTTAAGCCCATTCACGTTCAGAGTTACTATTGAAAGATATGAATTTAGTGTCATCATGATACCTATTCAGTCCCTGTTTCTGTGGATTGTTTCCTTGGACTTCCTGTTTCTTTTACAGAGTGCCCCTTAATATTTCTTGCAGAGCTGGCTTGGTGGTCACATATTCTTTCAGTTTGTGCCTATGTTGGAAACTCTTTATCTCTCCTTCTATTCTGAATGAGAGCCTTGCTGGATAGAGTATTCTTGGCTGCAGGTTCTTCTCATTTAGGACCCTGAATATATCCTGCCAGCCCTTTCTGGCCTGCCAGGTCTCTGTGGAGAGGTCTGCTGTTAATCTAATACTTCTCCCCATATAAGTTAGGGATCTCTTGTCTCTTTCTGCATTAAAGATCTTCCCTTTATCTTTGGAATTTGCAAGTTTCACGATTAAATGTCAAGATGTTGAACGGTTTTTATTGATTTTAGAGGGGGGATTTCTATCTCCTTGATCTGAATGGGTGTTTCCCTCCCCAAGTTAGGGAAGTTCTCAGCTATGATTCATTCAAATATACTTTCTGGTCCTCTGTCCCTTTTGGCACCCTCTGGAACCCCAATTAAATGTAGAATTTTTTCCTTCTGAGGCTGTCATTTATTTCCCTTAACATTTCCTCATGGTCTTTTAATTGTTTTTCTATTTTTTCCTCAGCTTCATTGCTTGCCATCAAATTGTCTTCTATGTCAACTCACTCATTCTTCTACCTCATTAATCCTCATTGTTAGGACCTCCAGTTTGGATTGCATCTCATTTAATTGATTTTTAATTTCAGCCTGATTAGGTCTAAATTCTGCAGTCATGAAGTCTCTTGAATCTTTTATGCTCTTTTCCAGGACCACCAGTAGCTTTATAATTGTGCTTCTGAATTGGCTTTCTGACATTGAATTGTAATCGAACAGACAAAAAAAAAAAAAAAAAAAGGAACAGAAAACAAAAACAAAAACAAAAAAAACAAGAGGGGTATCCTCTGGTTCTATATACTGTAAATCCCTCGACTTCCCCTGGAGCTTTCCAGCGCTGCTTGGTCAAAAACTTGCTCTTCCCCTGTCCTTGCAGCTGGTCTTCTGGGGGAGAGGGTGCTGTGCTGATTCTCAGGTGTGTGCACCTGGGGGAGCTGCCCCGCCCCCTGCCAGGTACATGGCTCAGTGGGAGCTGTTGACCCAGTGAGGACTCTGTTCCCTGGGGCCCTACTCGGTCCAAGGCAGGAGGTGACACCAGGAGGAACAACCACACAGGCGGTGGCCAGCTCCCCAGCCCTAGAGTCAGCTCCCACAGTAACTACCGCAGTCTCTCAGTCGGCACTGGCCTGGGCGCTCCGGAGGCAGGAGGCGCTGATCTGCACAGCTTGGGGCCTTCGGAGGCAGGAGCGTCCTCGCTGTCCTGGGCCCTCCCCGCCTCAGCCTGTCTGAGGGGAACGTCGGATCCCGGGCTGTGTCCCCGGCGCCCTGGGATCCGGGGCCTGCGCTGCTGGAATCACGCTCCCAGGGCCGCACAGCCCCCTCCGCGCTGAGCTGCTGCCTGACCCACTGGCTTCTCCCCGACACCACGCCGGACGGCTCGAAGCCTTTACCGTGCTCTGCCCGCGGGGTGTGGGGCTCTCTCCCCTGGGCGCACCTCCTGTTAGTGACCCCGGGAACCTGGGGGCTCCACTGCCCCTCTTGGGGTCCTGCCCGAGTTCCCTGAGCGCCTTTCCTTCCCGGAAGGTTGGTAAAGTTTCTGCTCCTCCCGGACTGGGCTCTCCTGTCCTGGAGGCTCTCACCGCCCCCCTTAGCCCGGCTCCTCGTGGGGCCCCTCCCCCACTGGATATTTATTTATTTATTTATTTATTTATTTATTTATTATTTTTCTGTCTTCCTACCTTGTTAAAAGCGCAAACTCTTCTCTCTGTAGCATTCCAGCTGTTCTCTCTTTAAATCTTAGCCAAATTCGTAGGTTTTCAGAATGATTTGAAAGTTATCCGTGTAAGTTGGTGGGGACAGGTGAGGTGAAGACCCTACTCCTCCGCCATCTTGTTCCGCCCCCCCCCCCAACTGTCTTCCTAAGTGGCTGTGCCATTTTGTATTCTCACCAATTGTGAATGACAGTTTCTGTTGCTCTATATCCTCATCAGCATGTGATTCTGTTAGTGTTCTGGATTTTGGCCATTTTAAAATAAGTGTAGCAGTATCTCATTGTAGTTTTAGTTTGCATTGCCTAATAACATACGGTACACAATACATCTTTTCAAATGCTTACTTGACATCTGCATATCTCCTTTGGTGAGGAATGTGATAAGGTCTTCAGCTCACTTAAATTGGGCTGCTTGGGGTTTTTTATTGTTGAATTTTAAGAGTTCTCTCCATATAATGCATAATAGTCCATTATCAATGTGTCTTTTACAAATACTTTCTCCCAGTCTGTAGCTTGTGTTCTAATTCTCTTGATACTGTTCATCACAGAGAAGTTTTTACTGTTAACAGCGTCCAACTAACCGATTTTTCTTTCATGAATTGTGTCTTTGCTGTTATATCTAAGGCATCACCATACCAAAAGTCATCTAGGTTTTCTCTTATGCTATCTTCTACTACATAGTTTTGTGTTTTGCATTTAGGTTTATAATCCATTTTGAGTTAACTTTTGTATGAGTATAAAGTATGTGTCTAGATTCTTTTTTGTTTCCTTGCATGCAGATGTGCAGTTGTTCCAGCACCATTTGTTGAAGAGACTCTTTGCTTCATTGTATTGCTTCTGCTCTTTTGTCAAAGATCGGTTGACTGATCGATATATGTATGTGTATTTCTAGGCCCTCTGTTCTATTCCACTGATCTATTTGCGTGTTCTTTGGCCAATACCACACTGTCTTGATTACTGTAGCTTTATAGTAAGTCTTGAAGTTGGGTAGTCTTATTCTACAACTTCCAAAGATATTTCAAATTATTAGATATTTTTGTTTACATGTAGATATATTAAGTGCACTCAGAAAGTTTTTCAGGACTAGTGAAATAGTTTCAACTGATTTTATCATAACCAATATTTTCTCAAATGCAATATTGGCAAAAAAAAAAAAAAAACAGTTGGAAATAAGCTCCCCAAATTGTATTTTTTGATTATACTCAATGTTGTTTCCCTTTGCTTATATATATTTTAGCTCAGTAATAGTTCAGATGGTTTTTCCTTTATGTTTGAGCAATTGAAATTGTCTCATTAGATTCTCTGTCTGTAGGCCTTTCATTCCAACTTACTTTATATATTGCAGTAAAACCAATCTCCTTAAAACAATGCTATTGGGCAGCCCCGGTGGCGCAGCAGTTTAGTGCCACCTGCAGCCCAGGGTGTGATCCTTGGGGACCCAGGATCAAGTCCCACATCAGGCTCTTTGCATGGAGCCTGCTTCTCCCTCTGCCTGTGTCTCAGCTTCTCTGTGTCTCTCATGAATAAATAAATAAAATCTTTAAAAAAAACAAAAACAATGTTATTAACATGTAACTCCCCTTGTCAAAAGCATTTGATAGTTTCCTGTTGCTTACCCAAAGTTGCATCTAAATTATGCATGTTCTTCATGGTCCTAGCTCATTCTGACCTTTCCTATTTCTTCTTTCCACTGCCTAAAACAGATCTTCTGCCTCAGTCTTAAGGAAAAAAATATCACAATTCTCAGAGTGTCTTATCCGTTACTCCTCACCTTTCTTCAGTTTCTGTCTGCTTCTAAAATGCCCTTCATATCCTCTCCACATTTCTAAATTCTACTCATTGTTCTTCTCATCACAAAATAATCTTACTTGACAATTTATATATACTTATATATATGTGTACATATGTAAATACACCATATATATACATATAATATATGTAATTATATGTATTTCTTAAGCATAATATATAGAATTTTTTTGCAATTTCTTCTGTGTCTTTTGTATTTGCAATACTAGGCTTTGTTCAAAATTAGTTTCTATTAGATATCTAGTAATGAATCAAACTTAGAAAAATAATTTAGAATTACTTATTTTATTCATTCAACAAAATTTCCAAAGATAAATATTCCAGTTAGGCCAGTATAATACGGTATTCTCTTAGAAAAATTACTGTTATTGTGTGCAAGAGAACAAAATGACATTCTACTTTAATATGAAAATATAAACCCATAATGAAACTCATAGTTTGAGTTTCATTTATTTTCGAAGGTTCTAAGACTCTAAATTGTGTTTTTCTTCTGTAAATGCTTGAATCAAAGTTAGTATTCAATAAATGTTAAGTTAATTGTGAAACCAACTAAAAGGCACCGAGCTGATTTCTGCAGGCAAATTCAAAGAATATAGAGCTTTGTAATTATTGCATATCAATAGACAATAAGCATTGGATAAGGTGGTGTTTTATTCCAATTATAGTTTACTCTATAGAAAGCAAGATCCCCATGGGACCATGTTTTATTCATCTTTGTAAACTCTCTACCTAGGTATGCAATAAACTATTTCAATCAACAGATACTTTAAACTAAGTCTTGAAACTTAAGTTGTCACTTGAAATGCAGATTAGGGAAGGAATTGAAAGAGTTCCAGGAGGAGGGTATTATATGTACAAAGTTCTAGAGGGATGAGACAGTGAGTTCTATTGAAAGTACTGAAAGTAGTTAGAATAGCTGCAGTTAGGAGCACCATGGAGACACTGGGAGCAGGTAACAGAATTGGCATTATGGTTCTCAACTAGAGAACCATAAGGCTCCTGGATTCTATTATTCTATTCATTCATCATGCCTGAGGGAAAGAGTAGAATAATGTAGTGACCATTTCAAATTCATTAATTCAATAGTTATTGCACATCTCCTTGTTCCATGTAGTGACCATTTCAAATTCATTAATTCAATAATTATTGCACACCTCCCTTGTTCCATTTGTCTGTGCTCATACGTCTGTTGTGTGGTCAACAATTAGAGTAAATATTTGGCATCTTCTTTATCTCTCATTCTTCAGAACATGAGATTCTAGAGCACAAAATCATCATTTAGTAAGTGCTTTATACATCCTAGGGCTTCAGTAAATATTGATAGTGAGTAAATGAATAAATTCATGAAATCAGAATAAAGAGAAACATCTCGAGGATCCACCTAGTCAGTTATTCAGAATCACAAAAGTTAGAAAATAAAGTACTGAATAAATATATATGGATTATATACTATTGTGTCATTATTTTAATTTCCTGTTCCATATCTTGATGTCTATATTAGTATTTATCGATAAATATGTATGTCATATCTCTATATAATACCTTATTTTCCTTAACTGAAAATTAACATGGCCATTTAAAACTTTGTCAATGCACGTAACATCAAGATGTTACAAATCTTGATAGCAAAATTCATAAGTGATCAACTTAAAAAATATATGCTTTGGGTGAATAATAAAAAAAGAAACACTTTTATCTGGAAGAAATGTAATTTGCTGATTGAAATTTGATAGGTATACAGAGCTCTAATGTTCCCTCATAAAATGTAATCATTGAGATTAGTTAAGAGGAAAAAAAAGGAAGGGGAGGGAACCATGATGTAAAATTCTCAAATCTTGAGTCAAAAAATATCCTTTACCATTCTATAACAATCCAAAGGTATTACTGTTTATCTTCATTAAACAGGGGTTATAAATATTGCTTTATGTTAAAGCATCAGCTTTATTAATAGTTTAAAACACACTTTGAGTAGGTTTATAGTATATGTGGCAAATAAGACCTTAAATCACAAGATGGTACTTTAAAAAATAGTACTATTTAGAGAGGATTTAATCAATAAATATTAATAATTTTTGTGGTCATAGAACTAAACTCATTTGGATCAGGAAATGAGTAAAGCAATTATATTTTTCAGTTCTTCTATAAAATTATCATGTTAAGTAATTTAATCTTTAGGAGTAAAGAATAAAGATCTCTTTCTTCACAGCATGCAGTAAGGAATTGCTGAGGGTTTTATACATACAGTACTGCAAACTGGCTGGTTATTAAGAGCAGCCCCTGTAATACAAGGGTGACAGAGGGGCACCTGGGGGGCTTAGTGGTTGAGCATCTGCCTGTGGCTCACGTCATGATCCCAGGGTCCTAGGATCAAGTGCCATATTAGGCTTCCCATAGGGAGCCTGCTTCCCCCTCTGCTAATGTCTCTCTCTCTCTCATCTGCTAATGCCTCTCTCTGTATATCTCTCATGAATAAATAAATAAAATCTTTAAAAAAAAAAAAAAAAGAAAGGGTGACAGACTGTAGTCTGTGCCAGGAAATTCATGGCAAGTATAGTGACTGGCTCATAAACAGGTATCCCATAAGTATTAATTGAAGGAGAGGTGCCTGGGTGGCTCAGTTGATTTAGCATCCGACTCTTGATTTCAGCTAAGGTCGTGATCTCAGGGTCCTGGATTGAGCCCCATGTTGGGCTCCATGCTCAGTGGGGAGTCTGCTTCAGGATTTTCTCTCTCCCTCTGCGCCTCCCCCACTCACATGATCTCTCTCTCAAATAAATAAATAAATAAATATTTTTTTTAAAAGAAGAGGAGGAAAAAAGCCTTAGTTTAGAAAAGAGAGAAAATATTAATTGAAGGAATAGGATTAAGAAGGAAAATTATTAGAAACAATATTCATGTTTTCAGCTGCTTAGCATAGCCGTATATACCACAAATGGAGAACAAGCAAAGTATTATCTTGACTGTGAAGCAGAAATTTATTGTATAATACCATTGAGATTTGGTGGGAATAGATAATATTGAAACATACATTTTTAATAAGACTTTATTTCTAGAGCCATTTTTTTAAGTATACAGAAAAATTGCACATAAAGCACAGAGACTTCCTGTATTCCTCCTCCCCAAACCCCAGCACAGTTTCCTCTCTTAATAATACCTTGCATCAATGTGTCACATTTGTGACAATTGACAAACCCATATTGATATATTATTATTAACTAAAGACCATAGTTTACATTAGGATTTACTTTTTGTGTTATACACTTTTATGGATTTTGACAAATGTATGTTCAACGTTATAGTATCATACAGAATAGTTTTCACTGCTCTAAAAATCCCCCCATCTTTCACCTATTTATTCTCCCTACTTTCTGAACCCTTGGCAGCCACTGATCTTTTTACTGACTCTGTAGTTTTATCTTTTCTAGAATGTCATATGGCTAGAATTATATATTATGTAGCCTTTTCAGACTGGCTTCTTTCACTAGCAATATGCATTAAAGGTTGGTCTTTTTGTAGCTTCATACTTCACTTCTTTACATAGCTGAATAATGGACATCTTGATAGATTATAGTTTGGGGCAAGTATGAAAAAAGTTGCTGTAAACATTTGCTCAGGTTTTTGCATAGATGTATGTTTTTAAATCATCTGGATAAACACCTAGTATTATAAATGCTGGATTGTATAGTGAGCATATCCTTAGATATGTAAGAAGCTGCCAAATTATCCTCTAAAGTGACTGCACCATCTTGCATCTCCAGGAGCAGTGAATGAGATTTCCCGTTGTTCTACATCTTCACCAGCATTTGGTGGTGTTAGGTTTTTTGGGTTGTAACCATTCTTTTTTTTTTTTTTTCTAAGATTATGTTTATTCATGAGAGACACAGAGAGAGAACGGGAGAGAGAGATAGAGAGGCAGAGACAGGCAGAGGGAGAAGCAGGCTCCATGCACCGGGAGCCCGATGTGGGACTCGATCCCCGGACTCCAGGATCACACCCTGGGCCGAAAGCAGGTGCTAAACCGCTGAGCCACCCAGGTGTCCTGGTTGTAGCCATTCTAATAGTGGTATCTCATTGTTATAACTTGCTGTTTCCTAATGTTAATGACACTGAGCATGTTATATGCTTATTTGCCACTTGTATATCTTCGTTTGTGAGTAGTTTATTAAGATCTTTTTAAAATATCATTAACATATTTTATTTTTCATTAAGATATTTTAATTGGATTTTTGGTTTTGTTCTTGTTGAGCTTTTAGAATCATTTATAAATTTTGGATATAAATCCTTTACAGGTACTTGTTCTGAAAAGTCATTCTCCCAGTGTGTAGCTTGTGTTTTCATACACTTACCAGTGCCTTTCATAGAGAAAAGCTTTTTAATTTTAATAAAGCCTAACTAGTCAGTTTTTTCTTTCCTGTGTTATGCTTTTGGTTTTGTATCTAAAAACTCATCACCAGGGGCACCTGGGTGGCTTAGTTGGTTAAGCATCTGCCTTCAGCTCAGGTCATGATCCCGAGGTTCTGGGACCAAGCCCCATGTTGGGTTCCATGTTTAGCAGGAGCCTGGTTCTCCCATTACTGGTCCCCTCCCCATGCACGCGCTCTCTCTCTCTCTCCCTCTCCCTCTCAGATAAAAAATAAATAAAATAAAAAATAAAAACTCATTACCAAATGCAAAGTTGCTTTTATTTTTTTGTATGTTCTCTTCTAGATAGCTTATAGTTTTCCCATTTACATTTAGGCCTATCATCCACATTGACTTAATTTTTCTGAAAGGTGTAAGGTTTGAATGTAGGTTCTTGATTGATTGATTTTTGGTTAATTACATATTGGTTTCCAATTTGTATAGCACCATTTGTTGAAAGACTCCTTTCTCCATTAAATTACCTTTACTTCTTTGTCAAAGAAGAGTTGCCTGTATTTATGCAAGCTTATACCTGGTTTATTTACTCTGTTCCATTGCTATCTGTGTCAATTTTTTCACCTCTTCTATACCATTTTCATAGTAAGATCTGAAATCAGGTAGTGTGAGTCCTAGAACTTTCTTTTTCACTACTGTGTTAACTATTTTAGGTATTTTACTTTTTTGTGTAACTTTATATTCAGTTTATACATGTCTCAAAGTAGCTTTCTTATATTTTTATTGAGATTGAATTAAATATACAGATAAAGTTTGGAGGAATTGATATCTTAATAATATTGAGACTTCCTAGTCATGGACATGGAATATCCATTTATTTAGTTCTTCATTTCTTTATCAGAATTTTGTAGTTTTCATGGTGTATATTGTTCTTACGGGACTATTTCAGTGGTGTAAATAATAAACACTTTTTCTTAAAAAAAAAAGACTTTTGTAGTTTTCCTCATCTAGATCTTGTAAATATATTGTTAGATTTATACCTATTAACTTCGCTTTTTGGTGCTCATGTAAATAGTGTTGTGTGTTCTATTTCAAATTCCAGTTGTTCCTTGCTGGTACATAGGAAAATGGTTGATTTTTGTAATTAACTTTGTATCCTGTAACTTTACCGTAATTGCTTATTAGTTCCAGGCAATTTTTTGGTCAATTCTTTGGGATTTGTTATATAGACAATCATGTCATTTACAACCAAGGACAGTTTTAATTTCTTACTTTTTGATCTGGATATCTTTTACGTCCTTTTCATGTTTTATTATACTATCTAGGACTTCCAGTATGAAGTTGCATAGGAGTGGTGAGAGGAAACATCTTCGTCTTGTTTTCAATGTTAGGAAGGAAACGTCTGTTTTCTCGTCATTAAGTTTGATTGTAGCTGTAGGTTTTTTATAGATGTTTTTAATAACATTGAAGAAGTTCTCTTTTATTCCTACTTTGCTAATAGTTTTTATCATGAATGAGTACTGGATTTTGTCTAATGCTTTATCTATATCTGTTGAAACGGTCATTTGATTTCTCTTCCTAGACTGTTGATGTGATAAATTAAATTAATTGATTTTCAAGCATTGAGGCCCCATTGTATACCCCGAATAAATCCCACTTGTTTATGGCATATAATTCTTTTTACAAATTGTTGGATTTGATCTGCTGATATTTTGTTGAGGAATGTTGCATCTGTGTTCACGAGAGATATTGGTCTTTAATTTTATTTTCTTGTAAAACCAAATTTACTGCTTTGGTATTAGGATGATGCTAGCCTCACAAATGAATTAGGAAATGTTTCCTCTGCTTCTATTTCTAGAAGAGATTATAGAAAGTTGATAATACTTCTTATTTAAATATTTGGTAGAATTTGCCAGTAAGATGCATATAGTTGTTGTTGTTTTTTTTAAGAAGTATCTAAGGCAAAGTGCAAAGACTTCTGTTATGTATCTGTCTGCCATATATTCCCCTGTAAAAATCTAAGAATATAAGGGTTGAAACATCATGTTGAACTTTGGATTGAGGTTTAAAGAAGAGAAAATGGAAAGAAGATTATAGGTCATATAGAAGGATACTAGCCATGTGGGATAACCTTCTTATGCTGATGATAAAAATGGCAAAGAAATAAGACAGAGAAGAGTCAACTACTATCCATATATCTTCTTTTGGTATATTTGATAAGAATATTTAAATAACCCATCTTACTGATGGGTCTACTATCAGAAGGCATACTATGCTCTGTAATTAGTTTTAACTTTATGGTGATAACTCCTTGATTATGTAGCAATTATGGGTATGAGAAATTATCATAATAATAAGGAAGGGAAATCTGGACATTTTGAGGTATAATGCTGTGGTACAGTTGGTTAGAGAAACATGAATAACTTATCTATTCTGAATTTTGGATTATAAGAGAGTCACTAAGTCTCAAGGGTATCTAGAAGTATGAGAAAAACAGAAGGAGGAGCTCTCCTAAAATCTTTCACCAAGGTTCTAGAAAACAAAAGATAACAAATAAACTTACCCTATGGGAACTGAAGAGAAATGATGCCCATATCTAAAAAAAAAAAAAAAAAATAGTTTCATCACTCAAACCAATAATAGGACATCGTACTTTCAATCATTCATTCCTTTATTTTTATTATTCATTTATTCAGTGGATATGTTTATCACACAAACATTTAGACAAATATAAAAGTTTGTTGTGACAAGAATGAAGGATGTTCTGAATGCATATAATGAGGAGATTTGGCTAAGTCACAGAGGCCAGGGCAACTTCTCTGGGGAACGGTTTGAAAGTTTATAGGAGATAAGAGAATGAGGAGGAAGGCAAGAGCATTGTGAACATAAAAAAAACATATGGGCAAAGATTCTTTAGTGAGAGAGTGCTAGATATGAACAGATGACCAAGGAATACCAGAGTGGATGAGAAATGGGTATAAAGGGATATGGAGGAGATGGGAAGATGCTGGAGAGGTCATTTGAAGCCAGAAAATACAAGGCTTTTTAGGTAAAATGGCCATGAAATTCACTATCCAAACTGGAATTAAAGACTCAATTAATAATCAGGCTTGGCAACGAAGTAAGCCAGGCAGATCTGAGCAAACCAACACTTCTGGCTATGGTAAGAAGTTTGCTCTTTATCTAAAGAATAATGGAAAGTCATTAAAGTATTATAATCAGAGAAGCAGGGGCGCCTGGGTGGCTCACTGGCTGAGTGTCTGCCTTCTGCTTGGGTTGTGATCCCAGGGTCTTGGGATTGAGCCCCACATCAGGCTCCCTGTGGGAAGTCTGCTTCTCCCTCTGCCTCTCTCTCTGTGTATCTCATGAATAAATAAATACAATCTTTTTTAAAAATCACAGAAGTGGTGTATTTGGAAAAAGAATACCTTAGCTAAAATGTATAGGAAGGATAAATATAAATGGAGGTAGACCATTTAGTTAGTTGGCTAATGCTATTGTCTAGGCAATAAGGAATTAGTTGAATATTTGGGAGCAGAAGTAGAAAAGGAATGTGTATAAATTAGAGAGAAGCTTCACAGAGATAAAATCTACGAATTTAGCAATGGATTTAGAAATCAGGATGTTACACCTTGTTAGAGATTATTCAATCATGAACCCTAGGATTACCTATAAGGTAGAAGGTATCATAATACTGGGTGGATGTTGGATATAGGACCTGTGATTTTGGGGTGATTATAAAAGGTACATTGTTTTTAATTTGTCTCCAAATGTTTATTGCAGAAGTACAATTGTTATTATGTATTTATCTCACATCCTCTGATTTTGCTGAAAGGTTTCTACAAGCTTTGTTTTTGATTCCTTGGCATTTTCTACATAGACAATCGTGTTTTTTATAAGTAAGGCAGTTATTTCTTCATTTCCAATCGGTATGACTTTATTTTATTTTATGCCTTATTTCACTGGCTAGGACTTCCAGTACTATACTGAATGAGAATGATGAGAGTGGACATAGTTGCCTTTTTTCCAAACTTAAAGGGAAATGATTTAGTCATTTGTCATTACATATGATATAAGCTGTGGGATTTTTACAGAGAACGCTCATCAAGTTGAGAAATTTGTTTCCCCTCAGCTGTAGTTTCCTAGAGCTGCTGTAACAAATTATCATAATCTGGGTGGCTTTAAACAATAGAAATTTATTCTGTCACAGTTCTGGAGAATAGAAATCTGAAATCAAGGTGTTGGCAGGTCTCTACACTCTTGGGAAGAATTGGATCCATCCCTTTTTCTTTGCTTCTGGGGTTGATTGTAAACCTTAAGCTTCCTTGGTTTGTGGACACAGTCCAATCTCTGCTGCGATGTCACATGGCATTCTCTTTGTGTGTCTTTCTCTGTATCTCGTTTCATAATGATATCTGTCATATTGGATTAGAGCCCACCCTAATTCAGAATGTCCTCATCTTGAATTGATTACATATGAAATGACCCTACTTTTAAATAAGGTCATATTGAAGGCACTGGGGATGAAGACTTCAACATACATTTTGTGGAAGACAATTCCTAATTTCCTTACTCTGATTTTCTAAGAGCCTTTATCATGAATGGGTGTTGAATTTTGTCAAATGATTTTTTTGCACCAATTGATATTATCAGGCCATCTTTCTTCTTTTGGTTGTTGTCATGGTGGATTACATTGGTCAAATTTCAAATACTGAACTAAATTTACATTTCTGGAATAAAGCCAACGTGGTCTTGGTATATATTTCTTTTTATGCATTGCTAGGTTAAGTTTGCTAAAATTTGGTCAGGATTTTTGTGCCCAAGTTTATGAGAAATATCGGATTATAGTTTACTTATAAATTGTTATTATTATCATTACTATTATTATGATTAGGGTGCTGTCTCTCGTTTTACTAAATGAGTAATGCTGTACTCAAAAAAATGAGTTTCAGAAATGCTCAAATCTGTATGATCTTAATTATATGTGAAATCTAAAAAAGCTGAACTCAGAGAGTAGAATGGTGGTTGTGAGGAATTGGGAGATGGAGGAAACGGGGAGATGTTGGTCAACAACATCTTCTATTTTTTGCAAGAAATTTTGTTGACTGTTTATTTGCTGTGCAGAACCTTTGTAGCTTGAGTTAGTCCCACTTGTTTGTTTTCACTTTCATTGTTTGGGCTCTTGGTGTCATTGAAAAAAATCATTGCCAGGACCAATCCCAAGGAGCTTTTCCCTATGCTTTCTTTAAGGAATTTTATAGTTTTAGGTCTTAAATTAATTCTCTAATCCTTTTTTTAAATTTTTCATGAATGATGAAAGTGTCCAATTGCATTCTTTTGCATGTAATTATCCAGTTTTCCCAGAATATTGATTAAAGAGACTGTCCTCTTTCCCCATGGAGTTATTTCTGTGCCTTTACCATATATTAGTTGACTGCATATGTGAGAGTTTATTTCTAGGCTCTCAATTCTGTTCTACTGTTGTGTCTGTTTTTATGCCAGGGCCATACTATTTTAATTACTACAGCTTTGTAATATGGTTTGAAATCAAAAAGTGTTATCCCTCCAGCTTTGTTCTACTCAAGATTGCTTTGTTTTTTCAGGGTTTCTTGTGGTTCCATATAAATTTTAGGATTCATTTTTTCTATATATAAAAAATGACATTGGGATTTTGATGGAGATCACATGGACTCTATCGATGGCTTTGGTTGTATGGATATTTTAATAATATTAATTCTTCTGACCCCTGAACACAGTATATCTTCCTATTTGTCTCCAATTTCTTTCATCAAAATCTTCGAGTTTCCAGTGTACAGATCTTTAACCTCCTTGGTTAAATTTATTACTAAGTATTTTATTCATTTAAATGCAATTGAAAAATGGGACCATTGTCTTTATTTATTTTCCAGATAATGTGTTGTTAGCATATGGAAACTGATTAGTTATATATGGCAACTGATTTTTGTATGTTGGTTTTGTGTCCTATAACCTAAAATTTTGTTTATTGATTCTAAATTTTTTGGTGTAGTTCTCAGGATTTTCTATATCTTAGATCATATCATGCATAAGAAAAGAGACAATTTTACTTCTTTTCTGATATGGATACCTTTCATTTCTTTTTCTTATATGCTTACTCTGGCATGGACTTTCAGTACTGTGTTGAGTAGAAATAGTGAGAGTGGGCACTTTTGTCTTGTTTGTGATCTTAGAGGAAAAGCTATCAACCTTTCATCATTGATTATGATGTTGGCTGTGGGCTTGTCATATATGGCCTTTATTATGTTGAGCTGTGTTCATTCTAAATACAATTTGTTGAGAGTTATTATCGTGAAAGGATGTTGAATTTTGTCAAATGCTTTTTCGTACTTGTCTAAATGATAATGTAAATTTTATCTTTAACACTGCTAATGTGGTATGTCATATTTATTAATTGGTTTATTCAACCCATCTTTGCATCTGATAAATCCTACTTGATTGTGGCATATGAAACTTTTAATGCACTGTTGAATTCAGTTTGCTAGTCTTTTGTTGAGAATTTTTATACCTGTATTTATCAGGGATATTTTCTTTACTTGTAGTGCTCTTATTTGGTTTTGCCAACAGGGCAATGCTGATCTCATAAAATGAGTTGGTGAATGTTCCTTTCTGTTCGATATTTGGCAAGAATTTTAAAAAGGATTGGTATTAATTCTTTTTTAAATATTTGGTAGAATTCACCAGTGAAACCATCTGGTCCTGGGATTTTCTATGTTGGCTGGCTTTTAATCATTGATTCAATCTCCTGACTCATGTTACTGTCTTCACCTTTAAAGTAGCAATCAGGGCAGCCTGGGTGGCTCAGAGATTTAGCGCCGCCTTCAGCCCAGGGCGTGATCCTGGAGACCCAGGATCAAGTCCCACGTCAGGCTCCCTGAATGGAGCTTGCTTCTCCCTCTGCCTGCGTCTCTGCCTCTCTGTGTGTCTCTTGTGAATAAATAAATAAAATCTTTTAAAAAAATAAAGTAGCAATCACTTCTACCAGTCTTTGCTGACTAATTTCACTTTCACTAATTTCACTTTCAGTCCTTCTTGGGATTCTGAGTCTTTCTCAGTGCTTTTCTATGTCTATACCTGCTTCACACCTCTTACTCTAATCTCATGGTCAAATTCTGTCCATTTTATCAAGCTACTCTGAGAGCTGACAGGCTTCTTTTTGCTTTCCATAAGGCGATTCTCAATGCTCCACTTTCTGGTTTCTAGTGGGGAGCACACACAAGGAACTAGCCATGGGGTGAGAATGTCTGGGTGTGAGGCACCCAGAGTGCTCAGGGTTCTTCTGGGCCAGCTGGGGCATCTGCAGGTGAGGCGTCCCTGTTGGCTTTTGTGTGGGCTTCTTGATAGAATCTGTGACATAAGAACATCTATGTCCCTTTAATGTCCTCTGAGAGTCCTATGCTCAGCTCTTCCAGCTGGTCCCCTGACAGGAGGAGTCTGCAGGGATAGGAAGCTATTTTCTTGCCTGTGGCCGTGACCATAGGAAGCAAGTCAGTCATCAGGATATGGAACTGCATTCTCAAAATGGTCTTAGACTACACTAGAGTTTCATTCACAATTTATGCCTGGATTCCAAAGCTCCCATAAAGGTACTTTTGTCTATAGATGGATACCCAAATTATTGTTGTTATGGAATATATATGAGCGAGGGACATCTTATTCAGAGATCTTGATGACGTTGCTTCTATTCTGATCAGTTTTTAGTTTCCTGAAGTGGGAGCTTAGATTATTGACTTCAGGGATGCCTGGGTGGCTCAGTGGTTAAGCCTCTGCCTTTGGCCCATGGTGTGGTCCCAGGATCCAGGATCAAGTCCCACATCGGGCCCCTGGCAGGGAACCTGCTTCTCCCTCGGCCTATGTCTCTGCCTCTCTCTCTATGTCTCTCATGAATAAATAAATAAAATCTTTAAAAAAAAAGATTATTGACTTGAAATCTTCCTTTGTTCTCTTTTAAGCATCTATTGTGATAAATTTCCCTCTAGGTACTGCTTTAGCTGCATTTCACAAATTTTGACATGTTGTGTTTTCATATTTACTCGGTTCTTTTTCTTTCTTTTTTTTTTTATTTACTCAGTTCTAAATGTATTTTTGGTTTCTTTTGGACTTTCCCTCTTATTTAGAAAAGTATTTAATTTACAAATATTTTAGATTTCTGTTACCGATTTGCAGTTTGATTCTACTATGGTCAGAGAACATACTCTGATCTAAATCATTTTATATTTATTGAAAAGAATGAATATATTTTTCTCTTGTTGGGTGGAGTATTCTGTAAATATCTATTGGAGCTAATAGGTTGATCATATTGTTCTTTTGTTTCCTTGATGATTTTCAGCCCCATAGTTCTAAACATTGATGAGGGGGCAGTGTTGAAATCTCTAGACATAATTGTAGATTTATCTATTTCTTTTTTAGAAAGATTTTATCTATTTATTTGAGGGAGAGTGCAAACGGGGAGGAGCAGAGGGAGAGGGACAAGCAGACTGCACTGAGCACAGATCCATGACCCTGAGATCATGACCTGAGGCCAAATCCAGTCAGACACTCAACTGACTTAACCACCCAGGCACCCAGGCACCAGAAACATTATCTGTTTCTTTTTTAAACTCTGTTTTGGCTACATGTATTTTTAAAGTTCTGATATTTGGTGCATGCAAATATAGGATTTCTGTGTCATTTTGGCATATTTACTCTTTATTGTTACATATATCTCTTTGGTAAATGTATTGCTTTGAGGTCTATTTTATCTGATATTAATATAGTCACTACAGCTTCACTCCTGCTTTTTATTTTTTTATTTTTTTTAAGATTTTATTTCTTTATTCATGAAAGACACACGGAGAGAGAGGCAGAGACATAGGCAGAGGGAGAAGCAGGCTCCTTGCAAGGAGCCTGATGTGGGACTTGATCCTGGATCCCAGGATCATGCTCTGAGCCGAAGGCAGACACTCAACCACTGAGCCACTCAGGCGCCCCCACTCCTGCTTTTTAAAAAATAAATATTTGCATGGTATAATGTTTTTTCATCCTTTTATTTTTATTTATTTTTAATCTACCTATGTCATTAATTTGAAGTATATTTCTTGTAGACAGCATGTAATTTGATCATCTATTTTTGATTCACCTTGCCAATTTCTTATCTTCCATTGGTGTAAATTTACATTACTAATATCTAAAGTAATGATTAATATATTAGATTTATTTATGCCATTTTATTATTCATTGTTCATTTTATTTATTTCCTGTGTTTCCCTTTCCTTGCTTTTCTTTGGTAATCTGAACTGTTTTTAGAATCCACTGTTATTTACCCACAGTTTTTTTAAAAATGTATCATTGTATAGTTTGTTTTTAGTAGTTGATGTCAATATTGCCATATTCATGTACAACAGATCAGTCTACTGTTTAACATTTTGCCACCTCAAGATAAATGTATAAGCTCACTTCTATTGGTTCCTTTACCCTCCTCACTTTTTAAATGTAAGTATCATAAATGTTTTCACTGAATATACTGAGTACCATGTCTGATGATGCTGTAATTTTTGCTTCAATTGTAAAATATAATTGTAAAAACTTATGAGGGGCACCTGGGCAGCTCAGTAGTTTAAGTGTCTGCCTTCGGCTCAGGTCATGATCTCAGGATCCTTGGATCAAGCCCCACATCCAGCTCCCTGCTCAGCATGGAGTCTGCTTCTCCTTCTCCCTCTGCCCTCCCCCCACTCATTCTCTCTCTCTGTCAAATAAGTAAATAAAATCTTAAAAAAAAATACTCATGAGAAGGATGATCCATTATACTTACCCTTATTTTTACCCATTCCATTGTTTTCCTTTCCCCATAAAGTACCAACTTCCTTCAATTTTCATTTCTTTTTGTTAAGAGAACTTCTTTTACCTATTCTATAAGGTTAGCTCTGCTAGTGACACATTCTCTTAACTTTCCTTAATCTGATATTGTCTTTATTCCACCTTCATTATTGAACAATATTTTTGCTTGATATACAATGCATGGTTCAGAGTTCTTTCTCTCATCAGTGGAAAAATATCGTGCCACTCTCTTCAGGCTTGCATGGTTTCTGAGGATAAATGAGGTGTCATTAGTACTGTTCCCCTATAGGTAACATTTCATTTTCTCTAGTCTCCTTCAAGATGTTTTCTTTGATTTTAGTTTTCAGAAGTTTGACTATTAGTCTTGTCATGCAGTGTCTGCTATCTCCATTAGCTTGAGTTCAATGAAGACAGGGACTGGGACTGTTTTAGTCAGTGCCAAATATATAAGAGATGCTTAATAAGTATACTCCAAAAGAAAGAAAATCCCAAGTACCTTGATTTCCATGACAATAAGTAATAGTGATTATTTAATATAAATTTGCCTTAAAATGTATTTATGGACAAAACAAAAGCTTACTGTATTTCTTAGATTTCTGATGAATACTAGCACATATGATTATTTGCAATTTCTATTGAGAAATCTTGTAAAACTCTTTTAAAATATTTTTAAATTTCATAGCTCTTTAAAAGAAGTATCCTTATTTGTATCCTTATTTATTGCATAAAACCATTACATCAATATATTTGGAGTCTTTTCAAAATATATTGTTTATTGCAATCAACAGAATTTTCTAATGGATTAATCAGTTACAAATAAACACAGTTATGGGCATGATTAGAACTCTGCTCGTCTAATAACTTATTTAATATTCTTTACTGATTGGCCTGTATAACCTTCTCCTTTGCCATCAAGAAGAAAAAATGACTTTCTGTTTATTGGCAGGTGTAAATTTTAATATCATACTTGTTACTCTGAGAAAACTGCCTCTTGAGTAGGACATCAATGCTCCTTCATCCAGTTTTATATGTACATCTGGCCTACACAACCCTTGGGCTTTGCCCACAGCCTGTTATTGCAGGTCTATTTTAGATCATCTACAACATGTTTCTCTTCTAGGTGAAAATTAACTAAAGAGAGATGCAAGAGTTGCTACCTAAAATATAAGTGAACTGATTTTCTAACCTGTATAAGCCTTTAATGAGTGAAATTATCTATATTCTTTCCAGGTTGCAGCAAATAAATAATTCATAGAGTTCAGAGTATCTGAGCCATTGTATTCTGTCCTTGTTAATTAATTACTGTGTAATATTATCCTGTATTTAATTTAATGAAAACATAGGAGCTAAAGCATTTGAATTCAAAATAACACAAATTCCATCCTTCATTTCCTCATTTGAGACTGTTTTTGACAGATACAATTATATAATTCAATCATCAGATTACAATTTTAAAAGTAAAAATTTTGAATGTATTCATGAAGGAAAATACTCAATAAAGATATAAAATGAAATGTGTGAGTTTTAGAGAAGAATATCATCATAATTATTTCTGTCTAAATTGAAAAATTACTTTTATTGGTCTACTTTCTCTCCAAATCTATTCAGAAATCCCCTGCATTTATTTAGTTAATTGGAGACATCAACCAAGGCCCATGTTTACTGCCAGAAGGAAGAAAGAACATGCATGTTACATCCTACTGAATATCTATTTTAATTCAGATTCCAATATGATTCATTCCCCCAATGTCTTGAGTAATATCCTAACTTGTATAGGTTCTGACCATAATAATGCTAATGTTAATATTTTACAGATATACTGAATCTGATATTGTTTATGATAAAAGGTCAAGATTGCATCTATGTTTTATTCAGCCTTCTCAAAGTAATAAGTTAGGAGCTCAGTTCTCATTTTCTTGATTTCTTTACATTTATTAATTTTTTTCTCAATTCAGTCCCAGCTGATTTTGAACATACCTTCATATTTTCAGTAGGCGTTTGGAAAAAAATAAGACAGTTACAAAATCAATTTCTTCAAAATGCCATTCAATTTATTTTTGTGTTTTCACTGGGTATCATGATTTTTTTTAATATCTTGAGGGGTTTTTTTATGACTACAACCAGAAAATATATGGCATACAATTCAGTTTCCAAAATAATTAGATCTGCTTCCTTATGCCCTTGTATAATTTTTAAATAAAAAAAGGCAATTATAGCAATATATTTGTGTAAAAGGAGCAAAAGGGAAATAGTCGTTCTGCTTCATTACAACCATAATTTCCTGAGTTCACTTTTAATTAATATTACAAATATTCTTTCAGATGTATTTAAAATCAGAAGCATCTAATATCTTTTATTTTGATGCATTTATGCAAGCATTAAGTTCAAAGAGAATCTCAACAGAAATCTTAAATATAACTACACTTCTATAGATTTCAATGAACATTTTCCTAATGGATGATTGCATTTAACAGAAATTTTAGAATATATAGTCATATATGTCAAATGCACTCAAAGTATGAAATAAAATTTGATTCATATGTCCTGAACTCTGATAGCCCTCTTATATTGAGAAAGTGAATGAAAATTACTGAAATATAAAAAATACCAACAGAATATTTTCTAAAGTATAGATTTTAACTTTGTTCAGTTTTGTTTCTGAGGATGTAATAATGCACCCCATATATTATTGACACAGGAGGATCTTTTTTAAGATTTAACAGGAAATATGGGCAGCCCCAGTGGCTCAGTGGTTTAGCACCACCTTCAGCCCAGGGCATGAACCTGGGGACACGGGATCAAGTCCCACGTCAGGCTCCCTGCATGGAGCTTGCTTCTCCCTCTGCCTGTGTCTCTGCCTCTCTCTCTCTCTCTCTCTCTCATAAATAAATAAAATCTTTTTTAAAAAATTTAACAGGAAATAGAATTATCCTCATTAAGCACATTTAATGTGCAGGTTAGGGGTGCAGTTTTGGTACATTTTAATGATTGAGGCTACCTCATGGGGAGGCAATTACATGTTGACCATGTCTGCAGTCATCTGAAGGCATGATTGAGCCAGCTGATCAAAACAGTTAACTCTTACAATTAGCAGTTAATGCTAGTTGTTGGCTAATAGAGCAGCTATTATTGGCAATTAGTGCCTACATGTTGTCTCCATTTCATGTGTCTCAAGTAGTTGGATTTTGTACATGGTGACTTGTTCCTAACAATGTGTATTCAAAAGAACTGCGTGGCATTTTCTGATGTAGATCTAAAAGTTATGCAGCATCCCTTCAGCCACATTCTAATGGTTACAAGAGTCACTGTGTTGGCTTGGATTTATGAAAGGAACAGAGGCACCACATTTCATGGCAAAAGTGTTAAAGAATGTGTAAGCATGCTACAGTGGAATCTACTTACTTGAGTATTATGAGCCTTTGCTAAATCAATAAACTCTCTCCAGATTCCTCCTGGATATTATCACTAGCAGGAATACTTTTTGAGTGGCAAGGTTCAGTTCATGGTGGGCAACGTACCAAGCAGCAAAAGGGAGTGCACTTATTTTCTCTTCCTGGATCAGTTTTCTAAAATACTTGAAAACTACCCCATACCAAGTCTGTCTTTTTTTTTTTAAGATTTATTTATTTATTTTATGGTGAAGGAGAGAGGGAAAGGGAAAGAGTCCTCAGGCAGAATCCCCACTAAGCATGGACTCTCCCAACATGGGGTTTGGATTCCAGGACCCCGAGATCACGACCTGAGCCGAAGTCAAGAGTCATGTGCTTAAAAAAAAAAAAAAAAAAAAGAGTCATGTGCTTAACTGACTACACCACCCAGGCACCCCCCATACAAAGTCTTTAAATTTATTATAGGGGCACCTGGGTGGCACAGTCAGTTGAAGGTCTGACTCTTGGTTGTGATCTTGGGGTCATGATCTGGGGGTTATGATCTTTCGGTTGTGAGATAGAGCCCCGTGTCAGGCTCTGTGCTCAGTGCAGAGTCTACTAAGTTTCTCTGTCCCTCTGCCCCTCCCCTTCTAATGCTCTATCTCTCTATCTCTATCTCTCTATCTCTATCTCTATCTCTATCTCTCTCAAATAAATAGATAAATCTTTAAAAAGAAAAAAATATATTTTAGATGACTCAATGATGTAAATAAGCTACTGAATATATCCAGTTTACTTTCTACCTCTGGGGAGGCTATACCCAATTAGTATTAGAAATCTCAAGTCATTCAGAAGATCTATGAAACTAGTGGGAAACATATGGAAGACACAAAATGGGTCAGGAAGACAGATGGACCTAATCACATTCAGCATTTGACCAGATTCCCCACAAACCAACTCAGCATCTCCTTTTTCTTTTTTCAATGACCAAGAGTAAAATAAGTTCTGAAGGTAAATGACTCTATGTCCTAATGCTACCCATTTTTTCTTGTCTGCTGAGCATTCAGGGAGGGGAAAGGAGGAAAAAAAAAAAACTGCATGGGAAGCTATGAAGTGGTAGCTCTTCTGTCTCCTAAATTAAATTATCTCTAAAGGGGATCCCTGGGTGGTGCAGCGGTTTGGCGCCTGCCTTTGGCCCAGGGCGCGATCCTGGAGACCCGGGATCGAATCCCACATCGGGCTCCTGGTGTATGGAGCCTGCTTCTCCCTCTGCCTATGTCTCTGCCTCTCTCTCTCTCTCTCTGTGTGTGACTATCATAAATAAAAAATTAAAAAAAATAAGTAAATAAATTATCTCTAAAATGTAAGAGTCTCTAGGAGAGGAGGAAAGAGAAGGAGCCAAGAAACTGTTTTAAGAAATACATTTCATGGGGCGCCTGGATGTCTCAGTCAGTTAAGTATCTGCCTTCAGCTCAGGTTGTGATCCTAGAGTCCTGGGATTGAGCCCCGCATCAGGCTCCCTGCTCGGGGCGGCGGGGGGCGGGGGGGGGAATCTGCCCCCACCTGCCAGCTCGTGCTCTCTCTCTCTGAAATAAATAAAATCTTTTAAAAAAGGACCACAGTCCATATTTTGTTGAGGGATTTTAGGTATGATGATTTATGGATGCAAAGTGTTCTGAAGAGTTAGGAGAAACACATGATAGAATTCAAAATATCAAAACAGCTTATCTATTGTTCTTGGTGATATTGTTATAAAAAACTGAAAAGAGGGCAGCCCAGGTGGCTCAGCAGCTTAGCGCCGCCTTCGGCCCAGGGCATGATCCTGGAGACCCGGGATCGAGTCCCACATCCGGCTCCCTGCGAGGAGCCTGCTTCTCCCTCTGCCTGTGTCTCTGCCTCTTTCTCTCTCTCCATGTCTCTCATGAATGAATAAAAATTTTAAAAACTGAAAAGAATGTGTTTCCAATAAAGATCAGAGCTGTCTCAAATATAGGACAATATAAGCCCACTTGAGCAATTATTCATTATCATCTCATTTTTCTTATTCCTTTGTCTGCCTTACCTAAGAACAACATAATAAACAAAATAGTAAATATCTGTTTCATTCCTACTAAATATTTAGCATATGTAGAATTATTTAATTTTAAGATACTACTAAATAGATATCCAGTTTACCTAAACACACACACACGTACAAACTTACCAGGTCTGATAGTGTTTAGTGGACAAGGTGTCCACTTAGATAAGATACCTCACCTCCTGTCTCCTCTCCTCCAATCCCATCTCAACAGAAAAACCTTTGTTCACATCCTTATCCCAGCTTGGTATCCTGTGAACCTCAGATCGGACCATTCTGGATTGTGGTAGGCTAGAGAACATGTCCAACCTCTGAGCTGTATTTTCAGTATCAATAGCCCTGGGAACGCTGATAAACATTTCTCTTCCTTTAGAGGATTATATCCAGCAGTAACTTTGGCAGATATAAGCAGAATAGGTACCCTACCAGGCAGTATAATATAAGAAATGCCACATACATGAAGGGATAGTTTCTATGACTGTCGTAACTGGGATTTGAAATTCTTCTCTCAGAAGCTTATCTTTTTCCATTAAGTTTATTTTTTAATTTTATTTTTTTTAACTTTTTCCAGCCTCACTTAGGTATGATTCACAAACAAACATTGTATATATTTAAGGTGTACAACTCAACAATTTGATATACATATGTATTGTGAAATGATTCTCCCAATCATGGTAATTAGCATACCCAACACCTCACATAGCTACCTTTTTTGTGTCTGGTAGGAACACTGATTCACTCTCAGCAAATTTCAGGTATTACGATACATTATTACTAACTATAGTCTCCATGCTGTACATTAGAACTCTAGAACTTATTTATCTTAAAGTGAAAGTTTGTACCTTTTGACCAAAATCTTCCCATTTCCTCTAATCCCCAGCCTGTGGCCATCATTGTTCTACTCTCTGTTTTTATGTGTTCTGCATTTTTTTTAGATTCCACTTAAAAGTAAGATCATGTAAAATTTGTTTTTCTGTGTCTGGCTTATTTTAACTAGCATAATGTCCTTCAAGTTCATCTATGTTGTTGCAGTTATTTTTTATGGCTTCATAATATTCTATTTTGTATATATACCACTTTTTCTTTATCTATTCATCTATTGATGGACACTTAGCTTATTTCTGTATCTTGGCTATTATGACTAGTGCTGTAATAAACATGGGGATACAGATATATCTTTGAGATACTGATTTCATTTCCTTTGGATATATACCCAGAAGAGAGATTGCTGGATCATATGGTAATTCAATTTTACTTTTTTGAGGAAACTTCTTATTCTTTTCCATAATGGTTGTACCAATATTAAATTCCACCAACAGTATTCAAGAGTTCCCTTTTCTCCACATGCATGCCACTCTTATTTTTTTACTTCTTGATAATAGCCATTTTAACAGAAATGAAGTGATATCCCATTGTGGTTTTGATTTCCCATTTTCCTGATGATTAGTGATGCTGAGCATCTTTTCATATACTTGTTGGCCATTTTTATGTCTTCTTTGCAAAAACATCTATTTAGGCCCTATGCCTATTTTTTATAGTGTTATTTGAGTATTTTTGCTATTGACTTGCATTAGTTCCTTATATATTTTGGATATTAACCCCCTCTCAGATTTACAGTCTATAAATATTTTCTTCAATTCCATAGGTTGCTTTCATTTTGTTGATTTTTTTCCTCTGCTGTGCAGAAATTTTTTCTTTTGTTTATAGTCCCACTTCTTTATTTTTGTTTTTGTTGCCAATGCTTTTGATGTCATGTCCAAAAACTCATTTCCAAGACAAGGAGCTTTTTCCCTCTGTTTTCTTCTGGGGTTTTTACAGTTTGTTTTTATGGGATTAGGTCTTATATTAATGTCTTTAATCATTTTGAGTTGATTCTTGTGTGGGTGTAAGATAGAGATCCCGTTTCATTCTTCTTCTGCATGTGACTATCCAGTTTTCCCAGCCACATTTATTGAAAAGAATATTCTTTTTTTTAAGTCATCCAAGATCCTTTGACAATTTGACAATAAATATGAATTTTAAAATATTTTTCCTATTTTTTTTAAAAAAAGGCCATTGGGATTTTGATGGGGATTGCATTGACTCTGTTGATTGCTTTGGGTACTATGGACATTTTAACAATATTAATTGTTCCTGCCCATGAACATGGGGATATCTTTCTATTCGTTATCTTCTTCAAATTCTTTCATCATTGTCTTATAGTTTTCAGTGTACAGATCTTTAACCTTCTTGCTTAAATTTATTTCTAAGTATTTTATTCTTTTTCATGCTATTTTAAATGAAATGGTTTTTAAATTTATTTTTCAAATAATTCATTGCTATTGTGTAAAAATGCAACTGATTTTTTCATGTTGACTTTATATCCTGAAACTTTACTGAGTTCATTTATTAGTCCTAACAGTCTTTTTGTGTAATAATTCTACATATAAGGTCATGCCATCTGCTAACAGAGATAGTGGTCTTAGAGAAAAGCTTCAGCTTTTTAATGTTGAGTAAGATGTTAGCTGTGGGCTTTTAATATGTGGTCTTTATTATGTTGAAGTAATTTCTTTCTGCTCCTAGATTTTATCATAGAAGGGTGTTGAATTTTGTCAAATGCATAGATTTTGCATTTTTTGTGCATAGATTGAGATTATTATGTATTTTTTAGCCTTCATTTTGTGAAAGTGGCTTATCATATTGACTTTCTCATGTTGAGCCTTCCTTACATCCTAAGGATAAATCCTATTTGAACATGGTATATGATCCTATTAATGTGCAGATGAATTCCATTTGGTAGTATTTGTTGAGGATTTTTGCATCTATATTCATCAGGAATATTTGCCAGTAGTTTTCTTTTCTTGTGTCTTTTCTGGCTTTAGTATCAGGATAATATTGATATAAATAAATTAACTTTGGAAGTATTCCCTGCTCTACAATATTTTGGAAGAGTTTGAGATAGGTTGGTGCTAATTCTTCTGTAAATATTTGGTTGAATTCACCATCTGGTCCTGGTTTTTTCTTTGTTGGGAGGATTTTGATTACTGATTCAATCTCCTTAATATTTATACGTCCATTCAGATTTTTTATTTCTTCATGATTCAGTCTTGGTAGATTGCATTTTTCTAGGAATTTATTCATTTTTTTCTAGGTTGTACAATTTTTTTGGTGTATAATTGTTCATAGCAGTTTTTATGATTGTTTTTATTTCTGAAGCATCTGGAGCATTGTTCACAGCAGTCTCTTATGATTGTTTTTATTTCTGGAGTTAACATCTCCTTTTTCATTTATGATTTTACTTATTTGAGTCTCCTCTCTTCTTTTCTTAGTCTAGCTCAATGTCAATTTTGTTGATCTTTTCAGAAACCCAATCTTAGTTTGACTCTTAGTTGATTTCTTAAAATTCTGTATTTGATTTATTTCTGTTCCCATCTTTATTATTTCCTTCTTTCTGCTAACTTTGGGTTGAGTTTGTTCTTTATTTCTACTTCCTTGAGATGTAGAATTAAGTTGCTTATTTGAGATCTTTCTTTTTTAATGTAGGCTCTTATCACTGTAAACCTCTCTTTAAGTACTACTTTTGCTGCATTCTATAAGCTTCGGGATGTTGTGTTTTCATTTTTGTTTGTCTCAAGATATTTCCTAATATCTCTCTGATTTCTTCTTTGACTTAGTGGTTGTTCAAGAGTTTATTGTTTAATTTCCACATATTTATTTATTTTCCAGTTTTCTTTCTGCTGTTGATACCGAGTTTTATTCTATTGTGGTGGGAAAAGACAACTGGTATGATTTCAGTCTTCTTAAGTGAATTCAGACTTGATTTCTGACCTAACCTGCAATCCATCCTAGAGATTGTTCAATATGCACCTGAGAAGAATGTAAATGCTTTTGCTGTCGAGTGGAATTTCTATATATAGCTGTGAGATCCATTTGGTCTGTAGTGTTGTTCCAGTCTTCTTTTTTCGTGCTGATCTTCTGTTGGAGTTTTCTATCCATTGTTGAAAACAAAGTATTAAAATTTCCTACTATTTATTATTCTATTGCTGTCTATTTCTTCCTTAATTCTGTCCATCTTTGGTACATAAATTTAGGTGCTCTGCTGCTGCTGCTGTGTGTGTGTGTGTGTGTTAAATTAATCTTTTGTCATTATATAATGGCCTTCTTTGTCTCCTGCTACAGATTGTTATTAAGTTTACTTTGTCTAATATAAGTAAGGCTACCCATGCTCTCTCATTTACCATTTGCATGGAATATCTCTTTCCTTCCTTTAACTGTCAGCCTATGCGTATCTTTAAATCTAGTCTTTTGTAGACAGCATATACTTGGATCTTGTTTTTTTTTTATCCAGTCAGCTATTGTGTCTTGTGACTGAGAGTCTGACTGTTTTGTATTTAAAGTAATTATTGATAGGAAAGGATTTACTGTTGCCATTTTGTTTTTTGTATGTCTTATAGCTCTTTTGTACATCTTTTCTTGCTGTCTTCCTTTGTGCATATTTATGTTTTTTGTAGTGACATGCTTTGATTCCCTTCTCATTTTCTTTTTGGTATCTTCTGTAGGTGTTTGTGGCTAATATGGGGCCTACATAAAATAACTTATAGGCTTAACAATCTATTTTAATTGCATGCAAAATCTGATAACTTTAATCGCATACAAAATCTCTATACTTTGCTAGTGATATATAGATAACATTTTAATATTGTGTATCCATTAATACATTTTATAATTTTAGTTATTTTTATACTTTTGTCTTTTAACTTTTATGCCACAAATAAAAATAATTTATGTACCCCCATTACAGCATTCAACGTTGTGTATTTTTCTGTATATTTACCTTGAGCAGTGAATTTTTACTTTCAAATACTTTTGTGTTGCTGTTCAACATCTTTTCATTTCAATTCAAAGGACTCCCTCTTCTATGTCTTGTAGGATAAGTCTAATGGTGATTAACTCCCTCAGCTTTTGTTAATCACGGGAAAGTCTTTATCTTATTCATTTTTGAAGGACAATTTTGCTAGATATAGTATTTTTGGTTGACAGTTTGTTTTCAGCACTTTGAATATATCACCCCACTCACTTCAAGCTTACAAGGTTTCTGCTAAGGAATCTGCTAATGGTCTTCCAAGAGTGGCATTGTATATGAGGAGTCATTTTTTTCTTGCTTCAAAACTCTTTTTGTCTTTAACTGTTGACATTTTGATTCTGTGTCTCATTGTGGAGTTCTTTAGTTTCATCCCATTTGGAATATGTTGGACTTCACAAATCTGCACGTCCCTTTCCTTCCTCAGATTTGGGAATTTTCTGACTGTTATTTCTTTATGTAAGCTTTCTGCCCCTATTTCTCTCTTCTTTTGAGACTCATTATATGTATATTGGACACTTGATGTTGCTGTTTAACTCCTTTAGATTTTCTTTACTCTGTTTCATTTTTTTTTTTGCTCCTATAACTGGATAATTTCAAATGACTTATCTTTGGATTCCCCAATTACTTCTACTTGATCAAATCCTTTGTTGAACCCCTCTAGTGAGTTTTTCAGTTCAATTATTCCCTTCTTCAGCTCTAAAATTTGTTTGGCCTTTTTCTATATTTTCTGTCTCTTCATTTTGTTCATGCATTACTTTCCTGATAGTATTGAGCATCTTCATGATAGTTATTTCGAATAAATTGGTCAATAATTCCTATACTTCCATTTCTTTATAGCGTATTTCTAGAGAGATTTCTTTTGTTCCTTTAATTGGGTAATTTTTTCCTGTTTCTTCATGGTCTTTGTAACTTTGTGTTGATATCCTCACATATTTGAAAAAAACAGCCGCCTCTCTTGGTCTTTATAGACTAGTTTCATGCAGGGAAAGACCTTCACCACTCAGACCAACTAGAGATCCTGGGAACACCTCAGATCTCTTTTGTGAGTAGATATAGATATAGATATATAGATATAGATATATGTGAAGATTACTGTGTGTGAAGATTACTAATTAGAGGGGTTTGCTAGTTTCTAATTGTTCAGAAATTCCTAACTTCTTGCTGTCTTTGCGGTCTTCTGTACCCTGGCACTCTGAAGCAGCAGTACACCAACCAGATCTTTTTTTTTTTTTCCTCAGCAGCCTTTAGGCATCAAGATTTCACCAAGTTCTGTCAGTTCACTAAGATAGGATAGACAGATACCAGAACCCTCAGCAGCCCACTGAAAAGCCAGAAATCTGGACACATGTTCCACCCTTCTTTTTTTTTTTTTTTTTTAGATTTTATTTATTTATTCATGAGAGACACAAAGAGAGAGAGAGGCAGAGACATAGGTAGAGGGAGAAGCAGGCTCCCCAAGGGGAGCCTGATGTGGGACCCGATCCCCAGACCCGGGATCATGCCCTGAGCTGAAGGCAGACACCCAACCGCTGAGCCACCCAAGCTTCCCTCCACCCTTCTTTTTACACACTTAGGGAGAGGCTTCTGAACTATATCAGTTTCTGTCTGCTCCACCAGGGGACCTCTGGAGCACCAGCACCCTGTCCAGTTTGTTCTTACAAACCCTCATGCATCTACCGTATGTCAGGTCCCATCAGTACTTCAAGACAAGCAGGACAGAAGCCAGTCCTTCAGGCAGCACACCCTCACATTCCATCCAAGAGTCCAATTTTTGGATATTTGATCCATTCCTCTCTTTCATTCCCCAGGGAAAAAAAATGGAAGCTGATACTTTCTTTACAATTGTGTACTGCTGCACTGGTGTGGAGGGGAGACTGGGGAGAGCGTGCCACAAAATTTCCTACTAACTTCAAAACAGCTGATTTTGTGCTCATGTGGAAGGCACAAGTCTCTTAACTGGTTTCTCAATTTTTCACAATGGGAATTGGTCCTTGTATTGTGGTTCCTTGGGAGTAAAAAGGGTCTGAGTCTCCTATTGCACCAGAACACCTGGGTATTCTGTTTTATACATTTTTAAAATTTATTGCATCATGCATCATTGCCTGGTAATAAGATATTTTAAAACAACAATAATCATAATAATTATTATATTAATATTGATGAATCCTTATAGAGCACATCCCATATTTCAGGTACTGATCTAATGACTTTGTAGGGGTTTCTAAGTTCATTTAACAGATATGAAAATTGAGGTACAAAACAGTAAATTGTCTAAAGTTATGCACCTACATGGAGCTGGGGTTCCAATCTAGGCCATCCATAACCATAGTCCACTTTCTCAAACCCTCTGAGATGATACTCAATACATTTGCTGAATCACTGAGTCCCAACCTGAATCACCCATCTTCTTTTTTATGAGTCATTGCTGGATCTTTTCTAGGAAACTGTTCTTTACCTTCTACTTGCACCTCCTCAGAAAGTTTGGGTTTAAAACCCTTCATGTACAACCTTCCATGCAGTGTGCTCCTCCCCTGTTTTATTCTACCAAGGAGTTCCTCAGCTTCTCTCACTGTCTTCATCTCAAATGTAATCAACCTTGACTGAAAATGGTCACTTGAATCCTAAATGCCACTCAGTTCACTTCTAATCATAGCAAGTCATCTTGAGGCTCAAGAATCTTTAATGAACCTGCAAAGTACTTTCATCTCACTTCACAAGTGGAAAGATAAAGGAGAGTGAGCAATCACATTGGAATCATGATAAAAACAAAGGCTTCATGATAGCCGTTCTAGCCATGCATTTTGGATATGAATTTATTTACAAATGATTGCATTTTAATTTGGGACATTGAGTTCTTCAAATTTTTATATGGACAACATTTTATTCTTTGTGCACTAAAAATGTAAGACATAATTTAAAAATCTTTAAGATTCCATTTTGTCACCCTGGGAAGAATGACACTGTTCAGTAATTTTTAAAAGACCTCCTCACTATTATAAAGCAACAAGCATGAGGTTCACAGCTGCATGGCAGCATTAATGTTTAACTGTAGTCCAATGCATCAAGTTCTCACAAACAGTAATGATAAAATTTAAAGGTTAATATTTATATTTTTGTTCTAGAGATCCTGAGCCATTCACCGCATACTTTCTACCTGGCAGTGATCCTGAGTTTTTTGTAAAACCTCAGGTTGGAGAACTTCCTCCTTTTGATACTGAAGGAACTGTCATCATGGTGGGTTTTAAACCCCAAATGTACAGTAGGAAATACAAAGCAACATTAGTAATACAGGTGAGTTCTCTGAAGGTAATAGTCGAGCAGCCCGGATGGCTCAGCGGTTTAGTGCCACCTTCGGTCCAGGACCTGATCCTGGAGTCCCAGGATCAAGTCCCACGTCAGGCTCCCTGCATGGAGCCTGCCCCTCCCTTTGCCTGGGTCTCTGCCTCTCTCTCTCTCTCTCTCTCTCTCTCTCTGTCTCTCATGAATAAATAAATAAAATCTTTAAAAAATAATAAAAAAATAAAGCTAATAGTCAAGGATGTTTGATGTCCCTGAAGGCATTAAAGGAGAAAAGGTTTCACCCAGGTAAAGAATAGCAACATTACCTTTCAAAAGCCAACCTATTTCAACTACTCTATCTAGTTTTAATTTCCTTTTGCCCTGTAAAGAACTTGTAAATATGTAATATAACAAAAAAGTTATCATCACCAGTGGGACGTAAGAAATTCTTTCCCAGGGCACCTGGGTGTCTCAGTCGATTAAGCATCTACCTTCAGCTCAGGTCATGATCCCAGGGACCTGGGTTCAAGCCCCTTGTCATCAGGCTCCTTGCTCAATGGAGAGCCTTATTCTCCCTCTCCCTCTGCCTGCTGCTCCCCCTGCTTGTGCTCTCTCTGTCAAATAAATAAACAAAATCTTTTAAAAAAGAATTCTTCCCCCTCCATATTAAGAAAATGTAGAAGAGATAAATATTGACTGTAAAGTGATTTGTATATTCACACATTGTTATCTGTAATATCTTGTTTAAGCTGTTGATTTTAAGCATTAATTCGATTAATACTTATATATGAAACATATGACTTTCATTGTAATAATCTATTCAAGGACTTCAGGTGATTTGAGAGAGATATTTTGGAATCTTTAATTAAAGCATAAAGTATTGCCAAAATGTTAAGGTCTAAAATGAAGGAGATTAAATAGAAGATAAAACTTATTTTGAATTGAGAAAGACACAATGTGAAGTGGGCCATTAATATGAAAGTCTGCTTGAGTGATCATCTTATTAAAAGTTAAGGTAAACATAGTTTTGAAAATTTATGCAGTAAGCAAAATTTCTCCATCAGATTTCACAGTATTTTACTAATAGCTTTTAGGCTAAAGACAACTTTGAAATTATTTATGAAAAGATCATGAATGCCAGTGCCTATTTTCAGTAGCACAGGCACAAAGGATGTGTATTTATGTTTCAAGACACAACTACTGGTGCCAAAGTGATTACTAGACTTCTAAATCAGACACTAATTAGGCAGTGCCATGGGCAGAAGAATGTGTTGTTACTGTTTTAATGAATAGAGAAAAGAATAATGTTGAATATTTCTCAAGAAAATTATTTATATTTTTCATCTTTCTGGGAATTCTTACACCTCAAGTAATAAAAATATAAAGCCTCTGGAGCCTTGCTACACATCGCCCTTTGCTATATTGATGCTTAATTTAAAATGATCATGTTGTACCTGCCTCTTAAGAAGCGAGGACATACTCTTACTCTAAGGAGATTAAATGACATATTTAAAAACAGATTTGCAAGTGAAAATGATGTTTATTTTACCTACTGCACAGTGAACATTTCTGAAATGAACTATGTTGGAGGTTTTCCCAACAAAATCTGTGCCCAGTTTCCCTATGTTGATTTGACAATTAAATCACTGGCAGCACAATTGAAAGGTTTCTGTGAGAGAATAAGTTGACATATGGGATCAAATGGAAATGTGAAATTTTCATTTAGTCTGAAGTGGTACAGTTTGATAAAGCTTATGTAGGGAAAATTGAGATGGAAATGTGTTTAAGAAATCACTATTTTGTTGATTCTATTATTATTTGGAAAATTCCAAATGTTAGTAGAAATAGAATAATTAATCTACATATACTTATCATCCAGTATGAACACTTATCTGAGCCAATTCAAATACATTCTCATCCCCTTCCCCATATTCCATATTATTTTGAAGAAAATCCCAGACATCCTATTCTCTTCAACTATTTCCCATTCTCTAAAAAACAAAAATCATAACCATGATACCCTTATCACATCTAAAAATTAAC
The DNA here is from genome assembly GCF_003254725.2 of Canis lupus dingo. Classification (NCBI taxonomy): domain Eukaryota; kingdom Metazoa; phylum Chordata; class Mammalia; order Carnivora; family Canidae; genus Canis; species Canis lupus. The sequence continues at coordinate 31,404,838 of NC_064281.1, forward strand.
AATAATTCCTTAGTATCATGACATATCAAATACCATTTGGTGTTCAAATTTTCTATGGACTCATAAATCTCATATTTTTTAACTTAAAGTAAGGACTCACAAGGAGTCACAAAAATAGTACATAGAGTCCTGTGAATCCTCCCAGCTTCTCCCAATGGTGAGATTTTACATAGTTGTAATAATATATCAGAAGAAGGAAATTGACATTGACAAAATACTGTGAACTAAGCTAGAGACCTATTTCATTTTCAGCATTTTTCACGTGTGTGTGTGTGTGTGTGTGTGTGTGTGTGTGTGGTTCTAGGCAATTTGAACCCATGCAGAGATCTGTATAACTACAGTAACAACAGATACAGATACAGAACTGTTCCAACACAACTGTGGGAACCAGTAACAGTATGGAAACCGTGTCCTGCTAACTCTTTATGGTAACATCCAAAAAAGGCTAACTCCTTCTTTACCCCGGCAACCACTAATCTTTTCTCCATCTCTATGATTTTCTAATTTCTAGAATATTACATAAATGAAATAATACTCCATGTAACTTTTTTGAGATTGGCTTTTTATGCTGAGTATAATGCCCTTGAGATTCATAAAAGTTATTGCATACATCAAATCAATGATTTTTAAATCATGGTTCAAACACTGATTCTAAAACCTTGCTCTTAAAAAAAATAAATAAGTAAAACCTTGCTCTTAATGACAATATCATGATGTCCCACATGATAATATGTGAAGAATTTTAAAGATTATTTCATTATCTAAATAAAAATTACTGTTCACTGTATTATCTTTTTTTAAACTGTTGATTTTAAGCATTAATTCAATTAATACTTATATATGAAACATATGACTTTCATTGTGCTTTACTTAGAAATAAAAATGAGGATGTTTAAGAACAGTTTAGTTAAATATTAGCCTGTGGAAACTTCAACTTCCTTAGCAAACATCATAGAAAGTTCCCTTTCAATGAAACCATATTTAGAATGATTAAAAACTGCCTTTTCCCTATTATTAAACAAGGCATATAGCACTAGCTTAGAGAGACTTATGTTAACTTGATCGATACAAAAAACAATGCTACCCAAAGAGGATAAATAGTCCACTCAGCTTTCCATGGTGGACATGAGAAATCTTAGTTTATACAAAAATATGAAAGCTATTAGAATTATCCAAGATAAAACATATAATGCTTGTACAAAAGTAATATCGTTGGACCTGTTATAACTAGAGATATAACGAGACATAAGTAATAGGTATGTAAATGCATTGCTTTTGAAGGAATAAATCATTGTTGTGAAACTGTAAGAAATAGCATTTCATTTATATATATAAATCTTGGTTTGTATTTTCTCTTAAGCAAACTTGAAATACGGATTCAAATCCAAGTAGCATATTTCCTATGTGATCTCAAGAAACAGATGCAGGGAAGCCAGGATATGAGACAGAAAAGGAATGGAAACCAATAAAGGGTGCTTTATCAAAGCAGCTACCACCAACTGGAATTTAATCCCATGGGATTTCTATGGAAAATAGTATGGAACACACACTGTAGAATATTTACATCTGATGGGGCTAGAGAGTTGGGGGGTTGTTTGTTTTTGTTTTGTTTTCTGAAAAACTCTTGAGTCGAGAGGTATGGATATTGGCAATTGGAAGTTGGATCAGGAAATGAAATGGAAGTACCATTTCTACTAATGTGCTGTTTCCATTCCTAAGAATGTGTCCTTCTTTTTTTGTATTTTTTTTATTGGAGTTCGATTTGCCAACATATAGCATAACACCCAGTGCTCCTCCCATCAAGTGCCCCCCTCAGTGACCGTCACCCAGTCACCCCATCCCCCTGCCCACCTCCCTTTCCACTACCCCTTGTCTCTCATGAGTAAATAAATAAAATCTTTAAAAAAATAAAAATAAAAGATTTTATTTATTCATTCATGAGAGAGAGACAGAGACACAGGCAGAGAGAGAAGCAGGCTCCATTCAGGGAGCTGGATGTGGGACTCGATCCTGGGTCTCTAGGATCACGTCCTGGGCTGAAGGCGGTGCTAAACCGCTGAGCCACCCGGGCTGCCCAATAAAATCTTAAAAAAAAAAAAAATCAGCACAGTGATTCTCTGAGGCACTAGTGACTTGGAGATACTGATTTATTCTTATATTATTTTAACTTAAGCTTTTTAATTTATATTTTCAAAGGGAGATTCTGAGTGGAAGGTATAGAGCTATATCTTTAAAGTGTTCTCAAAAACATGAGTCATTGTATTTATTTACAACTTGAAGAAAGTTGACTGTAGATATGAGAACTGTAATATTTAATCTTTATAAAATAAACATATTCTTATGACCGTATAGAGTGTTGGAATAAAGGACATGAATGACTTCTTCCAAATATATTTTATACTTGGGTTATATATCTTATGTATACATAAATATATATACACACACACACACACACATACCCACTCAGCATCACTTATGGAAAATTTATTTGAATCTTAATTGAAATGCATACAATAATATTTAGGATTTTAAAAATACTGTCTTTATAGATAATTATTTTCAAAGGGTCTTGGAGATGGGTCGGGTGAAGGTACAAATCCATATATGTCATTCCTATTGGTACCCACTACATTTCAGATAGTGTACATCCCTTCATGTGCCTCGCTCCTGCACATGAGTGTTGGGCATGGATGCAAGTCCCTTCAAGTACCTCATGCATCTGTAGTCATGAAGTAGGTCACCTGTAATGCAAAAATTTACCATGACATATGCACAATCACCAGAACGTAGCTTGGTTTTTCAAACTGAACATCCTTATGTGAAGTAAAATGTTATTCAATCCAGTTATACTATAGTCCTTGGTTTGTTCTGCTTTTGACTCCTGATTCAGAATACACAGTTACTATGAACACTGATAGGAGGGCCAGTTCTAGTTAAAATAGGGTCATTCCAGATGTGTATTGCCATCCATGCATAAGCAGAAAAAAATGATGAATTTTTAAATAAATCCCTAAGTTGTACTAACTTGGACTTAGATTGTGACTGTCATTAATGATTTTACACAATTCTCAGTAATTTCAAATGGTTCTATTAATTACAGACTTTCATAATCTAAAAAAACAGAAGCTCAACATATTTTACCAGTCAGTTCTATAGCCACACTTAAATTGTCATGGATAAGTTCTTGCAAAATATGGTTTCAGTTAGTTATATCGTTCATGCTGGGCAACAGTTTCGTTCAAAGAAAATAGACTGCTTCTGCTCAGATCAGATGGATGCTTATTTCACCCACAGGGCAGACCTCTAACTCTGAGAGACCTTTTAGTGAGTGGTTCTTAATTCATAAAGCTAAGTGCTTTCTTGACTTTATTTCCCGTGGTCATTATTTATTACTGGCACACTTCCAGTTTTGTACCTCTCCCATACCTTGCATGGAGAAGAGAGACCATATTAACTTGGTAAATTTTTTCCTATAGTTTTCTCAGTCCCTGATTTTTCATGTAAAATCTCTCCTCTCTTTGTTTCCAGACACCGGACATGTACTGGTTGTATGATGTCAATGGGTTACCTCAAGTTACCATGCCACCAATGAATGTAAAAGCCAAAATTGACTCAACTAATAAGAGGTTTCATAGCAAGCCAGTTCATCAGCGCAATTTTATTCATGAAAATGCTAAACTCCTGAGGACAGGGGTGTCCTCTCCCATCAAGGGTGCGCCTTTGATGTTGAAGAATAAATAAATACTTTTTTCCAAAATATTTCTTGGCCTTAAGTAGATTTGAACATATTTTCATGATTGTTCTTTCATCTTTTGGAATATTTCTGATGAATAATGTTTTAATGATAATAGGCCCTCTCTATTTTATTTTTAAAAGTCTGACTAAAGGGGATCCCTGGGTGGCGCAGTGGTTTGGCGCCTGCCTTTGGCCCAGGGCGCGATCCTGGAGACCCGGGATCAAATCCCACATCGGGCTCCCGGTGCATGGAGCCTGCTTCTCCCTCTGCCTCTCTCTCTCTCTCTCTCTCTCTCTATCATAAATAAATAAAAATTAAAAAAATTTTAAAAATAAAATAAAATAAAAATAAAAGTCTGACTAAATCTATTCTCTGAATATGTTGTACCTGATTTCTGCTATGTGTGTCTTTTAAAATGGACTGATTGCAATTATTGGGATTGGTTCACTTTTAACGTACAGGGATACATTTGTAGTAAAAAAAAAAATCCATGCATGTAAGTATACGTAGTCCATCCACTTCTATATTGAATCTTTAGATAATATAGATATACTTCAAAATGATCCTGGGGAAAATTCATTTTCTCAAAGGAGAGTATTTTCCTCGGTACTTACCATTCAGGAAAAATATAATAATAAACAGCAAATATGGATCATCTTTAAGAGAATTTGACATGAAGTGACTGACTTTGCTACAAATTATTCACTCATATCATTTTAAAGAATTCACTTATCCTTTTTGGGTTCTGTTTTCTTATGTGCAAAACAAAAGAACTATACTGGGACAAAAATTTGCAAACTATAGATCTACTCTACTACCTATTTTTATATACTTACGAAAAGATAAAGATTTTTACATAATTGAAAAAATTAATAGAAGAATATTGAGTAACAAGAAAATTGCATAATATTCAAATTTCAAGGGCGCCTCGGTGGCTCAGTCAGTTAAGTGTCCCACTCTTGATTTCGGCTCAAGTCATGATCTCAGGGGCATGGGATCGAGTCCTGGGTCGGGTTCTATGCTCAGAAGGGAGTCTGCTTGGGATTCTCTCTCCCTCTCTACCCCCTCCCTGCCGTGTGCTGGCACTCTCTCTCTCTCTCTCTCTCTCTCAAATAATAAATAAATCTTTTTTTTTTAATTCAAATGTCATTGTCTATAAATAAAGTTTTATGAAAGCATAGCCACAGTCATATGTTTGTGTATTACCTGTGGTTGCTTTTGTGCTGTAACCACAAGGTCCCATGGTCAGAAACCATATAACTACAAAGTTTTAAATATTTACTTTCTGGTACTTTACAGAAAAAAAAATGGCAACTTTATGCTACAGCAGGAATGGCCTTTAGGAACCACTATAGATTGATTATAATTTCTTCCCATGGTGTTAAATGGAATTCTAGGGATGCCTCTATGCAATTAATTAGTCTTGTCTGTAGGTACTGCAGTAGAGGAGAAGCCCATATACCCCAGATTTGTCATCCTCAGAAAGGATAAAAGCCAAAATTCTGTAAATTTCCAAAAGCCTTTCTTATTCTCTGGCTCTCTAAAGATAATTCTTTGAGTAGAGTCATAGATTATTTGTCCTTTCTTTTTCTGTATCGCGTTTGTGAGAAGGGGTTTGGTCAGTCTCTGAGTATATTTCTCACAAAGCCTTTATAAAACTTCTCCAAATCCTTAGGAAAGGAAAATCATATTTGCTATGAACATACAATGTTTATAGTGGTGTTTTTGTATTTTGGTGTATATGGTAATACATAATAGTTAAATAATCTTAAACCTCTTATATTGAGCCTTCTAAGAGTCATAATTGCTCTCCTATCTGAAATTCTCCAATAATTTGAAACTATTGCACTGTATACTTTCCACTATTTCTTAGTACAACATTTGTGAATATCAGTGGCTTGAAGACCAAAAGGCATCAAATAAATTCAGAGACTACAGCAGTTACATGGGGAGTAGGGCACGTAACCAGAAAGAAGTCTAACAATATCCACAAACTTCTTCCTTATCTCTAGAGGACAAAGAACATGCTATAGTGTGCTAATGTTTATATCTCTCTATTGAAAAAGGAGTCTGAAAAAGCAGTCAGAGGTTTTACTTGAAGTTTCTTATTTGAGGACCACAATTTGCTCATTAGCAAGTGAATTTCCTATAGAATGAAAGATAAGATTTTTCTGGGAATCTAAAAGTTCCATGTGCTACCACTATACATTTTTAAATATACATATGCTGATTTGGAGTTTGATTGTAGATTATCTGTAGCTTGTTTAAATATCTATTAATTCACTCATATGTTTATGCCCTTACTTAATAAACCGGTTTTAAGTACTGCTCCAAGCTACTCAACCTTGATATAAAAACAAATGAGCCCTGATCAGACCTTTCCTGCAAGTGCCCCCTGACTGATGGAGAAAACGGGTGTGAGCAGGGAGTTTCCATACCATATGGAAGGCATTGTGATTGAGACCTTGGTGTAAAAACACAGGGGTGAGGACCTGGCTAAGGAGTGAGAAAAGGCCTCAAGGAAGACATGATATTAATGGAGTTGGAGTCTTCCAGGTGAAGTATGACCTCTCAGACTGGGAGGAGGAACATGTGCCAAAGCATACAAATGTGACAGATCATAGCATGTCCAGAGACAAGCAGTGGTTATAGCTCAGAATAAATGATTAGGGGAGTGATAGAAAATATGGGAACAAATGTAGGTGGGAACAGAAGAGCTTAAACTAGCATTCTTAGCTCAGGGACTACATGAAATGATGGGATAAGAAAATGCGTTCAAATTTGGATGCACCACTTTAGGTAACTATAAGCTATGTATATTGAAATGGCCAGTTAGTAAGTAGATATAGTCATATGGAACTTAGAATATGGGTTTGATTCTGATAAAAGTTTTATGATTTATTGGTGAGTTGGTATGCGTCAAAAGCAAAGCTATACATGATAATGCTTATAGAAAGCTTACAAAAGCAGTGGTTCTCAAACTAGTATGCATTAGAACTATCTGAGTTGACTGCTAAAAATGCAAAGTGTGAACAGAAACATTTGAAAGGGGGTGCCTGGGTTGGATCAGTCACTTCAGCCTCTGCTTTAGGCTCAGGTCAAGATCCCAGGGTCCCGGCGTGGAGCCCCACACCCAGCAGGGCGATTCTCCTTCTCCCTCTCCCACTGCCTCTCCCCCACCCCTGCTCATGTGTGTTTTCTCTCTCCCTCTCTCTCTCTCTCTCTCTCTTTCTCAAATAAATTTTAAAAAAATTTTAAAGAAACATTTGAAAGAACATAGGAAGGTCAAGGGGCCCTAAAATGTTGCTGGGAGGCCCCTGGGAAAGTTGGTCTTCTGCATGTCCACATTTTTTTTTTTTAAGATTTTATTTATTTATTCATGAGAGACACAGAGAGAGAGAGGCAGAGGCACAGGCAGAGGAAGAAGCAGGCTCCGTGCAAGGAGCCCAACGCGGGACTCGATCCCAGGTCTCCAGGATCACGCCCTGGGCCGAAGGTAGGTGCTAAACTGCTGAGCCACCCAGGGATCCCTGCATGTCCACATTGGAGTGAAACATGAGCTTTTAGACTCTGCCAACCACAAACTGCCACAGCCTGTAGTAATTCTCAGAATGAGGCTTTTTTTTTACTACGACCAAGCAACTAGCAAAGTAACCTCTCGTATATATACCAATGCTAACTATTTTTGCCTACGCCAGTCATAATTCTTTCAAAACAATTTATACAAATGTGCCATTTTTGCCTCTATAAACTTTGTCTTTCTCTCTCCTCCTCAGAGCACATTTCAGGTTTCTCCTAAATCTGTGCTCCTGTATTTGAATTCTAAAGACCCCAAATAAAATTTGGTTCGCTTTGTGGCCTTAGTTCTTTCTTGTTTGGCAAGAGTTATAAGGGCCACTCTTCTTCATTCTGATTCAGTATATTTGGAGCTAGATGCAAGACTCTACATTTTAATATGTGTTTAGGTGCCTCTAAGGTTTGCACGTTAAGATGCAATATTGAAGAAGAAAAGAGGGGCATGGATAAAACTCTGAAAAACATTTAAAGAGTAGCGAGCAGAGAAAACAGGCAGTCGTGTCAACTGAGAAGACACTGGCTAAAAAGAGAAGAAACACCTAGATCCCACTCCTGACTTTGGAGTACACCAGTCAGGGGTCTTGTGCCCACTGAGCCAACTAACTACATAGCATAGTTCCTAGAGAACAGGCAGGACAATGTGGGGTATTCACCACTGGGAAGGAAAGTGTTAAAGGGAGGTCATAAGAAGCCTGGGGAAGTTTTGAGTCCTTTCCAACCTCCTTATAAACAGATTGTTGAAACATACTTGCAGGAAGAAAAAAGTGTTATTCATTTAGGGTCTTTTTTTCTTTTTTTTTTTTTTTTATTGGAGTTCAATTTGCCAACATATAGCATATCACCCAATGCTTATCCCGTCAAGTGCCCCCCTCAGTGCCCGTCACCCAGTCACCTCCACCACCACCCCCCGCCCACTTCTCCTTCCTACCCCTTGTTCGTTTCCCAAAGTTAGGTGTCTCTCATGTTCTGTCATAGGGTCTTTTTTTCTAACCAAAATCAATATTGTAAGGTTTTGTTTGTAGCAATTGTTGACTCAGACAAGAGGCAGAGCTGGAGTGAAAGCATTTATTTGGTGTCTTAGAATTGCAATTCACAGGGCGCAGATTTGGGCAGCAACTCTAGTCGTGTCCCCTCAGGGAACAGAAGTGAAAGGTTTTTAAAGACCAAAGGGAATGCTTGTATATGTTGTTTACAAAGAATTTTGATGGGTGTTGGTGACAGGAAACTAATCTTGGACTGAATATAATTGGTGGCTAAGGCTATCATGAAGCAAATGTGCATTACTGTAGCAAAGTTGGAGGAGTACGGCCTGAGTCCGTGGAGTATTTCCTATTCGGCCCCGTTCAAAAGTTGACGGTTCTACCCAGTGAGGACATGCATTAGACCCGCCACCTTAATGGCCTCCTGGCTCCATTTTAGAACCCCTGGACATAAGTGACCCCATTTCATTTCACCTTTCACACAACTTCTTTCAGTCTTTTTATTTCTAAAAAGTCTTCATTTTGTCCTTACTTTTGAATTATACTTTTTCTTTGTATAGAACTCTGAATTCATAATTATTTTTCTCCCCAGAGCTTTGAAGCTATTACCTCAGCACTTTGAAGCTATTTTCTTTTCCTTTTTAAGTTTATCTATTTTTTAGTAAGCTCTACACCCAACATGAGGCTCAAATTCACAATTCCAGGATCAAGAGTCTCATGCTCTTCCCACTGAGTCAGCCAGGTGCCCCTGAAGCTACTTTCTATGGCCTTCCTAGTTTATAATGAGAAGTCTATCGTATGTCAAGTTGTTAACTTTTAGGTAAACTAATATTTCTTTTTAGCTTTAAGATTTCTTTCTTTCATGCTTGATTTCCTAAAAATGTCTCTATGTTATATCTAGCAATGGATTTATCATGTCACTATTTTGATGATGATGATGATAATGATTATTATTATTATTATTATACTTCTTACTCAAAGTATACTACCAATTTGAGTACTTTGATCTCTCTTCAATGGCAGAAAATTCTCAGTTAATATCTTATCACATATTCCTTATCTGCCATTGCCTGTATTCTGTTTATTCTGGAAAGGCATCCCAAGATATCAGGGCCTAAAACTTAAGTATAAAGGACCTCACTAGGTCTTGTAGCTTGTGCATATATTTTACCTCTTTTATCTCTTCTCTGTGTGGTAGGTGAAGTATTCAGTGCTATCTTCCAAGTCAGTAATCATTTCTTCAGCAGTGTTACTATAAGACATTTCACAAGTATGAAAGAAAACCTTCAGCAGAAATTTGCCATGGAACAGGGTTGTCAGGTACTGGACAATGAGTGTTAAGAGTGTGAGGGAGGCACAACAGGAACTGATGAATCACTCTCACCTCCTAATAACTGATACAGGAACTTTTGACATCTATATAACAGAGAGATAAGACCATCCTCACTACATGCTCAGGTGAGCAGAATTTGTGAGACCCCAAGATAGTGCTCATCCAAAGTTATCTGCTCCATTCATGCCTATAATTCTCTATTAAACAATAGTTTCCTGTTGCACATCATCTCTTTCCAAAGGCTATATCACTGAACTCTAGATCCGAGTCCTCAATAACTATATTCATCCTCCCACATGATCCCACAGTCAATTGGATAAAGAGCAAGGAACTGACCTGGGGAAAGCCACCAGATTCCCTCTCTAGGAATTTGGCATCGGGACAAGAGGCTCTTTTGGTCTCAGTTATTTAGTTAGGAAGACCTGGGAGCTGAGGAGTGGCAATGTATGCAGCAGGCAAAACACCAGTAAGACCTGACTTCAGAGAGAGAATAAGCTATGATGTGGCTTGCTTACTAATACCATTCCAGTGGTTTGTTCATATCCCTGAGGAGGCCTGTTTGTATTTGCTTATCTTTGAATTACACCTGAATCCTGACAGATTTCTCCTTTATGCTTAAAATTCAGGCACTAATTCTTTACTCTAAATGAGTTTACCAAAAGATTTCCTTCTGGATCTGTTTAAAGAGGAAGCACAAGAATACTAATATATGGAATAAGGGATATATGATGTTGATGGCCTCCACATTTTACTGGAGCCAGATCAAGCTGGGGTGAGGGAGATAAGTGTATAACCAGATACATAAATAAATGCCATGAGGTATCATATTTATATATCTGAGTGAAGTACTTTTGTTTCATTTTTAACATTTTTGTGTGTGTGTGGGATAAAATACACATAAAATTTACCATTTTAAGCATTAAGTTTACCATTTTAAGCATTAAGTATAGTCCTACAGTTCAGCAGCATTAAGTACATTCACATTGTTGTTTAACCATGACAAACACCTATCCCAGGACACTTTCCATCTTTCCCAACCAAAACTGCATACCCATTAAACAATGACTCTCATTGTCCCCTCCTTCCAGTTCTGGCAACCACCATTCTACTTCTGTCTCTATGAAGTTGACTACTCTTGATTCTTGACATAAATAGAGTCATATAGCATTTATTGTTTTATGACTGGCTTATTTCACTTAGCATAATGTCCCAGGTTCATTCGTGTTGTAGCATACAACAGAATTTCCTTCTTTTTAAAGCTGAATAATCTTCCATTGTATGTATAGACCACATTTTGTTTATCCATTACACGTCAATGGGCACTTGGGTTGCCTCCACATTTTGGTGTTGTGAATAGTACTATGTTGTGCTATGAACCTGGGTGCACAGGTATTAATGTACAAATTCGTGTATTTGTGTATGAATATTTGGGTACTTGCTCTCAGTTATTGGGTATGTATTCAGAAGTGGAATTGTTGGAATATATGGTGATTCTATTTCTAATTTTGTGAGAAACCACCGTACTCTTCTCCATAGTGCCTGTACCATTTTACATTGGCAACAGCACCGCACAAGGGTTTTGATTTATGCACATCCTTGCCGACTGAGTTGTTACATGTGTATGTGTAGGCATTTTTTGCATTATGCCCTTGTTAACCTGATGTCTGCAGGGTCTGTAATGATACAACTTGTCTCTTTCCTACTGTGGAAAAAAATACTAGTTTTCTCCCTATTTTCCCTCTTTTTTTATTTTAAAATTTTTCAGTGTTCATTCCACTTTATGTTTCTCTACTCTCCTGTTCTACTATGGGTTGCCGTTAGAGTACCTCTTTGCATAACTTTGTTATGATAATTTTCTTATTAAGTATTCATAACTTATCACAGTTTGCTTGTATCATCATTTTATCAGCTTGAATAAAGTGTAGTATCGTCATCTCCCTTTATATAATTTAAAAAATATTTACATGTATTTGGAACCATATCAGATAGTGTTATAATTTGTTCTTCCTACATCAACTATAATTTAGAAAACTCAATAGAAGGAAAGTTTATAGTATTTACCTATACGTTTGTGCACTGTATTATTTCTTCCCTCTTATGTTCCAGTATTCCTTCTTTTAGGACATCCTTTCTGCTTAGAGAAATTTCTTTCACCTTTATTTTAGAGTAGGTCTCTTGGTAACAAATTCCACTAATTTTCCCTTGCTAAGAATATCTTGGCTTCTTCTGCCTTTCTGAACAAAATTTTCACTGGATAAATGGATTCTAGGTTGGCAGTTCTTTCCTTTCAGAGCTTAAAAATGTGCCACTTCCTTTGTGCCTACATGGTTTCTAATGAGAAATTCATTATCATGATCATGGTTTTCTCCCCTCTAGGTAAGGTGTCATTTCCCTGTAGATACTTGCAAGACTTTTTCTTTGTTTTCATTTTTCAGAAGTTTGATTCTGATGTGTGTTGGTATGGATTGCTTTGGATTTATCCTGTTTAGAATTTTATCAGCTTCTTTAATCTGCAGTTGTAAGTCTTTTGCCAAATTTTAGGAGTTTTCTCCATTATTTCTTCAAGTACATTTTCAGCCCTTTTTTCTCCTCTCATTCTGATGACATGAGTATTAGATTTCTGTCCCTGAGGCTCTGTTATTTTTTTTTATTATTCTCCTATTCTCTGGTAGTATTCAGATTAGAGTCAGAATTGTTCTGTCTTTCTATTCAGTAGCCTTTTTATCTGTCCCCTGCTTTATATTTTTGGGCTCAAACACTGGGTTTTTAAAAATTCATTTTTGGGTTTTGCACTTCTAAAATTTGATTCTTCCGATATATTTCTTTGTTGAGATTTTCTTTTCTGATACTCTCTATTGTTTCAGAGATGCTCATATTGCTTGTTCAAGCTTTTGTTTTATTTTTTGTTGAAGATGGCTGCTTTAAAATCTTTGTCAAATCATTCTATCAACCCTGCCACCTCAGTGTTGGCATCTATTGATTGTCTTTTTTCATACAAATAAAAATCTTCCTGGTCATTTTTATGAAGAAAGATTTTCATCTGAAACTTGTACTTTTGGGATATTATGTTATGAGATCCTGAATCTTATTTAAACCTTCTGTTTTAGTTGGTTTCATATGAGAGCGTTCCAGCAGGAGAATGAATGTAGGATACCAACTTGTTACTGCACAAGTGCAGATTTCCCACTCAGCCTCCATTGACACTCAAGGGGTAGATGACTTATTTACTGCTGGGTGGGGGGGAGTTCCTCCTTTCTACCTGGCTTCCCCTGACATCTCTATGACAAGAAGGGCTAGGAGTATCTTGTTCCTGCTCCTCAAATGGCCTCCAGTGACACCACAGGGAGGGTTTTCTTCATCATGAGAGAGAGTGGTGAAAGTCCTGCCTCTCCATCACTCCAGTTGGAGGGGCAGGAGAATCTTGTTACCCTAGAGTATAGGTAGATGTACAGGCCTTCCACGTGGCTTTTTCTGACAGCATTGGGGGCAGAATCTTATTACCACGTAGCAGGGTTAAATATGAAAGCACTGCCCCCTACTCGACCTTCTCTGACACCACTCTAGTGGGGAGTTGTGGCACTTTATTACAGTCTGGCAAGTGTGGCTGTGAAAGTCCAGCCTCCATTTGACTTTTATTGGCAAGAGTAAGTGTGGGGCCATAGCTTTGTCCATGGTGTTTGACTAGAGTAAAGAAGTTAATGGGGCACCTGGGTGGCTTAGTCAGGGAAGCATCTGTCTTCAGTTCAGGTCATGATCCTCAGGTCCTGGGATTGAACCCCACTTTGGGGTTCCTTGCTCAGTGGGGAATCTGCTTCTCTCTCTCCTTCTGCAGCTCCTCCTGCTTGTGCTCTGTCTCTGTCAAATAAATAAATAAAAGATTTTTTTAAAGATTTTTAAATTTATTCATGAGAGATACAGAGAGAGGCAGAGACACAGGCAGAGAGAGAAGCAGGCTCCCTACAAGGAGCCGGATATGGGACCCGATCCTAGAACTCCAGGATCACGACCTGAGCCAAAGGCAGATGCTCAACCACTGAGCCACCCAGGGGCCCCAATAAAATATTTTTAAAAAGAAGTTATTGTCTAATTTTTCTGTCTGCTAGGCTGACCTTGTCCTAGTCCTTTCCTGAGTTCCAAGGTTGTCCTTAGCCAGTTTGCCTTCTTCTCTTCATCTTTCAGAGTTAGATACCTAATATTATACATACTGAAGTTGTGCTTATTGGGAAGACAAGGGATTGCATACATTTACTCCATCTTCCCAGAAGAGGAGTTCTAGCTTCATATTCATCAAATTAATTCAGAGGAAAATATAACATGGATGCTTTCAGTTTCCTCCAGCATGATTGTCATCCGTTTTTCTCAAAAGTCAAAAGAAGCTTGGTGCCAATTAACTTCTCTACTCGGTGGGAAGCTGACCTTCAGCATGACTCCGAAAGCCCTTTGGGATTTTCCTACTATCTGCTTCCATCTTGTCAAGACCAAGAGAAATTCTAAAGTGTAGGGCCTTGAGGTTAAACCCAATGCAGTCAAGGTAAAGGGCACTCTGCATTGGTGAGTCTCTGAACTCTGGCTTCTGCAAGATTCCCCAGCATTTGAGACCACGCCTCACTTTATGTCTAGAAGTGCCCTGTCCCACAACACAGGCTTGGGGAACCCCAATGAGTGTCTCCTATCCACTTAGTACAGTAGCTCCAAGCACTTGCTACTGAAGTCATTGCTGTGAACTTTGTGAAATGTGTTAGCTTTACTGTTCTTTTAAAATCATTTCATCTTTCCTGATCATAAACTTACTGACAAAAATAAAACAGCCGAATGCTTTGACTAAATGAAGCAAAGAATCAAGCATAAAGTCCATAATTCTATAAGAAAAATGACCTAATTTTGCCTCTGTATTTATTTGCCCCTTAGATATTAAATATTTGCATTTTTTCTAAAGTGACTTCTTGCACTAAAATAAATGACTGAGGAATGTCTTATTGCTGACACAGATCACAGTTTGTTGCTAATGGAATGTTAACTGCTTTTTAAGTAACTCTGAATAAACCTGCTGATCCATAAAAGATTCATCTAAAAGGAATCCAATTCATTTTCTGGCTCTACCACTTCCACTGATGTGAAAAATCTTCTTCCATATTCTTCGTTTCAGCCATTGCAATGCTGAGAGTGGCACCTGGCTTACAAAAGGATATTTTAATTGGGAGAGGTGACACATTTAATAATATGTCAAGGTTACAATTTAAGAAACAGACACTCCCCAAAAGAAAAATGATATGCAAGCATATTCTCTGGTGTGAAAAATCGTCTCCAGAGTATGAGGCTTTGCTCCATTTCGAAGATCAGAAAGGGAGTGCTAAAAAAGAATTCTGAAATTCCCAAAGACAAACAAAACCTGTGACTTCGGCTTCATCCCTGAGTGATTTTGTATCTGGGACAACCACTCACAGAGGACCATATAAAACTTTAGCAAAAGCAAAAGTCAACACCTCAGCAGAAGTCTTAGTGGCTTCAATTTTCTCAGTGTCGAGAGCACCTTCCTGCCTGTTTGCCTTTGTAGGATAGTCCAGTACAGGTGGAAAATTGTCCTATCCAGAATGTGGTTTAGAGATATAGGCTGATGATTGCTTCGGCAGCACATATACAAAATTGGACATGTGAGCTGTACCTTTCTTCCAGGTCTGCATGTTGTTTATCATTCTTTGAAACAGTGATATATTATGTCTGAAAATAAAGTATGTATATGAAAATATAGGAAATAAGATGTTTATAAGACATTTCTTTTTTATGAACCTTAAAAAAGATAAATATTTTTATTAAACAAAGCTTAGACTTCTACCACAGTCCTCCAAGAATAGATATACCTTGTCCCTACTTAAATAGTAGCTTACAAGGAGTTATGTAAGTTGCGCTGGCTACATAGATGTGTGCAGGCTATAAATTGTTTTAAAGCTGTGAACTTCTGTGTTTAAGAATAGAAAATGATGAGTCATATGACTGAGTGGCATTTTATAATAGAGATGATACTAAATCTATATTTCAGCCTCACTGGCTCCTAAGCACATTTAAATTATATTGCCCATGGAGAATCTCCAGAAATAAGGTCACTCTGGGGCTGGGTGCTTGGAAATCAGCCAGTCCAGACGTGTCACTTCAACAGGGCCTCTCTACAGTTCTGAATATATAATCATATCTATTAAAAACTATTTTAGCAAGTAAACACATCCCAAGTGTAAAGCTCAATGAACTTTTACATGTGTATACACCTATGATACCAGTACCCAGATCAAGATATAGAACATAACCGGTTCTCAGGAAAGCTCTGCTGTACTATCTCCTCTTTACCACTCCCCATCAGGTCATATGACTGTTTTGAACTTCATATAAATGGAATCAGATAGTTCATCCTCATTTCTGTCTGGCTTTCATTCACATAATATGTTGTCTATGAGATTTAGCCACGTTTGCTTCTATCAAGTTTTTTCTTTTTATTGCTGAGTTATATCTCATTGTATGAACATACCACATTAGATGAAGATACCATATGTATTTACATTTTCACCTATGGATGGATAGTTGTGTTGATCCCAGGTTTTGGTCATTATATACAAAGCTGCTAAGAACATTCTTATCCATGTTATTTGGTGCACACATGTATACATTTCAATTGTTTATGTAACCAAGAGTGGAATTGCTGAATCCTAAGGTGTTTGTTTTATAGCTTTACTAGTTGCTATCAAAGAGTTTTCCAATGTGGTTTTACCAATTTACCCTCCTACCAACAATGTGTGAGAGTTTCAGTTACTTTATATCCTTGCCAACAATGCTATTATCTAGTCTTTTAAATTTTAGCTATTCTGGTGGGGAGTCTACTGATATCTCGCTGTGGTTTGAACTTGCAATTCCTGATGGCTAATGACATTGAGCACCTTCTCATATACTAATTAGCAATTTGAATTGGAAGCAAGCTCTTCTAATATAAAAACTATGATAACACCCTGAAGGTCCATCCATGTTGTCTTTTGAGGGCATTATGCTAAGTGAGATAAGTCAGACAAAAACAAATACTGTATATCATTCATTGTGGAACCTAAAAAAACTGAACTTGTGAAAACAGAGTTAGAATTATGGTTATCAGGGGCTGTGTGTGGGGGAACTGGGGACATATTTAAGGGCACAGCCTTGCAGCTAGTAGATGAATAAGGTCTGATGATCTAATGCACAACATAGTGATTATAGTCAATGATATTGTATTATAAACTTCAAAATTGCCAAAAGACTACATCTTAACTATTTACACAAGAAGAAATGTAATTATGTGACGTGATAAAGGTGTTAGCTATTGCTACTGTAGTAATCATGTTGCAATATATAAGTGTGTCAAACCAACAGATACATCTCAAACTTATGCAATGTTATGTCAATTATATCTCAATAATAAGGAATCATAAATTAGATATCTTCATTTTTCTTTGAGATTTTATTTATTTATTTGAGAGAGAGAGAACATGAGCAGAGGAGGAGAGGGAGAAGCAGGCTCCCCATGGAGCAGGTGGCCCAATGTCAGCCTGGATCCCAGAACCCTGGGATCACTACCCAAGCTGAAGGCAGATGCTCAACCAACTGAGCCACCCAGGCACCCCTATTTTTCTTTATAGATCTTAGATTAAAACAGATGTCATTTCACAAATTCCCTAAAATCATTCATTATTATTTCAATTTAATCAAGTTGAAGAAAAGAACCCAGAATCACATAACAAAATCACAGGCCACTGACAAGAAAGGACTGTAACTGCCAAGCTTTATCTCAGAGCTTTTCCAATCTTTCACTTTTTTATCTGTGCTAATCATAAAATGTCCAGAGCACAATGCCCATCACAAATAATCAGAGAGGCATATGATAACGTTGACTAAATCAGTTATGTCTGAAAGGTGATAACTATTAGAGTATTGCAAGGTTAGGAGTTTAAGATAAGATTTCGTAAGACATGATTAGTGGCATTTTGACACACATAGGTGTTCTATAATTTTCTCTGAGTACTGAGTCATAAATGCATATGTATTGCTCATAATGTTTATGAATATGTGTGTACAACGTACAGAACTATTCAGAGACACATGCCATTATAAACGAGCGTTTGTCTAAAAGGCTCTTAATAGTTCATTAAGACTCACAAGTTGTCCAAGGCACATAAATGACAAAAACTGCACATTTCTTATAGCAAGAAGCAAGAGTCCCAGGGAGACTCAGGTGCTAAATAAAGGAAGATCTCCATACTCTGGCATATAGATTGAGTTGGGTGGTGGTATCTGAATCCTAATAGCAATTAATCACACTGGGAGTTTGAGAGTGAAATAAGTCAGTTGGAGAAGGACAAACATTATACGGTCTCATTCATTTGGGGAATATAAATAATAGTGAAAGGGAATAAAGGGGAAAGGAGAAAAAATGAGTGGGAAATATCAGAAAGGGAGACAGAACATGGAAGACTCCTAACTCTGGGAAACGAACTAGGGGTGGTGGAAGGGGAGGAGGGTGGGGGGTGGGGGTGACTGGGTGGCGGGCACTGAGGTGGGCACTTGACGGGATGAGCACTAGGTGTTATTCTGTATGTTGGCAAATTGAACACTAATAAAAAATAAATTTATTATTAAAAAAAAAAGAAAGAAAGAAAATGCAGCCACCTCCACTCCACCGGGAGGTCTGAATCTTCCCAGGCCACCAACCACAGAATACTTGGCCACAAGAGCTAAGGTGTCACAAGTGCTAAGCCATTACTGGCTACACATATGAATAGAAGTACAGCCAGAATTGTGCTTTTGCCTTAAAAGCAGATGAGTTTGACTTGAATTGAAACAATTGAATAATTATGTCTATCATAATGTGTTCTGAGGTCAGACTTTAGTATGAGTCCTGGGTAAGTTGCTTAATAATCATCTGAGCCTCCGTTACCCTCATGGTAACATGGAAGCTGGTAAACCATTGTCTCTACCTTTTCTTAGAGTTGCAGAAATAGTATACATTAGTTAACAGTGCAAACTAATAATTGAGTAAGACTAGAAAATACAACTTTCATTAGAATTTTGGAACTCTTGAGAGTGCCTAGCTCCCAAAAGAAAAAAAAAGAAATAAAGTGGCTTTTTAAAGTCCTTTAGATTGCCTGTAGTTAGATGGTTGCCAGTGCTCAATAGATTTGTGAGGATCCCCAATATACTTCTGTCCACTTTTGTATACATTCAAAATTCTCCAAAATAAAAAGTTAAAAAATAAATTATTTAAAATTAAAATAACGTATAAATATAGGAGGAAACTACTGTGGTGCTGTGGTTCTCAAAGAGCAGTCCCTGAGACCAGCAGCATCAGCAGCTATGTAGGATCTTATTTGAAATACAAATTCCTGAGTTCCCATCTCACGTAAACTGAATCCAAACCTCTGAGGGTGGAACCCAGCAATCTGTTTTAGCATGTCCTCCAAGTGATTCTGATACACTTCTAAAAACGTGAAAATCACTAACATAGTGAAAATAGTATTGGCCAATGTTGAAGGAAGTCACTGGGAGGACATGACTGCTGGTTCACCCTCCAGCTGAACCTAAGCAGTCAGAGACTCCTTACGCCCACCCCAGCCCCATCCTAGGAGCCACTTCAAGGACGCAGCCTTGAGAGTGATGTATTAGTGAAATCATCTGATATTACACAGGCAACTGAATCTTGTTAAGGCCTCTATAGAAACTGTTAAGATTGTGATGGACAGGTGCAGAGATCTACTAGTCTTATGGCAGCTCAACACAAATACATGTAGAGGGGCCAGTTTCAAATTTCAGCAGGGGGAGCTCCTGACATTTCCAAACAACAGTCGGATGCATTTTAGTCCAGGGTCAACTGGCTGTATAACCTTAGACAAGCCACTTGCCTTTTCTGAGTGTCAGTTTTCTCAGCTCCAAAGGAAGTCTGAATCTTTTGGCTTCTTGGACCCTTTCCAGTTCGGCCTTCCACAGTGACTCTGATTCAAACAACTTAGATAAGGAAATGCTCTTCAGAGCTCAGAAAATTATGAGGCTTAGTGGGCTGTGCAAACTGCTAGTAAGTAAATAATTGTCTTTAATGGGTTCTTTGTGTATACCTGGAAGAGGGTTCACTTTTATCTCTAAATACAGTCAGAAAATGTAAATATGGTTTCACAAATAGAAAGGATTTCATGGTTTTCATTACAGTAGTCATTGGTGTTCCTTTTAAGCATAGATGATTAGGGGTGATTTACCTGTGTTTTTATAGTCCTGTGTTCTATTTGATGCAGAGTAGGTACTTCTACTTTCTATAACACATTTAAGAAATTAACACTTGGGACACCTGGGTGGCTCAGTGGTTGAGCATCTGCCTTCAGATCAGGGTGTGATCCCGGAGTCCTGGGATCAAGTCCCACATCGGGCTCCCCGCAAGGAGCCAGCTTCTCCCTCTGCCTGTGTCTCTGCCTCTCTGTGTCTCTCATGAATAAATAAATTAAATCTTGAAAAAAAACTAACACTTATGCTTCTAATTGTAACTGATTATAGGTAAAATCTTATTATGTATCAAAAAGGTGTTTTTAAAGGACTTTTAAGCACCAAACTATTTCAGGTGTTTGTGCAAGCCAGCCACACTCCTCTGGTTCACAAAAAGATGTTAAAAATTCAATGGGGTTGGGGCAGCCCAGGTGGCTCAGTGGTTTAGTGCCTTCAGCCCAGGGTGTGATCCTGGAGACCCAGGATAGAGTCCCGCATCGGGCTTCCTGCATGGAGCCTGCTTCTCCCTCTGCCTGTGTCTCTGTGTCTCTCATGAATAAATAAAAATCTTTTAAAAAAAATTCAATGGGGCACCTGGATGGCTCAGTCATGCATCTGTCTGACTCTTGGTTTTGGCTTGGGTCATGGTCTCAGAGTCCACGGGATTGAGCCCAACATTGGATTCCAGGCTCAGTGTGGAATCTGCTTGAGATTCTCTCTCCCTCTGCCTCTGCCCCTCCCCTCACTCACTCATGCACTCTTTCTCTCTTTCTCAAAATAAAAATAAATAAATAAAATCTTAAGAAAGATGTTAAAGGGGCACCTGGGTGGCTCAGTGGTTGAGTATCTGCCTTGGGCTCAGGTCGCGATCCCGGGGTCCTAGGATCGAGTCCCACATCGGGCTCCCTGCATGGAGCCTGCTTCTCCCTCTGCCTATGGCTCTGCCTCTCTCTGTGTGTGTCTCTCATGAAAAAATAAATAAAATCTTAAAAAAAAAATTTAAAAAAGAAAGAAAGATGTTAAAAATTCAAAGTATCATGAACTGTTGGCCATTCTGAGTCATCCTTAGGGAGGGGATAGGGTACATTAACTGGGGGTCAGGGGCTAAGAATAATATTTATGAAGCTTCACCATTAATTGCCAGGATCTTCCCATGGCTGAGCATTTGAAAATAATAGCCAAGCAAGGAGGACTATAAGGCGTATTGGACCTGGAAGGGTGTGTAACCAAAGGCTGCATTTGGAAGTAGGGAAGCCAAGAAGAGCTCATTTTCTTAGATGTGATTGAGATGCAAGGAAGAAGGCCAGATCTTCCTCTGTTTATCGTGCGGTGCAACCCTCCAGATGCTGATAGTATACTTCAGGGGCCTGGAAGCCACTAGGATGGCTCTAATTGTTGCTGCTCACTCCTTCCAGTCACTGTTAAAGAACAGTGTAATGTGAGACCAGGAGAGTGTCAAGATATGCTGGGACCTCATAGTGGCCTATTATGGATTATAAGTGTCTTACGGATAAAGGAGACACTTAAAGTAAATAATAATAATAATAATAATAATAGCTGTAAATATTGACAGTAATAGGCTAGAATTCAACCATACAAGGAGCAGATATGAGGCTGCAAGTATGGGGGTTGGGAGTAAAGGCACAGATAGGCATTTATGTGTGCCTTAAGGTAAATCCCCATGGACGCACAGATGAGCGAAGACAAAACAAGTCTAGGTGTGGAAGCTAGTCAGTCTCTAGGCAGGTATTCTTATTTAGAGTGTAAATTAAAAGAGAAAAGAATAGTCAAGTGGGGACTGAATCTGATGCTTATTCCCATTCATGCTGAGGTTATAGTGATATAAAGAGGAGGGTCACAGAAAAAGTATCTGGTCCTGACACATATCTGAGATAAGCCTATTTCATGTGATCCTTACAAATTGGAAAGGTTTTAAGTATTGCAGTCTTTCCATACTTCTGCCTGGTGGCTCTTCATTGCATTCAAAGAGCAGAGCAGCAGACTTCCAATCCCAGCCAAGATGGTAAAACCTCTTTTTTCCTCTAAGATTTTTTTCTTTAAGTTTTTTTTAAGATTTTTTTTTCTTTTTTTTTTTCTTTAAGATTTTATTTATTCATGAAAGACACACAGAGAGAGGCAGAGACATAGGCAGAGGAAGAAGCAGGTTCCTCACAGGGAGCCTGATGCGGGACTCGATTCCAGGACCCCAGGATCACGACCTGAGCCGAAGGCAAATGCTCAACCACTGAGCCACCAATGAGCCCCTATGTCTTCAGTCTTATAACCAAAAGCCCTGAACCTAACAGACCAAGCTAGGAAAACTTTGAAAAGCAGAAAGACAATGAAATGACTAGTGACTTTGGGACTTGAGGCATAACATGGCAGTGAGTTTACTGGTGTCTTAGTCATCTCAGGCCACCATAACCAAATACTACAGACTGGAGTGCTTAAATAGCAGAAATTTATTTTCTCACAGTTTTGGAGGCTGCAAGTCTAAGATCAAGGTGCTGGCAAGGTTGGTTTCTTTTCATGACTTTACTGAGGTTAAAATGCTTAATGTGTAACATAAGAACTTAAAACCCTTAATCTTATTGTACAATACAGTATTATATTCTGTAGCACAATATTGTGTAGCAGATTTCTACAAATTATTCATCTTGCCTAACTGAAATTTTGTAACTGTTTTCTTCCATGAGTTTGGCTCTTTTGAATATCTCCTGTAAGGGGGATCTTGCAATATTTGCCCTGCTGTAAGTAGCTTATTTCACATATCTTAGGTTTGTCCATGTTGCCTTATACTGCAGAATTTCCTTTTTTATGGTTGAATGATACTCTGTTGTATGTGTACACCACATTTTCCACATTTTCTTTACCCATTAATCCATTGATGGACACTTAGGTTATTTCCACATTTTGGTTATTGTGAGCAGTGCTATACTGGGAGAGCTATTACCTCTTTGAGACCCTAAATGTCATTTTTCATGGATAAATACCCAGAAATGGGATGCCTAGATAATATGATTATTCTATTTTTAATTTTTTGAGGCACTTCTAGACTATTTTCAATAGTCACTGCACCATTTTGCATTCCCATCAACAGTATAAAAGTGTTTTGGCTTAGGGGCACCTGGGTGACTCAGTGGTTGAGCATCTGCTTTTCCCTCAGGTCATGATCCTGGAATCCAGGATTGAGTCCCATATTGGGCTTCCTGTGGGGAGCCTACTTCTCCCTCTGCCTATGTCTCTGCCTCTCTCTCTGTCTCTCTCATGAATAAATAAAATCTTTAACCAAAAGGTTTCAGTTTATCCACAACTTCCCCAACATCTGCTATCTTGTGTTTTTGTTTGATAATAGTTATCCTAACAAGTGTGAGGGGATATGTCTTTGTGGTTCTGGTTTGCATTTCCCTGATGATGAGTAAGGTTGAGCATCTTTTCATATAGGTGTTGGTCATTTGCATATTTTCTTTGGAAAAATGTCTATCTAGGTCTTCAGCCCTTTAAAAAAAGATTTAGAGAGAGAGAGAGCACCCAGGGTGGGGGGAAATGGGGGACAGAGGAGGAGGGAGAGAGAAAGGGAGAGAATCTCATGCAGACACCTGTGCTGGGCTCAGTCTCTCTCTCCACCCTACGATCATAACCTGATCCAAAACCGAGAGTCAGATGCTTAACCAACTGAGCCACTCAGGCATCCCAGGTCTTTAGCCCAATTTTAAATTAAGATTGTTTATTTTGCTAATAAGTTATAGAAGTTTCTTATATATTTTGGGAATAAACCTTTTATCAGATGTGCTTTGCAAATATTTTCTACAATTCCCTAAATTGCCTTTTTATTCTGTTGATTGTTTTGTTTGCTACATAGAAGCTTTTTAGTTTAATGTAGTCCAATTTGTCTTTTTGTTTTTTGCTGCCTGTGCTTAGTGTTTTGTCCATGAAATCACTGAAGACCAATGTCATTAATATTTTCCTTTATGTTTTCTTCTAAGAATCTTACAGTTCCACATCTTACATTTAAATAATCCATTTTGGGTAGATTTTTGTGTATGGCATAAGGATCAAATTTTATTCATTTGCATGTGGAATATCCAATTTTCCTATTGCCATTTGTTGAAGATCAGACTTTGCCCAGTGTGTATTTTTGGCAGTTAATTATATATACATGTGGACTTATTTCTGAGCTCTCTATTCTGTTCCATTGATCTATGTGTCTCTGTGCCTGTACCATACCGGTTTTATTACTGCATCTTTGTAATATATGTAGAAATGAGGAGTATAATGAGTTGAGCTTGATTCATCTTTTTAATGGTTATTTTAGCTCTTTGAGGTCCTTTGTGGTTCCATATGAATTCTAGAATTGTTCTATTTCTGGAAAAAATGCCACCGGGATATTAATAGGTATTACATTGAATCTGTAAATCAAACTGGGGAGTATGGACATTTTAATACTCTTTCAATCCATGAACACAAATGTCTTTCCATTTATGTGTTCTTTAATTGCTTTCATTAATGCATTAATGTTTTTTAATGTTCAGTGTACAAGTCCTTCACTTCTTTAGTTACTTTTATTCCTAATTATTTTATTCTTTGATACTATTGTAAAATGGGACAATTTTCTAATTGCCTTTTCAAATATTGTCATAAGTGTAGGGAAGCGTGATTGATTTTTGCATTTTGACTTTGTATTCTAAAATTTTTCTAAATTCATTTTCAGTTCTGTTTTTGTATTTTTTACAGTCTCTAGAGTTTTCTATATGATTATATCATCCATAAACAGGGACAGTTTGACTTCTTTACTTCCAATTTGGATGCCTTTTATTTTTCTTTCTTGCCTAATTGTTCTGGCTAGGATTTTCAGTACTACATTGAATCAAAGTGACAGGAATAAGCATTCTTGCCTTGTTCCAGATCTTAGAAGAAAAGCTTTCAGTTTTTTACCACTGAGTGCAATGTTGGCCGTGGGCCTTTTGTTAATGGCCTTCATTATGTTAAGAGTAAGATCCTTCTATACCTAATTTGTTGAGATTTTCTTAATCACAAAAAAGTATGAATTTTATCATATGTTTCTTTCCACATCTATTGAGATTATTATGTAAATTGTCCTTTATTCTTTTAATGTGTATACCACATTATTGATTTTTTTTCATACGTTGGACCATCTTTTCATCCAAAGGATAAATCCTAGCTGTTTAAGGTATGTGATCCTTTTAATGTGCTGTTGAGTTCAGTTTGCTAGTATTTTGTTGAGAATTTTTGAAATTATGTTTATCAGGGATATTGGCCTTTAGTTTTCTTGTGGTTTCTTTGTTTGGGTTTGGTATCAGGGTAATGTGGTCTCATAAAATGAGTTTGCAAGTGTTCCTTCCTCTTCAATTTTTTGGAAAGTTTGAAAAGGATTGGCTTTTGTCCTTTTTTCTCAGATTTTTTGAAGTATAATTGACTGAAAAAGCATATTTTTAAGGTGTACAGCATGATTTTGATACATGTGTACTTTGTGAAACAGTTGCCACAACCAAATTCATTAATATATCCATTGCATTGCATAGTGAATTTTTTTTAACGTGGTGAGAACACTTAATATCTACTTTCATAGCAAATTTCAAGTATACAATACAACATTATAACTATAGTTATTAATTCCCATTGAAATGTTAGTATTAGCCAATGAAGCCACCCCGTACTGGGCTTGTTTGGATGGGAGGTTTTTGAATACTGATTCAACATCCATAACAATTATAGGTCAGTTTAGATTTTCCATTTCTTTATGGTTAAGTCTAGGTAGGTTGTATATTGCTGGATCTTATTCATTTCTTCCAGGTTGTCGAATTTGCTGGTGTATAATCCTTCATAGTAGTCTCTGATGAGCCTTTCTATTTCTGTGGCATAGGTGATAGTGTCTCTTCTTTCATTTCTACGTCCATTAATTTGTATCTTCCCTCTTTTTTTAGTCTAGCTAAAATTTCTTTCAGGAAATAATACCAGATACCATCTGATCCATCCCTTCATCTTTTACAGTGGAAATATGTCCAGAGAGGTAGACTTACCCAATGCCAGACACTGCAGGGACATACACTATCATATCCTCATCTGGTCCTTGCTTTCCTACACCAGAACTAATATTCTTAATTTTTTAAATATATTTATTCATGAAAGACACACACAGAGAGAAAGAGAGAGAGAGAGAGGCAGAGACACAAGCAGAGGGAGAAGCAGGCTCCATACAGGGAGCCTGACTCAGGACTCGATCCTGGGACTCCAGGATCACACCCTGGGCCGAAGGCAGGCTCTAAACCACTGAACCACCCAGGGATCCCCCAGAACTAATATTCTTAAACAGCTCATTGGTAGTAGCCAGCAGGCACAGATCTTTCTTCCCAAAGTGTTTCCCTCAGAACTTTTGCATGGAAATTGATCTGTGGCAATATGAGTGGGTATGGAATTCTCCATATATTTTATGTCAGTTAAATATGACCATATGTTAAAGGTCCTTCACTTTGAGATTGGCACATAATTGGTGCTCAGTATATGCTATTCTCTTGCATGTGTGTTCAGGTTTTTGCCACTAACTACTCAGCCTGAGGCTATAGATAATTATTCATACAGTTGATGATTGATAAAGGTGAATGCCTTTAGTTTGTACTCAATATACATTGTGTTTTAGCCCTATTTCTATTGCGTCAACCCCATCCATCATCCACATACCTTTTACTCTACAAGTACCACACTACTTTTAGATTTTTCAAACCTCTATGCCTTCCTATCCCAGTATGATTTTGCAAATGCAATTCCCTCTGCCAGAAATGCCCTTTATCCTTGTCTTCCTAATGCGCTGGAACTTCTAGACTCAGCTCAAACTTCACCTCCTTAATGTAAAATTTTGATTGTCCTTCCCCAGAAGAGTTAGCTTTCTCCCTCTATGCTCTTACTTCCATCTTTATTCTCATCTCCCTCAGTGCATTGTAAGATCATTGAGTTGAGACCTAACATCTCACTCATTCCTTATTGTATGCTGTGACTCTAATAATCTTCAATGCTTAAAAGATATTTATTTTTAAAGAATTTCCTTTTAACTAAATTAACCCCTTTCATTGAAAGTCAAAATATATCTGAGTGGGTAATTGGGAAAATCATGATATGGATACTTAGGTTAGAAAAAAATCTACAATTTATGAAGAATTCAAGGAGTTCACCAGTACCTCAATGACTATAGTCAAAAAAGTTAAATCTGAGTAATTATGAATACAGTGTAGTTCAAAGAAAGGCAAGGAGTTGAATATATCAAAATTAAAATAATACTAGTTTATAGCCGCCTATTATGAGGGAGGTACCATTTTATCTCCATCTTTTAGATAAAAGAACTGAGACCCAAAGTCACACTGCTAGAAAAGGACACAACCAAGATTTTAATTAAGATCTCTTTGACTCCAGAATAATATGCTAAAGTAATACACTGTTTTAGTCCTTTTGGATTTCTACAACCAAAATATCTTAGACTGGATGGCTTAAATAACAAGATACTTCTCACAGTCTGGGAGAAAGTCCAAAAGATGAGGAGTCCAAGATTAAGGCACCAGCATATTTAGAGTCAAGGGCTCCTTTATGGTTCATACGTGGCCATCTTTTTGCTGTGTACTCACATAGTGAATTTTGGGAGTACGCAAACATTCAGTCCACAGTGTATGCTAACTCCTGAAGAACCGTTTCAAAAAGTACTAAAGCCATCTTTTTGCTGTGTACTCACATAGTGAATTTTGGGAGTACGCAAACATTCAGTCCACAGTGTATGCTAACTCCTGAAGAACCGTTTCAAAAAGTACTAAAGCAGTATTACATGAAATGTACAGAAAAGCTAAGTTCAGTCAAAAAATCTTAGGTAAGTTGAAAATTATTCTGATGGATCAGATCACTTAGCTAAAGACATGATTCTTCTTAGGATACAAATCTAATGGTAACATGAATCATTCATAATTTCCTCTCTTCTGTCATTCAGAATTTTGCTGAAACAAATATAAGCAATAGTTCGTCCATGAAAACTGTTTAGTTCTAAATTTACTTCCTGCCATGAGTTTCTATGTTAGGATCTGGATTGAACCATGAACCCCACCGAGTCTGGCCTCTCTCTGGGCAGTGCACCTCTCATTCCTACAAACACTACATCATGGCATAATGAGACCAGGAACAATGTGTGGCCAGGAACAGAAGGTGTCTTATTCTTGTCAGCACTGATAAATCTTATAACTATTGTCTAAACTTCCACACTTGAAAATGGAAACTGGCTTGAGGACCCTATTGAAATCCCATTTGCTAGTAAACTGTGTTGCCAGGAACTTGCTAAAGTAGCACTGTTTCTGTAGTCCCTATACAGCTTTAAGCCACTCACCTAATGTGTTTAATGTTATAATTAAAACCAGGAAACGTTATCACCAACATATAGACACCAGCACTACTCTCATTTGCATGAAGTCACACTCTCCAAGGTGTCATATTTATGGAAAGTTCTCCACAGGGTTCTTGTTAACCTCAGCAGCTAGTGCATTGATGCAGAACATTGAGTAAATCCCACTCACTGCTTGGAAATTCCCAACAAGCTCCTAATGCCCATTAACCATATGGCTTTGATGTCACTCTGATCTTTTGTGCTCCGAGCCAAAGACCCCACGCTAGCCAGGGAACATCATTCCTTCCATTCTAAAAAATTCATAGCATAGAAATATACAGTCTTCCTTTACAGATGAGGCTGATATTAATGGAGGAAGTCAAGTTAAAGCATGCCAATGGCATGATCCCATGTTCTCTAGTCTTGCTTTTGCCATCTGACAATAATGGTGAGTCACTTTTGTTTGGACATATTAAGTGGTTTTCCATAAAATCTTTTCTCTAAACCAACATTAAAGTATAGTATAGTACATATTTGCACAACATTGAAGTGTAGTTGTGCAAACTCTTGAAGCAATAGTAGAACCAACTAAGAAAACAAGATCTCAGCTACAACTGCTGGGAAAACATTATCAGAATAGAGGGCTAACTTATTTCATTCATGATATTTACTTCAAATCTTAGGGAAATATCTTCATTGCCCCTTTATAGCTTCTATATCAGAAAAATACTCTTCTGACAATTATTATTACTTATAAAAATGCTACAAAGATAATATTTTTAATAGATTTTGGAAACAATTCCTTACTTGAATATGCTGTAACATATCAAAATTACCATTGCTAGGTCCTTACATAATGCAGTTGAAATCCAAGAAGATGATTTAAACTTGATTGATTGATTCAAGTCATCATTTTAGATTCAAGTATCTGCTTTGGCCTTAAGTTAGCAGATCGTTTCTTCAATTTTATATTTCACTATACATATTTACCTCAGCACAGAGCATCTATAGTATAATTTTAAATGCACCACGTTATTTCATGCATGTGTATCTTCTTTCTCTACACTAGTCCTTTATCTGCTACTGTCACCTGAAAGTTGGTGAGTCCTCAGTGTTACCTGTAACCAAGATCTCTATTCTGAGTTGTGAAACTACAGAACTAGGTATGCAAGTTTCACTCCATCTGGATACCTGCACAGAAACCTCAAATTCGGGCAGCCCAAGCTGCCTGCATGGAGCCTGCTTCTCCCTCTGCCTGTGTCTGTGCTTCTCTCTGTGTCTCTCATGAATAAATAAAATAAAAATCTTTAAAAAAAAGAAACCTCAAATTCCTCATGTCTAAAGTCAAACTCCTAAGTATGCATAAACACATACACACATACACAAATATTCCGAGAAAAGTACACTAATATTTTTTTTATAAGATTCCACACATGTAGGTTAATGTCTAATGTTTTAGAGGAAGCAACTACAGGAGAGAATAAAATGGGAGCACAAATAGGAAGAAGGCAAAAATTAAATGCACAGGAGTGGTGCCTTTCACAGACGGGAAATGTCAGTGCATTTTAACATGAGGAGTCCAGACTACTCAACTTCTCATACCTGAGAGCTGGCCTGGTGAAGTCAGTAAATGCAGTAAAATGGTTAGATGTCTGACATCACCTAGGACAACATGTATATCCCCGGGGCTTTGCCATGGGCCCATAATTGACCTTGAAACTAAACGTGTGACCTCATAAGTTAAGCAAGATAGAGTCTGGTCTTTGACACTGGAACTGTTAAAGGTTCCCAGGTATTCACTTGGTCTCTGTCCAGTCAAACCCAGAACTATGTATATACTGTTCTTCCAGAGAAAGTGTAGATGCAATTTTCAAGTAAGTGGAAATAAAACCTCAGCAACTACCAAGTAGTCTTATTCAGGGTAAACTTAGTGGTGTGGATGCAGGAACTGTGTGCTCACAGATGAACATCATGTCCATGCTGTCTGTCTTCTACCAGCCCAGAAAGGGCCTAAATCAATCTTGAACTTTGAGGAATCTTAGTCTCTCTTAACCTGGACTGTACTCAGTTTTGTTGGGGAAACTGAGGCAGCTTACATGCCCATCCTCCATTTAAAATGCACCCAAGCAGTCTGAGTGCTCAAAAAAGAGATTTTTCTTTACATTGCATGTAATCATACCTTAGAGTTTTCTTTTTCTTAATTTTTTCTTCATTCTTCTTAGTTTCTTAATTCATAATACTAATGTGAAATATCTAAAGTATGTTTAGGATCAAATCATTACTGTTATTATGCTCAGAGTCTTTGTAATGTTTTCTGCCTCACTCACTGCTTTCCTGTCAAACTTGGCTACTCTTTGGTCTGTATGGAAGTAGAATTATGAATAAGCCAGCTAGTTTAAATTGCTTTTCTTAAGGGACTTGGACAACTTGCTTATAGGATCTGAAGTTTTAGACTTAGTGAACTCTTTGTCCATTATTTGCTATACTGTCTGAAATAAAATATTTTTTTTATGTTCCTTACATCTAGAGACATTTGGAGAAATTTCTTTCAAACAATGATGCAATAAGCCTATTGATACAGACTATATCTGCATGATAGAAGAGCTTCCAACTGTCACCTAAAACAATTAGCTTGCATTTCCCTAATGACTAATGATGTTGATCATCACATGTGCTTATTGGCCATTCCTTTATATTCTTTTTTGAAAAATCTCTTCAAATGTTTCCCCAATTTTCATTTGTGTCATTTTGTCTTGTCATTATTTCATGTGAAGTTGAGGTGGATAAGAGGATTCAGAAAGCTAAATAATTTGCTTCCCACTCAAAAAATGTATAATTGTACCACCACAAAATTAACAGAATATTAATGTTGTCATGCCTATATTATGCACAGAATTATAAAAATCATACACATACATGATAAGCATACATAAATATATATATCTATATATAGTGTATGTATATATTAATGTGATTTTACTCATTTAACAACACAACATACTTAGTATTTTATGATATCCTTAATTGGAAATATGATTTATAAAAGCTGAATACTAATTTAATGTATAGATGCAGCAAGCTTTATTTTAAACACATGGATTGAATTGTGTCCAACCCTCCCCCCCCCAAAAAAAAGTCTGTATCTTAAAGTCCTAACCCCTGGTACTGTGGCCTTATTTGGAAGAAGGATTGTTGCAGATGCAGCAAGTTAAGATGATGTCCTATTGGAGTAAGGTGAGCTTCTAATCCAATATGGCAAGTGTCCTTATAAAAAGAAAGCCACATGAAGACAGATATACCTGCACATAGGAAGAATACCACGGGGAGATTGAAGTTCTGTTGGCACAAGCCAAAGAATTACCAAAAGTTAGGAGAAAAGCCAGAACTATGAGGCAATAAATTTCTTTAGTTTGAGCAACTGAGTTTGTGGTACTTTGTTACAGCTAATAGAATACACTTTATTTTCTGACTTCATTGCTTTTGAAAGTCATATTCGGATGAATATTTACCTAAAAGGTTATTCTCCTCTCCAATTATTTTATTTTATGAATTACTTTATTAAAATAAAATTCACATGTATATGCACCCATTTTCTGGATATGGTTTGAGCTCCAAAAAAAATGTACATCCCATTTTGACCAGTATTTTAATAAAAATATAGACTTTTCCATTACCCAAGAAAGCTTACCCATGTTGCCTGCAGTCAACCCTTCCTACATCCTGACCCAGATAATATTGACTGGCTCTTTTTTTTTTCTTTTTTTTTTTATTTTAATTCAAGGTAACATACAAAGTTATGTTAGCTTCAAGTGTACAATATAATGATTCAACAATTCCATATATTACCTAATGCTCATAACCTATTTAACCCCCGCACTCACACTGCTCTGGTTACTTTATAAATTAAGGTCGCCCTTTCTAACAACATATACATGAAATTAGAGTCTAGGTTTTTGTTTGTTGTTGGTGTGTGTGTGTGTGTGTATGACTTCTTTCAATAAACCTGTTCCTGAAATCCATCCATGTTGTTGTGTATATTAGTAGTTCATTGTTTTTTATGGCTGAGTAGTTTTTCATTATATGAATATAATATAGTCCTTTTATCCATTTATCAGTTGATTGACATACAGATCACTTCTAGATTTTGGACATTAAGAATAGGGGTCCTAAGAGATATATATTCAAGATTTTATGTGGACATAAAATGCTCATTTCATTTTTCTTGTATAAGTAACTGGGAATGGCTGGGTTATAGTATTTTTTAATGTTCAAAGAAACTGCTAAATTGTTATCCAAAGTGGTTCCCTCTAATAAAGTATGAGAACTCCAATTGCTCCACATCTGCACTAATGATTGGTCCTCTGGAAGATGTGTATCACAGTAGTTTTAACTTGCATTTCCCTGATGACTAATGATGTTGATCATCACATGTGCTTATTGGCCATTCCTTTATGTTCTTTTTTGAAATATCTCTTTTGGACACTGGGGTGGCTCAGCAGCTTAGTGCCTACCTTCAGCCCAGGGCGTGATCCTGGAGTCCCTGGATTGAGTCCTGCATTGGGCTTCCTGCATGGAAACTGCTTCTGTCTCTGCCTCTCTCTCTGTCTCTCATGAATAAATAAATAAAATCCTTTAAAAAAAAAGAAATATCTCTTTAAATGTTTCCCTAATTTTCATTCAAGTCATTTGTCTTGTTATTAATGAATTTTAAAACATCCATTTGTTATATATATTGATGATATATTAAATATATTTATATAATTTATGCTAGTCCTCTGTCAAATGAGTGCTTTGGGAATAATTTTCCCTAGGTTATGGTTTTATTAGTTTTATTAATGAGCCAAGGTTTTCCATTTTGATGAAGTTAATCAATTTATTTATTTATTTATTTTGAGTAAGCTCTATGCCCATGTGGAGCCTGAACTCAGGACCCTGAGATCAAGAGTTGTATGCTCTTCGCACTGAGCTAGCCAGGTGCCCCTGTTGCAATTTATTTTTTACTTTATAGTTTGTGTTTTTTGTATTCTGTATATCTGAAGGCCACAAAAATATTGTAGTATCAGAGTTCCCCCCCCCTTTTTTTTTTTGACACATGTTAACAGTTTTAGTTTTTATGTTTAAGTCCAATCTAGGATTTTTTTTTTTTTTGGTATGGCAGGATGAGTTAAGATTTATTTTTTCCCTTCTAGATATCTAACTCTTCCAGCACCTTAGGACCATTTGTTAAAAAGATTATTCTTTTCCAATTGGAATAGATCAACACGTCTGTTGAAAATGAATTAAACACATATGTGTGGGTGTCTCTCTGGACTGTGTATTCTGTTGTATTGATCTGTATGTCTATTTTATGCCAATACCACACTGTGATGTTACTCTAGATTTATACCAGCTCTTGGATCAGATAGTATAGCTATTTTGATTTTATCCCCTCGTTTTCCATAATTGTCCTGGCTATTCTAGTCTTTTACAATTCCATATAATTTTAGAACAAGCTTATACACTTCTATAAGTAGACTGCTGGTATTTTTATTACAGTTGTGTTGAATCTGTAAGTGAATTTAGGGAGTTTGGACATCTTAGCAGTAGTGAATCCTCATGTTCTATTTCTTGCCCGTATTTTGTGAAAGTTATTTTATAATTTTTAATGGTCTTTATAATTCAGTTGTTTGCTATTTCATAGTAATATATTGGCCTTTTTATTTACTATATATCTTGTGACTGCTGAATTCATCAATTCTAGTTATTTTTATAATTTTCTTAGTTTTCTAGGCAATCGTGTCATATGCAGATAGATTATACTGTTTCTTGCCTTATTGTACCTAGTAGCACCTCTAGTGTAATAATAAGAAGACATGGCAAGAATGGTCATCATTTGTTTCTTTCTGTGCTTAGTGAGAAAGCATATATTTTTTTCTCACCAATAATAACATTGTAGATACAGATGGTTTTATTTATTTTAAAGATTTTATTTTTAAGTAATCCCTACACCCAACATGGGTCCTGAACTCATGACCCGAAGATCAAGAGTTGCATGCTCTTTCAACTGAGCCAGCCAGGCATCCCTTATATAGATTGTTTTATAGATGTCTTTTATCACTTTGAGAAATTCCTGGTATTTCTGGTTTGCAAGAGCATTTTAATGATTTTAATCATTGATGGATATTGAATTCTATCAACTTTTTTTCAAGGTCTAGTTGAAGTGATTTTATGATTTTTTTTATTCTGCTTTCATAGTAAATTACTTGGGTTTTAAATGCTGCATTATTTATATAAAATCTTGATTGTGATATTTTTTAACATTAGCTATTCAGTTCTCTGGTATATTATTGATGGTATTTTGTCTGTACATATGAGGGATATTGGTCTGCAATTATTTTATAATGCTTTTGTCAGGTTTGGGTAGCAAGGATTTTCTGGCTTCATGATAGGATCTGATAGCACTTCCTCTAGGTTTTCACATTTCCTCCTTTCTGTGCTAAATGATAATGCAACTATATTTTCCTATGATTAATGGGTATTACCAAATTCAATTAGTCATAAATTATGACAGGCACAAAAACCATTGTATACATGGTTAGAAACAGACCTAAGTAGGCCCAAAGGTAAAAGAAAATTATATGAACATAGGGGAAAGACTACCATATCACCTAATTTCATTGCACTGATTTATCTTCTAAACTTATTCTTATGACCTCATAAGGGATTCAGTACAATTAAATGAAAAATAAGAAAGGACTTTGCCCTTGCATCCCTTCCCCTTCACAGGTGTATCAATATAAAACTATACTGCTGCTTTACTGGAGTCCTATTCAGGGCTAATGCTAGCAATAGTCCTAAAACGCAGTAGTGAAGGAAGGTCTTCCAAGTGGTAGATCTGTGAATAGTTCACTTGCATATTTACTTCATATGAAATGAGAGGCAGCCTTGAGAATGGTTGTTCATGGACTCCTGGACAGTGGGAAATGTCCTGGCTGGCTGGTTAGAGTTCCGGAAGGGACAAGATTGGACTATTGGGAGAAAGATTTCTGGGAAAGACATGGGCATGTGCCTCTGTGAGTAGGCAAAATGTTTTCAGATTATTCTATTTCACCTAAATGTTCATCAGAAGGCCATCATATCACAGGATACTCTTGATCACCATGTGGAGAAGGTGAATGATTCTGTGTAGAGATCAGAAAGCTTCTCCTTAAA
Organism: Canis lupus dingo; assembly: GCF_003254725.2. Taxonomy (NCBI): domain Eukaryota; kingdom Metazoa; phylum Chordata; class Mammalia; order Carnivora; family Canidae; genus Canis; species Canis lupus. The sequence goes on from NC_064281.1 coordinate 31,440,285, forward strand.
TACTCCAGTGCTGTTGCTGTGGGCCTAATAGAGAGAGTACATTCTGGTAGAGAAGGTGACTACTACGTAGGCCCAAAATAATGCTGGTCTAGATCACATCAATGCTTAATATCTATACCTCTCTTTATTGTGTTCAGAATAAAGACAAGTGAAAAATAATTGATTTACATCTAGATATTAGCATAGTATGTGTTTGGAGGACCTAAGTGGAGCACTGAGTGTTTTAGGAGTTTATAAGTCTATCAGTATGCCTATTACCGCAATAAAGGAATTTCTTTGAGTGTGAAGAGAGATAGAACTGTAAAAAAACCCACTTATTTCTATTCTTCTGATGATAGTTTATACCTAACATAGTGCCTTGCCCTTGATAACTAAATATTCTCAACATAGTACTGAAATCATGTTAGTACTTATAATCATGAAACTGAGATTTCCCCAGTAAACCAAAGCTGTAATTGAATGTGTCCTTGTTTGGATTAAGATCCAAAATTCTCAGTTCTGTATATAATTGATAAGCATGTGCTTTACAATACTATAAAAAGGGTGGGATTTCTAGAATGATGGAAATGGGAACTCCATAAATCTATTCCCCCATTAAAACACTGGCCAAAGAAATGTCAAAATCAACTTTTTCATAACTCTGGAAATTAACCAAAAGTTGGAAAAAACCTAGGTAGCATGTATTCAAGAAAAAACTGGAACCTTGGTAAGAATAGCAGGTATTATTGTATTTTAACTTGGCCTACTCCAATCCCTCTCTCCTCCAGAGGCCACAAGGTATTGGGATAACACATTCAATTTGCTAAATAAGATTACTGACAACCAAAGAATCTGTAGTCTGTGAAACTAGCCTTGGAAAATGATGGGAGAAATTAGCACTTCTCCAGAAAACCAAAAACTGAAACAATCTGTCATCATCAGACCAGCCCTAATATAGTAAAGGGAATCATTTAGACTGAAATTAAAGGACTCTTGGAGGGAACATGAATCTACATGAGGGAATAAAGAGCACCACTAAGGGTAAAGTTAGGTAAATAGAAAAGATAGTATAAATGTATATTTTTATGCCTTTCTTTTATCTGCTTTAAAATATAATGGCAAAAAGCAACAAACATAAATTGTATGTCCAGGTCACTGTAATGACAAAAACAGTATCAGATTTTAATTAGCTTAGTTTATATGCTAATTAAACAGCAAGAACAACCAATAATTTAAAAATATTTTAAGGTAAACAACCAAGTGAATTAAAATGTTATACAATGAAGCAAAAAAGGATAGCAATAATGGCAGACTTAGAGACATAAAAATCATTGAAAAAACAAGAAAAAAAATAACAAGTTGGCAAACATAAATCCTACCTTACTTGTAATTCCATTAAATGAAAAAGGGTCAAACACTCTAATGAAAAGGGAGAAATGGTACAACTGATTAAAGAAAAAACCAGAATCTAACTATATGTTTTCTATAAGAAATTCACTTAGGACTTAGGCACAACTACCTTAAAAGTAAAAAAAAAGGGAAAATATACACTAATAGTAGCCCAAAAAAAGTTGGAATGGCTTTGTTACTACCAGAAAACAGACTCTAAGACAAAATTATCACACCAAACAGCAGGAAACCTTTTAAAATGACAAGAGTAAATGTATTAGTAAGATATAACAATTAAAATTTTATGTATACAATTATATATACACTCAGACTTCAGTATCCTGTTTTCAAGAATAGACAGAGCAACTAATCAAAAGATGAGTGAGGAAATAAAAGACATGAACAACACTATAAATCAACTAAAACTAATAGAGGCCTATACAGTACTCCACCCAAAACAGGATGATATAAGTTCTTAGGTGCACATGGACCACACTCCAGTGTAGACCACATAACGGGCAATAAAACAACTTTCAAATGTAAAAGGACTGAAATCATGCAAAGGATGTTTCTGACTAAACAGGATTAAATTAGAACTCAGTAACATAAGGAAATTTGAGAAATTCACATATTTAGAAATAAAATGACATGTTCTTAATGAACTAAGGGGTCAATGAAGATATCACAAGGAAAATCAGAGTATATATTTAGATGAACAAAACTTTTTTAAATACCAAAACTCGGGCAGCCCAGGTGGCTCAGCAGTTTAGCGCCACCTTCAGCCCAGGGCCTGAGACCCAGGATGGAGTCCCAACGTCAGTCTCCATGCATGGAACCTGCTTCTCCCTCTGCTTATCTCTCTCTCTCTCTCTCTCTCTCTCTCTCTCTCTCTCTCTCTCATGAATAAATAAATAAAATCTAAAAAAAAAAAAAGAACAACTTTTGTGATACAGCTAGAGGATCACTTAGAGAGATATTTATACCTGTGAATGTTTATATGAAAAAAGAAGGAAGATCTTAAGTAATCTGTCCTACCTTAGGGAAGTAGAAAAGTAAGAGTAAACTAAAATCAAAGCTTTGCAGAAGGAAAGAAAGACATTTAAAAACAGAGTTAACACAAGACTAAAAACAATAGATAAAATCAAATATTGATTCTTCAAAATCTATCAGCAAAATTGATAAAACATTAGACTTTAGAAAAAGAGAAAACTGAAACTATGAAAATCAGGAATGAAAAAGGACATTACTGCAGATCTTAGAAAAATGGAATTATATGTGAATATTCTGAACAAATAAAAGTCATTGAATTTGATAACTTAGATGAAATGAACAAATTTCTAGAAAGACAAAGTACCAACACTAAAGAAATAGATGTTCTTTTTTTAAAGATTTTATTTATTTATTCATGAGAGATAGAGAGAGAGAGAGGCAGAGACACAGGCAGAGGGAGAAGCAGGCTCCGTGCAAGGAGCCCAATGTGGGACTCGATCTTGGATCCCAAGGATCACGCCCTGAGCCTAAGGCAGACACTCAAGGGCTGAGCCACACAGGCATCAGGCTCCCTGCTCTGTGGGAAGCTTGCTTCTCCCTTTCCCTCTGCCACTCCTCCTGCTTGTGTTCTCTCTCTCTCTTTCAAATAAACAAAATCTTAAAAAAAATAAATAAATAATTCCCCCAGGGAAAAGTCTAGGCCCAAATGTCTTTACTAGTGAATTATACCAGTCATTAAAAATAAATAATCCTGAATTCTCTCAAAAGCATCCAAACAATAGAACACTTTTTTTTTTCTATTTTATTTATTTATTCATGAGAGACACACAGAGAGAGGCAGAGACACAGGCAGAGAGAGAAGCAGGCTCCATGCAGGGAGCTGGACGTGGGACTCAATCCGGGTCTCCAGGATCAGGCCCTGGGTCAAAGGCGGCACTAAACCACTGAGCCACCCAGGCTGCCCACAATAGAACACTTCTTAACTCATTCTAGATGACCAGCATTACCCTGATACCAAAACCAGGTCAAGATATCACAAGAAAAACTACAGACCAATATCCTTTGTGAATGTAGCCTTTAAAATCTTCAATAAAATACTAGTATGTATACTCAGCCTTAAACATACAGGATTATATACTATAAGCTGGGGTGGAGGAGTGGTATCTCAGGAAGGCAAATTTGTTCAGTATCTGAAAGTCAGTGTAACACAAAATATTAATAGAATAAGTAACAGAATACATAGGGTCATTTTAATAGATGGAGAAAAATTATTTGAATAAATCTAACACACTTTCATATATATATATATATAAAAGAGTGAACAAACTAGGTATAGAAGAGACCTTCTTGGGACGTGTTGGTGGCTCAGTGGTTGAGTGTCTGCCTTTGGCTCAGAGGGTGATCCCAGAGTCCCAGGACCCAGTCTCACATTGGGCTCCCTATGGGGAGCCGCCTTCTCCCTCTGCCTATATCTCTGCCTTCTCTCTGTGTCTCATGAATAAATAAATAAAATCTTAAAAATAAAAAAGAAGGGATCTTCTCTTAACCACATAAAAAGAGTCTATAAAACCCACAGCTAACATCATACTCTATTATAAAAGAGTTAATGATTTTCCCCTATGCTCCAGAACAAAACTAGGGTGTCCACTCTGTCCACTTTCATTAAGCAATGCATTGGAGGTTCTATTGTGGCAATTAAACAAGAAAAAAAATTTAAAGGGATCCCTGGGTGGCTCAGTAGTTAAGTGTCTGCCTTTGGCACAGGGCATGATCCTGGAGTCCTGGGATCAAGTCCCACATCGGCCTCCCTGCATGGAGCCTGCTTCTCCCTCTGACTGTGTCTCTGCCTCTCTCTCTCTCTCTCTCTCTCTCTGTGTGTGTCTCTCATGAATAAATAAATAAAATATTTTAAAAATAGAAATAAAAAATAAAGGCATCCATGTTGAAAAGAATGAACAACTATTCACAAATAATAAGATCTTGTATGTAGAGAATCCTAAAAGGGCTCTTGACTCTGTTGGTTCGTGATCCTGCAGTCTGGGGATTGAGTCCCACATCAGGCTCCCTGTTCAGTGGGGAGTCTGCTTCTTCCTCTGCCCCTCACCCCATTCTCATGCTCTTTCTCATTCTCTCTCAAATAAATAAATAAATCTTTAAAAAAAAAAGAAAATCCTAAAGAAGCCATTGATAAAGTAGTTTAGAAAGGATAAAGGATACAAGATCAATATACAAAAGCCACTTGCAATTTTATATACTAGTAATGAAGAATCCAAAAATAAGTATATAATTTCATGTAAAATAGCATAAAAAATAATAGGGATTCTTTTTTTTAGTGCAAGTCTTGTATACTGAAAACTACAAAACATTGTTGAAAAAACTAGATCTAAATAGAGTCTTCATTATCATGGATCAAAAGATAAATAGTAAGATAGCAATATTCACCAAGGTAATCAATAGTTCATCCCTATCAAAACCCTACATGCATTCTTATGGAAATTGGCAAGCAATCTTCAAGTTAATATGGAAATGCAAAGGCTTCTCAGAATAGCAAAAACCATGGGGTGGGTGGCCTTGAAGGATTCACACTTCATGATTTTAGAACTCACTACAAAACTACATTAATCAGGATAGTGTGGTACTGGCATAATGGCAAATACATAGAACAATGGAATCAGATTGAGAGTGAATAAAACCTTACAGTTCTAGTTAATTGATTTTTGAAGAGTGTCAGGACAGTTCACTGGGGAGATAATTTTCTTTTCAAAAATGATGCTAAAACAACTGGATATCTATATATAAAGAGTAAAGCTAAATCCCAGACCCACACAGAAATTAACTCAAAATGGATCATACACCTAAATATATGAGAAACTGGGACACTCATAAACTGATAGTGGAATCGTAAAATGGTGCAGCTGCTTTAGTAAAGTTTGAGTGTGGAGCACCTGGGTGGCTCAGTGGTTGAGTGTCTGCCTTTGGTTCAGATCCTGATCCCAGGGTCCTGGAATCGGGTCCTCACCAGGAGTCTGCTTCTCCCTCTGCCTATGTCTCTATCTTTCTGTGTCTCATGAATAAAGAAAATCTTTAAAAAAAAAAAAAAAGTTTGAGTGGGGACACCTGAAAAAAAAAGGTCATAAAAAAATCCCAAAAAAAGTCTCTTAAAAAAAAATTTTGAGTGTTCCTCAAAATGTTAAACATAGTCACCATGTGACCCAGCAATTCTGCTCTTACACTTACACCAAAGAGAAATGAAAACCTATTCCTACATATCTGCTCATATACTCAAATGTTCATAATATTACTCATAATAGCCTCAAAGTGAAAGCAGTCCCAATGTCCATCAACAGATGATTCGGCAAACAAAATGTGGTATATTACTTGGCAAAAATAAAGAGGTAGTGACCATGTTATAATATGGATGAATTTTTTTTAAAGATTTTATTTATTTATTCATGAGAGACACACACAGAGAGAGAGAGAGAGAGAGGCAGAGACACAGGCAGAGGGAGAAGCAGGCTCCGTGCAAGGAGCCCAATTTGGGACTCAATCCCGGATCCCAGGATCACATCCTGAGCCGAAGGCAGATGATCAACCGCTGAGCCACCCAGGCGTCCCAATATGGATGAATTTTGAAAACATTACACTTTACACTAAGTAAAAGAAGTCAGTCACAGGAGCCATATACTGAGTGATTCAATTTACATGTAATGTCCAGAATAGGCATATCCATAGAAATAGAATGCCATGGCATGGACAGAGAGGATAATTGTGAATGATTGCTACAGGGTATTCTTCTGGGATGAAGAAAGTATTTAAAAATTGATTATCCTTGTAAGTATGTGTGACTCTGACTATACTAAAAACCACTGAATTTTACAAACCTGAATAGGTGAATTTTATGCTCTGTGAATTACATTTCTTTAGTTGTTAAATAAAAAATAGGGCAGCCCGGGTGGCTCAGCTGTTTAGCACCGCCTTTGGCCCAGGTCGTGGTCCTGGAGACCTGGGATCGAGTCCCATGTCAGGCACCCTGCATGGAGCCTGCTTCTCCCTCTGCCTGTGTCTCTGCCTCTCTGTGTGTGTGTCTCTCATGAATAAATAAATGAAATTTTTTAAAATGCTTAAAAAAAATTAAAAAACTGGGCCACTTGGGTGGCTCTGTTAGTTAAGCATCTGCCTTTGTCTCAGGTCATGATCCCAGGATCCTGGGATCAAGCCCCACATTGGCCTCCCTGCTCAGCAGGGAGTCTGGTTCTCCCTCTCTCTCTGCCCACCACTCCCCCTGCTGTGCTCTCACTCTTTCTGCCAAATGAATGAATAAAATCTTAAAAAAAAAAAAAAACTGAAAAAATAGTTCCATTCTCACTGAAAAGAAAGAAGAAACCTTTGGGAAAGAGGAAGGATAATTTTCCCTCTAGAATGGGAAAAGAATAAAAGACTACATGCATATCCAGATAAAATTTATGTCAATAAAAAACATTTGGTTGTGATAAATGAGGGAAACTTTAGGAGAAAAATATAGTATTAAAAACATGAGGTAAAAAAAAAAAACATGAGGTATAACATCAAGTGATGAACAGAATTTCATAGAGGTAGAATTGGATACTTCAGAATTGAAGTTAGGAATTTGGGATAATTGATGAAAGAACATAATATTAATCATTACAGAACAGTCCGTGCGTATTTAAAAACAGCAAACACCTGGGACACCTGAGTGGCTCAGTGGTTGAGTGTCTGCCTTCAGCTCAGGTCTTGATCCTGGGGTCCTGGGATCTACTCCGTCATCAGACTCCCTACAGGGAGCCTGCTTCTCTCTCTGCCTGTGTCTCTGCCTCTCTGTGTCTCTCATGAATAAATAAATAAAATCTTTAAAAAATATAAAAATAAAAACAGCAAACACCAAGTCATAATGAGGGCCTGGCTGAAGTTGGAGGCATTGCTTTGATTTGGAGTCAGTTTACTTTTGTAACTTCCTTCATCAATGCATAACGTTAATGCAATCAAAGAAAAAAATATATTCTGAGGGTTACCTAAAATTAGAGACTTGTCAGCAGAAATTCTGAGTTAGGAATTCTTAGGTTGCAGGCACACCAAAACGAATGAACTTGGGGTCAGTTTATTTTTATAGTCATCCACCAATAATTTAATAGATGCTGTATTAGTTCGCTAGAGCTGCCATAACAAAATATCACAAGCTGGGGGGCTTAAAACAAGAGAAAGTTATCCTCTCAAGGTTATGTAGTCTAGAAGTCCAGAACCAAGATGTTGGCAGGGCCACACTCCCTCTGAATACTCTAGGGAAGAATCCTTTCTTGACTCTTCCTAACTTCTTGCGATGGCCAGCGGCCAGTCCTTGGTGTGTTCCTTGGCTTGTAAATGGGTGACTGTAACCTCTGCCTCCATCATCACATGGTCATCTTTCCTCGTGCCTCTGACTCTTCTTTTAAGGACACGACATAAGGATTTAAGGCCCACTCTAATCCAGTATAATATCCTCTTCACTAGATTACAGTTGGAAAGATCCTATTTCCAAATAATGGTTGGGATTTGAATATATTTTGGTGGGGGTGGGGGGGACACAATTCGACCTGAAAGAGATGAAAGAAAAGTGAGAAATTTTAGTTAGATTTATAGAGCAGGGGCAGCCTGGGTACCTCAGCAGTTTAGCTCCTGCCTTCCGCCCAGGGTGTGATCCTGGAGTCCTGGGATCGAGTCCCACATCAGGCTCCCTGCATGGAGCCTGCTTCTCCCTCTGTCTGTGTCTCTGCCTCTCTCTCTCTCTCTCTCTCTCTCATGAATAAATAAATAAAATCTTTTAAAAAAAGATTTATAGAGCAGGAAGGAAAGAGGCAGATGAGAGAAGAGAGAATTGCGTTTTATTTTACATAAAGGGGCAACCTGGATCAAAGCTCCAGGGTGAACGTTTCACATTAGGTGTTTAGGAAGGCTTATCCTGGCTATCCAGCTTATGCTATCTAACCTTGTGAAGGTTCTTTCTGATTGTGGGGACATTTTTTTTTTCTTTTACACATCAGTCACATTTTCTTAATAATTTTTATATGTCATTTTTCAGTGTGACTGTCTCCACAATTAAATGACAGTATTCTTCCTTTGAATATTAAGTGTTTGTAGGTGGCTTGTTGGCGGTGACCACTTGTTCCTTATGCTAATTATGCTGATATTTAAAGAGCTCAGGCAGCTGTTACTTCACCAAAAAAGTACGATTCCTTGCCTGCCTCAGAGAAGAGGAGGGCTTGGTCTGTGGTTATAGATTCCCAAAAACATCCCAGGATAATTCCATTCCATTCCTTTATTGAAGTATGATTTAGATTTTGCTCTGAAAGTATGGATTCATCTACATTCCCAATATTGTTTCCTTCAGACCATCCACCGATGCAGAATGCTCTAAATCATGTGAGACTCACGCTCTCACTTAATATTGCTGGCATGGTCTGTATGTTGTAAATATCTGTAGGCTGAAACGGAATGTACTGATGAAAGTGGAGATGTAGTTCTCAGATCTTTCCTCCCTGTCTCAAACTGCCGTATATTCAACTGTAAGACTAAATGACTCCAGAGTAGCAGTGAGGATGCCAATAGCTATCCTATGTATTTGGCAAATATTCATTTGGTTTCTACTCTATCAATTCTCCCTCCAATTTAATATACTAAGTTGAAACAGCACTTGGTACCAACACACTTATTAACCAGGCGTGCTTTTGTGATCAGTAATGTTTCTGTGCTTTTCTTCCAACTTTACCAATTTAATTTTCTCAAACCTGTTTAGATATCTGGGCTCAGGATTAGCTTTAAAAAATGTAAAAGCTGGGCAGCCTGGGTGGCCCAGAGGTTTAGCGCCGCCTTCAGCCCAGGGTATGATCCTGGAGACCCGAGATTGAGTCCCGTGTCAGTCTCCCTGCATGGAGCCTGCTTCTCCCTTTGCCTGTGTCTCTGCCTCTCTCTGTCTCTGTGTCTCTGATGAATAAATAAATAAAAATCTTTTAAAAAATGTAAAAGCTTTAAGATACCATAAAATTGCATGATGCTTTTAAGTGAGAGAATAAATTGACACAGGAAAATAGACAAAGCCTTTGGATATACACTGTTTAAGACTATATCTGATTAATTGATTAATAAGGGACTTGAACATCACTAAAAAGAAATCCAAGGAAAAAATAAATAAATAAATAAATAAATAAATAAATAAATAAATAAATAAATAAATAGAAATCCAAGGTTTGGGCAGCCCCGGTGGCTCAGTGGTTTAGCGCTGCCTTTGGCCCAGGGTGTGATCCTAGAGACCTGGGATCAAGTCCCACATCGGGCTCCCTGCATGGAGCCTGCTTCTGCCTCTGCCTGTGTCTCTGCCTCTCTCTCTCTGTATGTGTCTGTCATGAATAAATAAATAAAATCTTAAAAAAAAAAAGAAATCCAAGGTTTTGGGGGTTGGGGTTGGGTTTTTTTGGAAACTCCAATAATGATCAAAATAGGCTATCTGTCTAAATTCAAAAATTTTAATATTCAATTTAGAATAATGTCATAAAATAATTCAACATCTTTTAAGCATGACAGTTCTTTTAGAGTGTGTGCTGATCATTCTCCTAGAGAAATTTATCAGCAAACTAGGAGGTAGATTAATGATGAAAATTCAGTGTTTGCCAAGGGGCACCTGGGTGGCTCAGTGGTTAAGTGTCTGCCTTTGGCTCCGGTCATGATCCTGGGGTCCTGGGATCAAGTCTTGAATCAGGACCCCAGTGAGGAGCCTGCTTCTCCCTCAGCCTATGTATCTGCCTCTCTGTGTGTGTGTGTCTCTCATGAACAAATAAATAAAATCTTAAAAATATGCATTTACCAAAAAAAGTGCTATTGTTGGCTGAGTGTGAGACATATAGCATAAGAGAACAGAAACATACACTCTGAAGGCAAAATGCTTGAATTTGAATCCCTTCTGCACTAGACTGTAACCGTGTAGCCTTTGACAAGTAACTTAACCACCTTGCCTTAGTTTCTCCATCTGTAAAATGGGTTTGACTTAGTACATACTTCCTGAGGGTATTATGAAGATTAAATGAACCATTACATGAAAATAATTTACAGTGGTTTAAGTGCCTTTAAATTGTTATTATTTATTACATTATTTTGGCATTATCAGTGCCAAAATATCAATTATCAATAGATATCATATTGTACCTATTAAAATTCAAATATTTTGAGTCAAGTCTCCAGCTTTCAATATGAAGAAAGCATGTGATCTAGCCATTTGAGATGGTGTACAATAATCTGGCTGCACTATCTTAAAGGATTTTTTTTCTCCAGATTCCTTGGAGCCAATAAGGTGTGAATGGGAAAGATACTACATTAATTCACAGATTTTTTTTTTTATCCAATGGGGACAAAACCTTAAATAGATGATGTGAATGGTAATTTAGGATCGAGAATACCTAAGTATGAGAAAAAAAGGCTTGCCCTGATTTTCCCTTTACCTTAGGCAAGTCACTATTTCTTGGGTTTCCTACTGATTCCTCATGCTGTCAAGTAACAAATCTGCCAATAGCAAAGACAAACACTGAGAACTTAAAATGGCGCCATCATGAGGGAGAGGGAAATGATTTAACAGGTGGCAGATTGATTACAATTAATCCTTTACATCCTTGAGAGCTCTGCTGCTTTAGAAGATTAGTTCCACCAGAGCCATAATTCTCCCAGTAATGTGAAAACTGAAATTGCCAAATGACCCATTTAGGATTTGGCATGCCAGTTAATTAACAGGCAAAATATTACCCTATTTCCTGTGCTAATTGACCCTGATTATTAGGAGAAAGTAGAGTGGTTGCATTGCAGTGGGGCCAAAGTGAACATGTGTAGAGTATGGAGTTCAAGTGATTCTCTGGAGGACTTTTTGTATTTCTGTGTCTAATGTTAAACCCTGATAGGCTAGGAGACACCTGTGTGGCTCAGTGGTTGAGCATCTGCCTTTGGGTCGGGGCATAATCCCGGAGTCCTGGGGTCGAGTCCGCATCAGGCTCCTTGTATGAAGCCTGCTTCTCCTCCCTCTGCCTATGTCTCTGCCCCTCTCTCTGTCTCTCATGAATAAATAAATAAAATTTTTTTAAAAACCTGATGGGATATAGAGCAACCTAAGGCAGACAGGATCTTTAAGGGCTTGCATCTTTTAGGAGTAAAGATAAACAACCATGATCAGCTGTGAGCAAAGGAAAGCTTGGGTAATGGAAGAAGGCAGTTATGTATACCTACATTGTGACCAACTGTAAAAAATCAAGATGTTAGATTTTAAGCTCTTTTTTCTTCCTTGCTTTGTCATATACTCATCTATATTAATCAATTTATGGCCCCTATCTTTTCTTGAAGTACTATTTTTTCTATAATGTGTATCCAAGATTGTTAACCTTAAAATTTAATATTAAGATTACAGGATATCAAAAAAAGAATTGTGACTGAAACAGAAGAATAAATATCACAGAATAATAAGAGAATATTGGGAGGTTAGGATTTCATATTGGGGTAGAAAGTGAGCATGTCTTATTTATATCAGAGGTAACCACATGTTCAGTGTAAGCAGGATTTTGTTGCCATTTTTGTCCTTTGAAAGTTAACTATGATATGTATAGAAGTTGACTTGTCAAAGGGGTAGAATGTGCCACATTGTGTCAAATCAACACAATCCAGACCCTGATTTACACTTACTTCTGTATCACAGTAGGGAAGCTTCAAAATTACATGTGTAAGACTCTACTGCCAGTAGAGTTCTGGGTTAAATTTTGCCAATAAGAAGCATCTATGTCAGATTTGAAAAGCAGAAGAGAAATAGAAGCTGTTATCACCCAGAAGCATTAAAAAGAAACTCGTGGGAAGTTGCAGATGAGTTTGCAGAAGGCTTGCAGTGAGTTCCTGTGGATCACTTGCTTTTGTCCTGCAGACAGCTGAGGCCATCATTGGTGGCTTGGACAGATTCCAGCACTTCCAGTTTCCTGAAAGTCTAGCGTTATTTCTCTTTTACTTCTGTAGTGCATTCAATGATTAATACTCTAATTCCCTGTATTAAATCCCTTTCTACTTGAGATGCTCAGAGTAGCATCCGTCATGCAGACTGATTTCTGATGAATAATCATGGATCCATATCTCATGCCAACCAAGAAGTGTTGAGAAAGTTAGGAACAAAAGTCATTACATTAAGTCAAAACCATGCTTCAAAATTCCTTAGAAAGATGACACATTTAGGGGCTTAAAAAATTACCTAAAGAGTCCAACACATGGGCACCTAGGTGGCTCAGAGGTTGAGCATCTGCCTTTGGCTCAGGTCATGATCCCGGGGTCCTAGAATCAGGTCCACATCAGGCTCCTCACAGGGAGCCTACTTCTCTCTCTACCTATGTCTCTGCCTCTCTCTCTCTCTCTTTGTCTCTCATAAATAAATAAAATCTTAAAAAAAAAAAAAAGTCTAACACATGACTTGTTTCCTAAGCATGAGAGTAAGTTGCTGTTCTCCAGCACCAAATGAAGCAACCAGCTGGCTTTTAGAAGCCGTGTTATATGAAAAGTACACGAATTTAAACACTAGAATAATACTCAAAACAAACAGCCACAAACTTTGAGAGGCATGCCTGCATTGGGACCAGCCAAAGCAGCAGTATATTAATGCTTCTCGCCTTTGTTTTTCTTCTCGGATATGTTTATTGGAATAGTAGACAGAATTGCTCACATCATTTGAACTTCCTCAAACTTCACCCCACCCCATCTCCCCTGGTTGTCACTCTATCACTCTATTACAAACATAAAATTGAATTTCCCTAAGTTAAATGTGCATATAATTTGCATACACCAAATTTCCTTCTCTTAATTGCCTTTTTATTTTTCTCCTTGAATTATTTCTAGTTAGCAATATGAACATATTATAAATCTCAAATAGCTCAAGCTTTCTCAGGAAATTTTTTGTGTCACCTAAACTTTTTCCTTATTCTCAGCTTCATGATTTAGTTCAGGTAACAGAAAATTCTATGCCGTCATAAGAAAATCTCTAGTAGAATGATGTCTAATACATAGGTCTTGAGTTCTTGGTGAGTAATCAATTTTTGTAAACCACAGCAAAATACCCTAAGGTGAAAACCCTAGATCACTAATATGCTTCTTTTTGAGCTTGGGGCTCAAGTTTTTACCAAAGCTAAGTCAACAACTATGAAAGGTCTCAGAATTTACACTACTTGCAAACTAGTAAATTAGTCTGCTTCAAAGATATTGTCAGAAAACACAAGACTCCTGTGTCAGAGATACATTATTATTCACAGCAAGCAGCATGTGTATCAGAACATTTGCATCAGTTCCCTTTGCACCAAGTTTTATAGAGCCAACAAATGGGTCTATATAGATGTCTGCACAAACAGTAGATTGCATTTCAGAAGAACAACCCTGAGATAAAAAAATCTCCACCATTTTATAATGGGCGATAAACATGCCTTCCCTTTGATCTGGAGGGAAATACTATGCTAATTATAGGACAGTAAGTGAACCTGCCCTTTGTTTCAGAAACACTAACTCTATCTTCCAAAATTGTTCATTATACAAATATCCTTGAAAAGATAGTCTAGAACGAAGGCATTTAGTGCTTCTGTTCATAAGACGTACAGAAGTACATGAGACCCATGGAGAATTGGGTCCTAATGCTTTGCAGTCTGAGGTTGATCTCTTCTTTGTGACTAATTTTTCCACCCTTGGGATGTGTGTTATCAATATGTTGCCTCCTGGAATTATGTCTGTAATTATGTCTAATCAGAGACCTCTAAGAAAAGGTACCTTATTGTTTTCAATAACACAAACTCTCATAAACGAATTCAGTATAGGAACAGTTGCTCTGACATTCACTGCACTGATGCAAAACCAAAGTGGAAGGAAAGAGTTTAGTTAAACCCATTCTCTCTGAATATGACATATGGTCAAATGCTCTTCATCAATTTATAACAGATGTGACTGAGAGAACCACCCTCATGTTCTCTTCTGACTCTTACCTTTTAGGAAAGCAGTCTAGACATCACTTGACCTTCTCTTGGGGCTGATTCACTGAGTGCACACATATTGGACACTTCTCATCCTTACTTCTTAGGCCCCTATGGTAGGACCAAGTGAAAGCACTTCATCTTTTCTCAGGCCTTTTTCCTGAGAGCACACATGCTGGTACTGTCCTTCCTTTCCTTTTAGTAATCCACCATAGACTTTCTTTCACTTGGCCTTCTCTCCAGTCTGATACCTGAATCTAAGCATGCAGGCGCGCCTTTCCCTCCTTCAGTTATAGGGATCCTGTAATGGATGCCCCTTTGCCATGCCTTCTCTTATCTATGATTCCTTGAATGCAAATAAGTGGGCCACTTCCTGTATGTTCCTCTTAAGGAAACCACCATAGGACTCCTTGTCTTTTGGCCCTCACTTGAGGCTCATTCCCTGAAAGCGTATATGTAGAACCCATCCTGACCTTCTTCTTAGAACCCTGTTAGGACTCTTTCACTTGGCCTTCTCTAGAGCCTGATTCAAGGAGTGCGCATATGTTGCTGAGCCTCATCTTCATGGCATAGGTGTTAAGACAGAACCTGGGATACAATCAGTGCCGCCTTGTTTTACCATACATTAGAATTGTTTAGATGGTATATCATGGTAGCTTTTTTGCATCCGGTGGAGCCCCAGTGTCCTTTCTTTTTTCCTTGCATTCCTGATATTTGCTTGGATTTGTGATAAAACCATTTTAATTCCTAAAAGAAGCTTATTTTACCCATGAGTGTCTGGAGCTCAGACTGCAGGGAACCTAGGATTTAAATGTCACACCCATTGGGATCTCATCTTGAAAATTCGAGATCAGAATCTTCCTTGCATGGTTAATACTTGCCTAGTTCTTCTCTCTGCCTAGGAGATATTTCCAATATATAATGCAAAAGTCAAATTCTAGATGCTAAGTCTTGATTCTGCGTGATTTACATCTACTAATGCCAAGTCTCAGACAGAGGTCAGAAACAAGGAATAATTTATTATAATAAATTAGTGCAGTCTCTTGAGAATCTATGGACTAGTGAGCAATATGGTTTGATGTTATGGGGACAGAGAATCTCCAGCTCAAAATCAAGGATTAACAACCTGGTCTAGAATACAGAATATGCAACGGAGGATGTAAGCATCAGAGTTGAAGGAGTCCCTGTGAGTCAGCCTTTCCTTCAGGTGCACTGAGCACAAATAGAACATCCTGTAATCACTATGAAAAAAAAACACAAGAAATTTGAGGAAAATTAAAAGCAGGATACGAATGAAATGAAATAAAAACTGACCTTGGCCAGATTTATTCCAGGAGACCACTGGCTTACCACTCTCCCATCACATGGGCCCGGCAACCTTGTGAGATAATCAAAAGAAAAAGAATTGGCATATAACAGTGCTTCCAGCATTCGGGGTATAAACCATGGTATTCATGAACTCAAACCTTCTTCATTCAGGGCATTTTTAACCTTGGGGTTTTTTCTCTCTCTCTCTCTTTTACAATGGATATTTTTGGAGCAAATGGATATCTTATTTTGACAGGAAATGGGATCATTACCTTGCCAGCTTACAGCAATGTTCAAGGACAGTTTCTTTCTGAGTAAAGAAAAGTCCTCCCCTGCAGATATCTATGTGCTGCTTCAGAGGACTCACAAGTTATAGGGGCACGAAAGCTATGCCAAGTAGTCATGCAAACTGTGGAAGTGCATAGCTCTCTCACTCTGGTGGGAAAATGTGGCTATATTTTATGATGATCAATTTCATTCTCCCCATAACAGGCAGCAATAAAAATTTTTCAATTCTAACTGTAACTGATAAAGCCCTCTTCACAGGCTTGCGGTTCAAGTGAGGTCACAATGATTTTAATAAAGTCAGTGTTTCTATGAAGTCCTTCCCATCTTTGCATTGCAAGACTATCCACTTCTCCTCCCATAGGCTCATCACCAGCATCACCCCACTCTTGGTAGATGGATCAGGGATCACTTTCTGGAATATTGTATACTGTGGGAACTACCTCATGTCTGCAGTTGAAACCCAACTAGAAGTTGAGCAATTCTGCATCTACTACTGAAAGCAGGTGACAGGTAGCTCACAGTGAAGCTAAAGACTAACTTCTCTGCTCATGAAGTCTGGGCAGACTGCTCCCAAACTTCTACTATTTTTGCCAAGGTGATTCATTGTAAGCATAATCCACAGAGCCAGATCTGACTCCACACTACTGCTACCTGACAGGGTCACCTCACAGGTGGTTTCAACAGTCCCGTGTCATTCCTGCATATTGATACAGTAATCCCTTTGCAAGTACAAAAGAAAATCTTTTGGTTCCTGTTGTCATCTAGGGGTTAAGAGGTGAGGAGGGTATGAGAGAATGGAGATAAAATGCTCTCTCTGCTCCCATTGTCACAGTCAGCCCTGGCTGCCACATACCACCATAGATCACTGTAGACTATGTTATAAGCTACATTACAACTAGTTTTTGCCATTCATATGCAACCATTATTCTGAAAGCCATCCTGTAGTATTTGAGTTATTTAGTCCTGGAAAGTTTTCAGGTTCAGCCTGTGATGCTTATAACCCCAGGCATCACGGACCTTGGATCCAAGCCCGTTGTTTACCAAGCCCATTTCCTTTTGTTCATATATACCCTGTCTGACCTGCCTAGCAGCAGATGGGGCCATTGTGGATGGAAGTGATGGACACCATTTCCAAGCCCAACACGACAATCTCTTAAACTATCCTCCACTCTCTTTTGGCAGAAAGAAACATAAAAACCAGCAGGAGATCTTGAGGTCTTATGAGGCAGTAGTGCTACAAGGAGGATGTACCTGATTTCTGCATCCTTCTTGAAGGTCACCCACCAAACACCCATGTGGAACCATGAGGAACCATAACTCAAAAGTAGAACTACTTTTGAGTTATATTAGGCCATTAATATTTGGAGGTTGATAGTTGCAGTGGTTAACTTTCCCAGTCTAATGCCTCCTAGTAGTTTAAGATCTGATTTAGACCAAATGGCTTCCTACTGCTCTCTGACCTGGTTCATTTATAAAAAGTTTTCAGAGAAAGTGGGATCACCAAATGGAAAGAAGTAAGATCCCATACAGATCTCTTTTCTAGAGAGTAATTGGCCCCTTTGCTAATCTACCTGCTATACTTTTTCTGACAAATTGCCTCTTTCTTCAAAAGTATGGGAACTAGAATTCTCACCGCCCCTGTGGCTGAACACATCATCAATTAGCAGAAGTAAAGGAAATTATCCCTGGAAGATTTTTTTTTCCCTGGAAGATTTTAATTTAAAATCCAAAAATTATGGGATGCCTGGGTGGCTCAGTGGTTGAGCGTCTGCTTTTGGCTCAGGGTGTATTCCCGGAGTCCCAGGATCAAGTCCCACATCAGGCTTCCTGCAGGGAGTCTGCTTCTCCCTCTGCCTGTGTCTCTGCCTCTCTCTGTGTGTCTCTCATGAATAAATAAATAAAACCTTAAAAAAAATAAGTCTTTAATCCATTCTGAGTTCATTTTTATGAGTGGCATAAGATAGATATCTAATTTCATTCTCCTGCATGTAGTTACAAGGTTTCTCCAGCAACATTTTTTAACGATTTATTTTTGTTTATTTATGATAGACAGAGAGAGAGAGAGAGGCAGAGACACAGGCAGAGAGAGAAGCAGGCTCCATGCAAGGAGCCCGACACGGGACTTGATCCTGGGACTCCAGAATCACGCCCTGGGCCAAAGGCAGGCGCGAAACCGTTGAGCCACCCAGGGATCCCCCCCCCCTTTTTTTTTTAATTTTTTTAACGTATTGCAGACTTTTCAACAATATTCTTTCAATCCATGGACACAGGATATCTTCATTTGTTCCTGTTTTTTATTTTTCAGGGTTTTTTTTTTCATCAAAATCTTACAGTATTCATTGTACAGGTCTTTCACCATGTTGTTAGACTTATTCTTAAGTATTTTAAGGTATCTGATGCCATTTTGAATGGAATTGCTTTCTTTATTTCATTTTTGGGTATTTTGCAGTTAGCATACAAAAGTACAATTGAGTTCTTTATGTTGATTTTGTTTCTGGCAACTTTACTGAATTTGCAGATTAGTTCTAATGATTTTTTTTGTAAAGTCTTTAGGATTGCCTATATATGTAAGACCATATCATCTGTAAACAAAGATAATTTTACTTCTTTTCCAGTTTTAATGCCATTTATTTATTTATTTAGCCTAATTGCTTTGGCTAGGATTTCCAGTACTAAGGTGAATGAGAATGGTGAGAGTGGGCACATTTGTCACTGAGGAAATTTGATGTGGTGGTCTTCAACTATAAATGCTTTTCTTTCACTGTGGAAGACCACTTATTTCACATTTTATCATAGTAGTTTTAAGAGCATGTGGCTGATTAGAAATGACAAATACCCACCATTTGCTTCGACATGGATGGAACTAGAGGGTATTATGCTGAGTGAAATAAGTCAATCGGAGAAGGACAAACATTATATGGTCTCATTCATTTGGGGAATATAAAAAATAGTGAAAGGGAATAAAGGGGAAAGGAGAAAAAATAAGTGGGAAATATCAGAAAGGGAGACAGAACATGAAAGACTCCTAACTCTGGGAAACGAACTAGGGGTGGTGGAAGGGGAGGAGGGCGAGGGGTGGGGGTGACTGGGTGGCGGGCACTGAGGTGGGCACTTGACAGGATGAGCACTGGTTGTTATTCTGTATATTGACAAATTGAACACCAATAAAAAATAAATTTATTAAAAAAAGAGCATGTGGCTGGAAGTGTATTGCTTTTGGATTTCTTGTTCATATGCTTTCTAAGAAAACTCTAGCTTGTGTGCTAAGACATAACTGTCTACTTTAGTTTCACTTTTTCTTTTGCAGTTATAGTTTGTTCTTGATGAGTTCAGGAACCATACCTTCTCTTTCCCCTCAATATTCTAGAATCATGGCATGGTGCTAAGCTCATAAAAAGGGAATAACAAATGTTGGTGTATTCACTGCTACTTTTTTATCCAAAAACTACATCTGATAGTTATTTGTAATTTGCATAAAGAACACATTCCTCCAAAAAGAATTTATTTTTTGAGTCCATTTTGTGATAGGGACATAAGAATAAAACATAGTTCTGCTGCCATTGAGGAACTTCTGGCATAATAGGAAGAGACATATGTAAACAAATTATGCAGTGATGTGCTATAGACCAGTTGTTAAAATTTGATAAATGTGTGATGAGTAAGTAAGCTTCAGTGGAGATGGAGAATTCTAATCCTGATTTTGGTAAGAAATATTGGACACATGCACTGTTAGAACTGAAAAAAAGTTTTAGGGATTATTTTGTCTAATCTCTCATTTTATAGGTAAGAACCTGAAGTACTGGGATGTTGAATGGGATTTCCCCTATTAAGTCCAAACTTGACTATGAAGAAAAACTGTTGGTTAAAAAAGAAAGAAAGAGCTTTTTTGCAATGGGTTTACAGCTAGAACACAGCTGTCGTGAAAACCGCCGCTAAACCTAAACCAAAATGGGAAAGGAAAAGACTCACATCAACATCGTCGTCATTGGACATGTAGATTCGGGCAAGTCTACCACTACTGGCCATCTGATCTACAAATGTGGTGGGATCGACAAAAGAACTATTGGAAAATTTGAGAAGGAGGCTGCTGAGATGGGAAAAGGCTCCTTCAGGTATGCCTGGGTCTTGGATAAACTGAAAGCTGAACGTGAACGTGGGATCACCATTGATACCTCCCTGTGGAAATTCGAGACCAGCAAGTATTATGTGACCATCACTGATGCCGCAGGACACAGAGACTTTATCAAAAACATGATTACAGGCACATCTCAGGCTGACTGTCCTGATTGTTGCTGCTGGTGTTGGTGAATTTGAAGCAGGTATCTCCAAGAATGGGCAGACCCATGAGCATGCCCTTCTGGCTTACACACTGGGTGTAAAACAACTAATTGTTGGTGTTAACAAAATGGATTCCACTGAACCACCCTACAGCCAGAAGAGATTCGAGGGAATCGTTAAGGAAGTCAGCACCTACATTAAGAAAATTGGCTACAACCCCGACACAGTAGCATTTGGGCCAATTTCTGGTTAGAATGGTGACAACATGCTGGAGCCAAGTGCTAACATGCCTTGGTTCAAGGGATGGAAAGTCACCCGTAAAGATGGGAAAGCCAGCGGGACCACACTGCTTGAAGCTCTGGCTTGCATTCTGCCACCAACTCATCCAACTGATATGCCCTTGCATCTGCCTCTCCAGGACATCTACAAAATTGGTGGTATTGGTACTGTCCCAGTGGGTCGAGTGGAGACTGGTGTTCTCAAGCCTGGCATGGTGGTCACCTTTGCTCCAGTCAATGTTACAACTGAAGTAAAGTCTGTTGAAATGCACCATGAAGCTTTGAGTGAGGCTCTTCCTGGGGACAATGTGGGCTTCAATGTCAAGAACGGATCTGTCAAAGATGTTCGTCGTGGCAACGTGGCTGGTGACAGCAAAAATGACCCACCAATGGAAGCAGCTGGCTTCATGGCTCAGGTGATTATCCTGAACCTTCCAGGCCAAATCAGTGCTGGATATGCACCTGTGCTGGATTGTCACACAGTTCACATTGCTTGCAAGTTTGCTGACCTGAAGGAGAAGAGAGATCATCATTCTGGAAGAAAGCTGGAAGATGGTCCCAAGTTCTTGAAATCTGGGGATGCTGCCATTGTTGATATGATTCCTGGCAAACCTAGGTGTGTTGAGAGCTTCTCTGACTATCCTCCTCTGGGCCGTTGTTTTGCTGTACATGGCATGAGACAGACGGTTGCTGTGAGTGTCATCAAAGCAGTGGACAAGAAGGCAGCTGGAGCTGGCAAAGTCACCAAGTCTCCCCAGAAAGCTCAGAAGGCTAACTGAATATTATCCCCCATACCTGCCGCCCCAGTCTTTTTTTTTAAAAACTTTTTTTTATTTATGATAGTCATACAGAGAGAGAGAGAGAGGCAGAGACATAGGCAGAGGGAGAAGCAGGCTCCATACACCGGGAGCCTGACGTGGGATTCGATCCTGGGTCTCCAGGATCGCGCCCTGGGCCAAAGGCAGGCGCCAAACCACTGCGCCACCCAGGGATCCCTGCCGCCCCAGTCTTAATCAGTGGTGGAAGAACAGTCTCAGAACTGTTTGTGTCAATTGGCCATTTAAGTTTAATAGTAAAAGACTGGTTAATGATAACAATGCATCGTAAAACCTTCAGAAGGAAAGGAGAATGTTTTGTGGACCATTTGTTTTATGTGTGTGTGTCTGTGTGGCAGTTTTAAATTATTAGTTTTTAAAATCAGTACTTTTTAATGGAAACAACTTGACCAAAAATCTGTCACAGAATTTTGAGACCCATTAAAACAAAAGTTTAATGAGAAAAAAAAAATTAAAAATAAATAAATAAATAATAAAAATTAAAAAGAAAGAAAGAAAAAGACCCTATGAATCCATTTAATCTCAAGAGGGCTTCTCTATGAGTACCATCTACTCAAAGGTATTTAGAGGGGATCCCTGGGTGGCTCAGCGGTTTAGCACGCCTGCCTTTGGCTCAGGGTGTGATCCTGGAGCCCCAGGATCAAATCCCACATCAGGCTCCCTGCATGGAGCCTGCTTCTCCCTCTGCCTGTGCTTCTGCCATTCTCTCTCTCTCTCTCTCTCTCTGTGTGTGTGTGTGTCTCATGAATAAATAAATAAGATCTTTAAAAAAAAAACAAAGGCATTTAGAGGCAATAGACTCAGCTCTATTACTGTCATGCACCTTCTCACCTCATAATTGGCCAAGATGTAGAGATGGGAGGAAGGAGAGTCCTCATGCTTGACAGTTTGGGGAGCATGAAGAGTGGCCAAACAAAAAGATTCTTCCTTTCCCCTCTCCAAGATATTCCTTCTAAATGCAAGTGGTCCTAATGATGGGTTTGTTCTAAGAGAATCACTCGTAAATTGTGGCTGAGTCTTAAAGAAGGAGAGACTCTGTTCTTTTTTCCTACTTTATCATCTGGATGTTCTGGTACCACTGTCTAAGGAAGAGTGATCAGAGTTTTGGGAGTAGTTTGACAGGCATTCTGTAGACATTCGTGGCATCATGAATTGAAAGATCAATGCTGTTTTCTCATCTAGACGTTTCTCAAGATGAGGATTCCACTGAAGTGGTTTAGACCAGTAAGACCTTAGAGATTATGGTGTAGGAGGGGCTTGAAAAGAATCAGAGGCATCTTCTTCCATCCCAGTTTTCCATAGTCCTTAGAGAAGGGGATAACAGTGGTTCTGATAGCTCCAGGAGGAGCTCCAGCATTTCTCAAACCACTGGCTGGCTAAACATTGGGATGTTCAAATCAGAGGGGTGTTGGAAGTATGGAGTACTGGCAGGGGGCCAGAGGGAGACAATACAGATAATACTCTGTAGGGGTCCGTGGTTCTGGAGTGTTGCTGAGTAAAGCTGATGCCTATCAAACCACCTACATAGCAGTAGCCCCAGGCAGAATTAGAAATCAAAGTGAGACATCAGGCTCCAACGGGCAACAGTTATATGTGAGCATTTCTGTGCCCCTAATGTTCTTCCCCATTCCCAAACCTACAGGAGCTCTATATGTAAGAGCAGTGTAGAAGAAATATCCCCAACCCCACTGACACACACACACACACACACACACACACACAGTACTACACCGAAAGAAATAAGAAGAGGAACAGATTACAACCTGTATCTCTCCAGTTCCCTTGACATACAAACTCAATGTTAGCTGTAAGATCTCTAAAATAATAAATGGGATATTTGAATCTAAATAGGACAAATCTTAATAGCCCAAAAGAAAAGATTTTTTTAAGATTTTATTTATTTATTCATGACAGACACAGAGAGAGAGGCAAAGACATAGAGGGAGAAGCAGGCTCCCCGTGGGGAGCCCGATGCAAGACTCAGTCCCGGGACCCCGGGATCATGACCTGAGCCAAAAGCAGATGCTCAACCACTGAGCCACCCAGGTGCCCCCCAAAAGAAAAGATTTACCAAATTTTATAAAGAACTGGAAAAGGGAAAATTTGAGATTTCATAGTAAGAAGTAGTTAGACTAGTTCACATTTATAATTTAGTCACTTCACAGTGGTGGACCAAAGTGGCAAGTGGAAGGTATGGGAGCAATTCCACCCTGACAGAGAAAACTATTTTGACACTGATATTTTAAAATTTTATTTGTCACATACTAATAATAAACGCATACAAACTTTTGGTAGACTTTATTGTTCTCTAGAGACATTGCAGTCCCTGTACTTAGAACAGTGTCTACAAAACCTCCTTCTTTCCTTCTTGTTAACACAATTGCCATTTGAGACTCCCCCCCACAAGACCTTTATACTGGCTTAGTGATTTGTCCAAGGAAACAAAATTTCTTTTCACAGGGAAAGGAAATTTATTAGCGGCAAGTAGAGAATTTTGCAGACATTTTACAATCTCTGGCCTTGATTTAAAATTATATTTTTCTTGGGCAGCTTGGGTAGCTCAGTGGTTTAGTGCCACCTTCAGCCCAGGGTGTGATCCTGGAGACCCCAGATCGAGTCCCACGTCGGGCTCCCTGCATGGAGCCTGCTTCTCTCTCTGCCTATGTCTCTGCCTCTCTCATGAAAAAAATAAATAAATAATAAATAAATAAGTAACACTTATTTCTCAGGTTATAGTTCCAGAGGCTGGGAAGTTCAAGATCAAGATGCTGACAGATGTGGTGTGTGGGGAGGGCCCTCTTCCTCATTTGAAAATGGTGATCTTATTCTTACTCTATTCTCATATGGTGGAGAGCAGAGAGAGAGAAAGTAATCCCTTATGTCCCTTCTTATCAGGGTACTAATTCCATTCATAAGGGCTCCTCCCTCATGACCTAATTAATTTTCAAAGGCCCCACATCCTAATACCTTCACATTGAAGGTTAGGATTTCAACAGATAAATTTTAAGACATAACTATTTGGTTTGTAACACCTGAGGTGGATCCTGAAGGTGAGGCAGCTGGAGGCTGTCAGCCAAATGCATGTCTTACAGTTAAACAAGCTCTCACATGAGAGGACATATATACTGCACATATCCCATCCTGATGGCACATTACATTTCATTTTGTTTTGTTTTGTTTTTTAATTTTAGTTAGTGAACATACAGTGCAATATTGGTTTCTGGAGTAGAATTCAGTGATTCATCACTTACATACAATACCTAGTGCTCATCACAACAAATGCTCTCTTTAATACCCATCTCGCCCATCCCTTCATCAACCCTCAGTTTGTCCTTTACTGTTAAGAATCTCTTATGGGGACGCCTGGGTGACTCAGTCATTTAAGCATCTGCTTTCAGCTCAGGTCGTGATCCCAGGGTCCTGGGATGGAGCCCTGCATTGGGCTCCCTGCTAAGTGGGTTGCCTGCTTCTCCCTCTGCTTCTCCTTCTGCCACTTCCCCACTTGTACTCTCTCTCTGTCAAACAAGTAAATAATTTTTTTAATTTTAAAATTTTTTGTTCCCTTCTTTCCTTTTTTTCTTTTCTCCTTTCCCATATGTTCATCTGTTTTCTTTCTAAAATTCCACATAGGGATCCCTGGGTGGCGCAGCGGTTTAGCGCCTGCCCTTGGCCCAGGGCGCGATCCTGGAGACCTGGGATCGAATCCCATATCGGGCTCCCGGTACATGGAGCCTGCTTCTCCCTCTGCCTATGTCTCTGCTTCTCTCTCTCTCTCTGTGTGACTATCATAAATAAATAAAATAAATAAATAAAAAAAATAAATAAAATTCCACATATGAGTGGGATCTCATGGTATTTGTCTTTCTTTGACTGACTCATTACACTTAGCATAATACATTCTAGCTCCATCCACATCATTGCAAATGGCAAGATTTCATTTTTTGATGGCTGAGTAATATTCCATTGTATACTTAGACCACATCTTCTTTATCCATTCCTCAGTTGATGGACATTGGGGTCCTCTCCATAGTTTGGCTATTGTTGATAATTCTGCTATAAACATTGAGATGCATGTACTCCTTCAAATCTGTATTTCTGTATCCTTTGGGTAAATACCTAGTAATGAAGTTGTTGGGTTATAGGGTATTTTTGTTTTTAACTTTTTGAGGAAACCTCCATACTGTTTGCCCCAGTAGCTGTATCAGTTTTTATCCCCACCAATAGTGCAAGAGGCTTGCCCTTTCTCTGCATCCTCACCAACACATGTTGTCTCTTGTGTGTTAATTTTAGCCATTCTGATGGGTGTGAAATCATCATGTTTGTTTGTTTTTTTAAGATTTTATCTATTAAAAAAAAAAGATTTTATCTATTTATTCATGAGAGACACAGAGAGAGGCAGAGACACAGGCAGAGGGAGAAGCAGGCTCCTTGCAGGGATCCCAATGTTGATTGAGCAAATGACTGTTGATTTTGGCCCAGCTCACGATCTCAAAGTCATGGGACTGAGCTTCAAGTTGGACTCCATGCTCAGCATGGAGTCTGCTTATCCCTCTTTCTCTATTTCTCCCCCAACTCATGCTTGTGCACTATCTCTCTCTTTCAAGTAAATAACTAAATAAATAAAATCTTTTTAAAAATAAAAATAAATTTAAAAATAAAATTAAATCTAGCTTGTCTGAGATAAGTATGGCTATTCTGGCTTTATTTTGACATCCATTAGCATGATAGATGGTTCTCTATCCCCTCACTTTCATCTGCACATGTCTTTAGGTCTAGAATGAGTCTCTTGTAAGCAGCATACAGATGGATCTTATTTTTTTAATCCATTCTGATACCCTATGTCTTTTGATTAGAGCATTTAGTCCACTTACATTCAGTGCAATAGAAAGATATGAATTTAGTGCCATTGTGTACCCTGTAGAGTTGGTATTTCTGGTGATGTTCTCTGGTCTCTTTAGCCTTTGTTGCTTTTAATCTTTTTTTTCTCCACTCACAGAGTCCCCCATAAAAATTCTTACATGGCTGATTTAGTGGTCACAAACTCCTTTTGTTTTTCTTTTTTCTGGGAAACTCTTTATTTCTCCTATTCCAAAAGACAGGCTTGTTGGATAAAGAATTCTTGACTGCATGTTTTTCCCATTCGGCACATTGAATATTTTCTGCCACTGTCATCTGGCCTGCTCTGTTTCTGTGGAAAGATCTGCTGCAAACCTGATCTGTCTTCCCTTATAGGTTAAGGACTCTTCCCTTTCTGCTTTTAGGATTCTTTCCCTATTTGTATATTTTGTAAATTTGACTATAATATGTTTTGGTGATGGTCAGCTTCTGTTGAATTTAGTGGGAGTTCTCTGTGTTTGTTGGATTTTGTTGTTGTTTGTTGTTTGTTGGATTTTGATGTCTGTGTCCTTCCCCAGATTAGGGAAATTTTCAACTATAATTTGTTCAAATAAACCTTCTGCTCCTTTTTCTGCCTCTTCATCTTCTGAAACATCTATGATATGAATGTTATTACATTTTAATAAGTTGCTGATTTTCCTAAATCTACTTTTGTGGTTAATTACTTTTCTATACATTTCAGCTTCATTACTTTCCCTAATTTTATCTTCAGTATCACTGATTTGCTACTCTGCTTCATCCATCCTCATTTATAAAGCCTCCATTTGGGATTGCATCTCAGTTATAGCATTTTTAATTTCAGCCCCACTAGATTTTAGTTCTTTTATCTCTGCAGAAAGGGATTCTCTAGTGTCTTTCATGCTTTTTTCAAGACCAGCTAGTATTCTTATAATCAGTGTGTTTGTTTGTTTTTTTATAATCAGTGTTTTAAATTCTATTTCAAACATCTTACTTATATCTATATTGATTGACTCCTTGGCTGTGAGTTCTACTTCCTGTTCATTCTTTTAGACAGAATTTCTCCATCTTGTCATTTTGTCCAGAAAACAAAAACAAACAAAAAGAAAACAAAACAAAACAAAGAAAAAAACTCCAGGAAAAAACAACAACAACTAGATCCTGGGTGTGTTTTGGTCTGATTGTTAAAAAATCTAGATCCCAAATAAAAATTTAAAAAGAAAGAAAGAAAAAAAAAACTGAAAATAAATAAAAAATATATGTATATAAATAAAATTTTTAAGTTAAAAAAGGAACTTAAAAAAGAAAATAAGTGAAAAAATAATAATAAAAATAAAAATGAACAGGAAGCTAGATCCTAGTTCCCTTAGATCTGAAGCTTTGCAGCATTCTATGATCAGTAGACTGTGCCAGCAAGTTGTTTCTGGTGGTCTTCTGGGGAAAGGGCCTGCTATGCTGATTCTCAGGCTGACTTGTTTCAGTGAAAATGTGCCTGGCGGGGGGCGGGGGGCTGGGGGGTGGGTGGGTAAGCTGCTTGGTGTAAGAGCTGCTTGGTGTAAGCAGCTCTGGCCTCCATTAGGTGGTGCTGTTTTGCTACCTGCAGGCTTTCAGTGCTGTTGGCCAGGATGAATATGGTAACACCTCCTCTCTAGCCCCTGAGTTGAAAGTTGATGGTCCCACCCCTCAGTGAGCTCTCACCAAGGAGCAATTACCCCACTTGTGTTCCTGGTTTCTGTCTGAACCCTGCATTTATCCCTCCTGTGTCCAACCATTTTTATCTCAAGTGCATGACTGAGTTTCAAAAATCCAACTTTTAGGGATTCCCATGGTGCAAACCCTTCCTTTTCCTCCAGGAGGGTCTCACTGTGCTTTTTGCCATTTACCAGCCAGTCCCAGGAAAGCAGTTGCACAAGCGCACAGCAATTCATAGTTTATGGTGAAAATACAGAGAGAGCTGGCACCTGGACCTGCTGCTCTCAGCTGGATTCCCTGTTCCTATGCCTGGAAACAGTGAAGCACGTTGGCACCACCAGCTCTTCTTGTCACGCAGGGGATCCTCAGACCACATTGTGACTCCTGAGAATTTGTCTCTCTTTGCCCCTGAGCAGCATTAAGCCAGGCACTTCTCCACTGCAGTGGACTTCTAAAAGTTTAGATTTTGTGCTCCACTGCTTCTAATACTTTGTGGTTGCCTCTGTAAGTGGGCTCCTTCCCACTGCCATATCCACAGCTATATCTCCCCCACTTAAACTCTCCACACCTCCTACCTTGCAAAAGGTGGTTGCTTTTCTACTTATAGACTTGCAGTTTTTGTTCTCTCAGACATCTAATTGATTTCCTGGATGTTCCAAATGATTTGATAACTATCTGTGTACTAGACTAGCTTAGGGTCCCCCTACTACTCCTGTGATCTTAACTCCTTCCCACATTAAATTTCTGTATCCCCAGCTTTTCTATTTGTTTTAGAAGTGCAATAAATGTTTTGTAATGCCTCATTAGATGCTTATCAACCACTTCCATACAGCCAAAAAATGTTTGGCTACCCAACATGTTTAGCTATAAAGAAGAGTCAATTTAGTAAACATGGAACTGAAGTCATTGTATGACTTGACTCATTTCTGTGTCACAGCTCTCCTTTCATTTGATCAAATAAAGTGTGGATTCCAAGACAAAAAAGAATATCTTTTATTCATATTTTATATCTCTTCATTCCTTTTTATCCCCACACACAAAAATACAGAACCTGGCAGGGCATCTACTGCCCAGGAAGATCACAGTAAAGATCAGTGCAAATAGCCTTTGTGTTGCTTGCTATTACTGGTTCTGATTTGCAATCCATTCATTTTGTCTGTTTTCTTCTTTATGAAAGGAACATAATCCCCAATAGTAAGACATTATAAAAGAAATACTCAGAAGAAAAAATACAATATTTTTAAAAATTGAACTACCATTTTCTGGGACCTGCAAAGGACATCTCCAGAAAGGTAATCTTTCCAGCACACCACAGTGATGTCTGGGATCAAAATATGTTACAGACTGAGGGATCCAAGCAGTCACATGTCAACACACATTTAGAAAGAAAAAAAAGCAGGCAAGAAGAAGAGAGAAAAGGAGAAAGTCTGTATAAAAGTAAAGTTGGGAGGGCTGAGAGGCTTCTCTGAGCAAATTACTAACAACTTTCATTTTGTCCATGGACTGAGGAAACTTTTGATTATGGGAGGCTTACTTCCAGGATCAGGACTTGTACATACAATAGTGAAGGCCAGCTGGTAGTTTGGATGAAACATGAATGTCAAGAATACCTACTAGCTACTAAAGGAGGACCTGTCCTTGGTGAGCTTTGGAGAAGGGACTCAGTGGTGACCATCAGTCCATAGCATCTCCTGGTGGCCATCCACAGGATGAATCTGGCAAGATTCATACCTATTCATACCTATTTAAACCTAAATAGGTAATTCAAAATCAGTTGTGTCACAGGATATGGCTTCATTTGCAAAGGTGTGCCTGAAGGATGCTTTTCCCAGCTAGGAGATACACATTGAGTCCGGACTTCCTGGAGGTAGGTGGGGGAGCTGCAAATGGGGAAGCTAAAACAAAGCCATATGGGGGCTTCCTGAAGGCTCTTTGATGCAACTGATTAGGATGTTCTGCTGGATAATTTACTTGTTTCAAATGCATGATTAATGGAATTATTATTCATAATTAAGAAATGCCCAAAGAGCAAAGAAAACAAACAAGGTTCTGACTAGCTATCAGTAATTGTCAGGCTCATGCTAATAATGCCCAGGAAATGAAAAAGCCCTGGCATTTTACTTTAATTTTATTAAGAATGCCATTTCCTAATAATAAACTAGTGCTGTGGGCAGTGTATATCCTGCAGATTATGTTACCTCAAAGCACCATTCCTCACGGCATTCCCTGCAAAGTAT
Organism: Canis lupus dingo; assembly: GCF_003254725.2. Classification (NCBI taxonomy): domain Eukaryota; kingdom Metazoa; phylum Chordata; class Mammalia; order Carnivora; family Canidae; genus Canis; species Canis lupus. Next base: position 31,470,422 of record NC_064281.1, read on the forward strand.
ACAGATGAGGTCTGTCAGATATTATTGCTTAATTAATTAAGGCCTTTCTAGTAGGAACCTTTGTAAACAGTACTCCTTCTTCTTCCTCCTCCTCTCTTTCTCAAATCACATGTGCTGCTGGTCTCTTAAGGAGACACTATATTGGATGGAACAGAATCAGTTAGCTATTACATTAGCCTCTAATGAGAAAGCTTTATAGGGCCAATCAACTCAGTTTTATTAAAATGGCTTCTCTTCTTATAGTAAGGGGGGGAAAGTCTTAGCAAGTTTTCCTGATGTACAAACTACTCCATCATTTTTATATCTTCTTTGCTACAACTAATCAAAATACTGTCATACTCACCATTGCAGGGTATTGCAAACTGCAATGAGCCTTAGAAAGACCCTGGTCAGAGTGAAGGACCATTTGTAGAGACGGTTGCCAACTTCTCCAGTGGAGTATCTTTTGGACTACAGCAATCAGAAAAGCCGGGGTTGCCCTGAGCAAGTATTCAAAGAAACTAAACAGGGATGAGAAGGTATCTGGGTGGCTCACTCGTTTAAGCAACCGACTAATGATTTCAGCCCCAGTCATAACCTCAGGGTCATTAGATCGAGCCCCACATTTGGCTCCATGCTTAGCATGGAGTCTGCTTGAGATTCCTTCTGTACCACTGCTCCCATAGAAAGTGTATGCATGCTCTCTTTCTAAAATAAATTTAAAAATAAATACAATCCTTAAAAGATTAAAAAAAAGGCAGAGACAAGAAGGCAAACAGTAGGCTTCAAATACATTTCACAATTTGTTTCTCCTTTTGCATGTGCTCTATAAGATTTTCAAAAGAATGTGTGGCTGCCATGCCGAATGCAAGTATTTGAGTTCTTTACAGGTCTGAGAGCAAGAAATGGAGGAGGCAGGGAAGGGAGTACATTGGTATTGATCAATTCAAAGTAAGCAAAATGCAAAAAGCTAAATGGTGGCAATTCAGGCTGTAGGAAGAGATAGCCCAACTTTTGTGCAAAACTCACCAAAAAAAATGAATAAACCTGGTTCTTTCTCAGAGAACCTAAAACTATGGTTGAACCCCACAATTTTATCCCAAAGTTAGTCACTTGTACTCATGCCAAGCTAAAACAGGCGAAAAGCAATAAAGATTAAAGTAATTTGTTCTTACCAAGGCTTTTGGCAGAATAAATTTGTCCCTTCAGTGTGGAGGCAGAGAAAATTAAGGCCATTCCACTTTAAGTTCAGCGTAAGCACCAGTACAGCCATCCCAGGCCCCTGTGAATGAGAGCTGAACTTTACCTTACTTCAGTTACAGGAAGAAAACAGCTTACAGCTTAACGCCCTAGAAAGCCCCATATTAGAATAAGAACAGAGCCCAAGCCGAGGGCAGGAAGCCCCTATTAGAATGAGAACAGAGCTCAATGCCCTTGAAGGCCCCATATCAGAATGTAAACAGAACTTGAAATTCCTCCCCCCCTTCTGGAGGTCCCCTAGACCAGCCTATAAAAAACTAAGCTGACCCCCACCTCGGGGTCCAAGTCTCTGCTCCGCTGTGTCGGGTATACTTGGACCCAAGCTCCAGCTTGTAAATAAACCCTCGTGTGTTTGCATCGGTGTCGGCTCCTTGGTGGTTTCTCGGATTCGCGATCTTGGGCACAACATTCAGTGTATTTAACTCCTCACTACTCAGTGTGGTACATCACCTGGGAACTTGTTAGGAGTGCAAAATATTGGGCCCCACAACAGAATCACTGAATCAGAATCTGCATGTTACTAAGATAGCCAGGGGATTTCTATGCACATCGCAGTTTGGAAAGCCCTGGTCTAGGGCACTTGTTGAAGTAATTCTGCAGTTTATTTTTTTTATTTCTATTTTTATTTTTATAAAGTTGGAATATTTGTTTTTCTTTTTTTTAGATTTTATTTATTTATTCATGAGAGACACACACACACACAGAGAGAGAGAGAGAGAGAGAGAGAGAGAGGCAGAGACATAGGCAGAGGGAGAAGCAGGCTCCATGCAGGGAGCCTGATGTGGGACTTGATCCCGGGTTTCCAGGATCAGGCCCTGGGCTAAAGGGGGCGCTAAACAGCTGAGCCACCTGGGGTGCCCAATTCTGCAGTTTAGAAGGATGAAGATTCATACTGGGCTACATGAAAAGTGAGAATAAATCGATTTAATGTCTTATTTAACCTTCTTTCTAGAATTTCTTTCTTTTAAAATAATTTAATTCCCAAACTCTTAAAAAGACGAGTTGAAATGTTGTTTTCTGGGAAAGTCAGATTTTTCCATAGCTGAGTACTATTTTTAGTGAGCAATGGACTGTTTGAAAAGCAAATGTTATATTATTAGCACAAAAGTTGCAAAAAGTATTATAAATAGTAGGATCCTTCTTTTGGGGCAGCAAACAGACAAATTCATGGGTGCTGCCCACTTTATCTCACAGGCCTCTGAACACTATTTTGATCAAATTAAGGAAAAATAGTCATTTAACACGGAGCAGGTTTTTTTTTTTTTTTTAATTTTTATTTATTTATGATAGTCACAGTGAGAGAGAGAGAGAGGCAGAGACACAGGCAGAGGGAGAAGCAGGCTCCATGCACCGGGAGCCCGACGTGGGACTCGATCCCAGGTCTCCAGGATCGCGCCCTGGGCCAAAGGCAGGCACCAAACCGCTGCGCCACCCAGGGATCCGGAGCAGGTTTTTTTTTTAAACAAGTGTTAACAAATGTAAGAAGATTGACATCTCACCAACCACCTTTTCTGACAATGTTATTTAGTGGAACTAAATTCAATAACGAGAAAAACAGGAAAATTCACAAATATGTGGAAAAACACTCCTGAACGACTAATGGATCAAAGGAGAAATCAAAGGAGATATCAAGGGACACCTGGATGGCTCAGCTGGTTAAGGGTCCAACTCTTTATTTATTTATTTTTTTTTTTTTAAGGGTCCAACTCTTGATCTTAGCTCAGGTCTTGATCTCAGGGTTATGAGTTCAAGCATAGCATCAAGCTCCATGCTGGGTGTGGAGCCAAATTTTTTTTTTAAAAGATATCAAAAAATTTTTGAGACAAAAATGAAAACACAACAAACCTGAAGGGATGTTGCAAAAGCAGTTCTAGAGGGATGCTTATAGTAACAAATGGCTATTGATAAAGATCTCAACAATGTAAATCAATACCTGAAAGAACTAAGAACAAAAGAAAAAGCCCAAAGTTAGCAGAAAGACAGAAATACAGATCAAAACAGAAATAAGTGAAATAGAAACCATAAAAAACAATAGAAAGATCAATATAACTAAGAGCTGTTTTTTAAAGATGAACATAATCAATGAGCCTTTAGTGAGATAAACTAAAAAAAGACAAGACTCAAAATTAGAAATGAGAATAGACATAACAACTGATACTGCAGAAATACAAATCATAGACTACTATGAACAATTATACACCAACAAATTATATAAACTAGAAGAAATAGATAAATTCCTTGAAACATGCAACCTAATAAGAGTGAATCATGAAAATAGAAAATCTGAATAGTTTTATAACTAATAATAATCTGATTCAATTATCTGTAATCAAAAATTTTCCAAGAAAAAAAGAGTTCAGGACCAGATGACTTCACTGGTGAATTCTACCAAATATTTAAAGAAGAATTAACAACAGTCCTTCTCAAACTTTTCCAAAAATTTGAAGAGGAGAAATACTTCCAACCTCATTTTACAAGGCCAGCATTACCCTGAAACCAAAGTCAGGAAAGGATAATATGAGAGAAGAAAATTAAAGGCCAATATCCCTGATGAACATAAATGCAAAAATCTATAACAACATATACTAGCAAACCTAATTCAACAGCATGTTTAAAGAATCATAGACCATGATCAAGTGGCATTTACCCCTAAGATACAAGAATGGTTCAACAAATGCAAGTTAAATGTGAAACACCACATTAACAGAATGCAGGATAAAAATCATCATCGCAATACATTCAAGAAAGCATTTGACAAAATACAACATGTTTTCATGATAAAAACTCTCAACAAATCAAGGAGAGCAGGAATGTACCCAAACAAAATAAAGGCCATATAGGACAAGTCCACGGATAACCTTATTCCTCAAATGAAAAGATTGAATCTTTTTCTCTAAAATAAACAAGAAAAGGATGACCATTCTCTCTATTTCATTCAACATAGTAACTGGGAGTCCTAACCAAAGATATTTGGCAAGAAAAAGAATGAAAAGGCTTTCAAATTGGAAATAAAGAAGTAAAATTGTCTCTGTTTGCAGATGATAGGATCTTATTTATAAAAAACTCTCAAGGTTCCACCCAAACACTGTTAGAACTGATAAAGAAATGTAGTAAACCTGTAGAATACAAAATCAACATGTAAAAACCCACCAGAATTCTATATACTAACAACAAACTATCTGCAAGAGAAATTACGAAAGCAATCTCAATGACAGTAGCATTAAATACAGTAAAATGCTTAAGAATAAATTTAACTAAGCTGATGAAAGACCTGTAAACTGAAAGATAAGACACTGATAAAAGAAACTAAAGGAAGGATGCCTGGGTGGCTCAGCGGTTGAGTGTCTGCCTTTGGCTCAGAGAGTGATCCTGGAGACCCAGGATCGGGGTCCCTGCATGGAGCCTGTTTCTCCCTCTACCTGTGTCTCTGCCTCTCTCTCTCTCTTTCTCATGAATAAATAAATAAAATCTTTTAAAAAAAGAAACTAAAGGAGACAATAAATGGGAAAGATATCTTGTGTTCTTGGATCGGAAGAATTAATATTGTTAAAATTATCATACTACCTAAAGCGACCTACAGTTTTGACGCAATCCCTACCAAAATTTCCAGTGCCATTTTTACAGAAATATAAAAATCCTTTAAAAAAAATCAAATAGGGACACCTGGGTGGCTCAGCGGTTAACCGTCTGCCTTCAACTCAGGGCATGATCCCGGGATCCGGATCGAGTCCCACATCGGGCTCCTTGCATGGAGCCTGCTTCTCCCTCTGCCTGTGTCTCTGTCTCTCTCTCATTGTCTCTCATGAATAAATAAATAAAATCCTTAAAAAATTAAAAAATTAAAAAAATCAAATATGATTTGTGGGGTTTTTTTTTTTCAGAAGGTATAAATCCTGGACAAACTTCTGACACCATTATTCATTATTCATTTTTAAATGTTTATCTTTATATTAACTATGAAGGAAGTACCTTCATTTACTAATACAACTGTAACCAGCATTATTTAAAAAGAGTAATGTGCTCTCATACTCTAATGTGTCAGAAAAAAATATTAAGTAGTAACCATACATGCTACACAATTGCAAGGAAGAGAACAAATCTTCTCTACCAGTACCTTTTACCTCTGCCTCTAAGTTTTACCTTAAATTGAGTAGAGATTAAGTTAGCATCAAGCTTCATGGAGTAGAAATGGGGTCAATGCAGCTCTCTCTTTTCAATAAAATGGTGTGGAATAGGCATGTGTTACTGGGTTTTCCTACAGGCTTTCCCTGAAGACCTACTGACCCCATTTAGTCTTCTCCTTTAAAGAGCCAGGATGACTTCACATTAAACTTTTCATTGCTCAGGAAAGCAACATTTGGCCCCTCGAATAAAATTAGTTTTAAAAGACCATAAAGAATCAGGTTGCAAGTTTTAAAGAAATTATTATCCTCACCACACTTTTTATTTCCATTGGTTCAGTGAATATACATTGAACCAATGTATCTTGCCATGTAGTCAGATAAAGTGATTATTTGAACCAAAATTACAGACAGAATGTTTTCACTTAAGGTCCGTGAAAAATAAATTCTATGGAGAAATGGCTGTGGGAAATTCAAGAGATGGCTAATAAACAGGCAATTGTGAATTAATCCTAAATAGGAGATTCCCCACTTCTACAGTCATTACTCACCTACTTACTTGTGTTCAAAATATCATTAACAAGATACAAAACTTTCCAGTACATAATTAGGAGATCTCAAACACTCTTAGGAGAGCTAGTGCAGCTAATTTATAAGTAACTGGAATCAAGATACCTCCTGACACTGAGTCCAAATAAGGATAAAGTAGGAAAGAAAGACAGTACTTGATTGAGAGGATCATGAATTGTCAAAGAAAAAGAGGTCATGGGCTCCAGCATATATACTCTTTCTCTTGTAGAATTTTGTCTGGGACTGCTTGGCCACCAAGAAGTGCTATATTTATCCTAATGATAAAGGCATAACTTTGAAAAAAGCACCCATGGGATTTTTTTTCCTCAAAGCATGATACAAATCTAAAAGGCTTAAAATTCATCAATGGCAATAATGCTTGGTGGAGAGGAAAATGTATGTCAACAAAACTGAGAAATCTAAACATTGGGAACATTACCCTTCCTAATTCTCTCATGTAAATCTGTATTCATTCCTTTGCTCTTGGTTCATGCCTCTTCCCTGAATATGCTGTTCCCAACTTCTCAAGGGAAGCCATTCAAGGGTTTTCCCGAGGCATGCAAAGGCGAAGGCCAAGTAAATGAAAAAAAAAAATTGTTCCTACAAGTGGTACTTAAAACACTGGAGTTTACCTATATAAATATAAATTGCATCTAATAAGAGATGAACCCCATATTGCTAGCAGGTCAAAGAAGGTATAACTTCTGCCTTTCAAAAATCTTTTAAGCTGTGTACCCATTTTGTGAGATTCTTAAGGGACATAATTCATGTTTACTATAAAATAATTTCATCCTTAATAAGATATATATGATTTACTCTGAGCTTGATGGCCTACAGGGGATATTTCTTCCCATCTAAAGAACTTCAGATTTTTTTCAATGGAAGTCTGTGTTTGCGTGGCGTTCCCTAAAAGGCTGAACCTGAGACAAGTATTTTTATTTGCAAGTTATTCTTTGGAGACTCTTTAGGGGATAGTGAAGTGAGACAAGAAAGGGAGTAGGCATAAATGGTGTATTAGTAAGGTAGCTACTACTTCAAACAAGTAGAGCTTAGACCCACTGGAGACGACTGGCCTTCCCATTATGGGTTAAGAACTGCTTCCTGGACATCTTGGTCTGCCCACTACAGAGACTAATCCCACTCCAAACAAAGCCCTGAGGCAGAGAGTAGCAAGTGTTTGCAGGAGGCAATATTTAATATGTTGAGGTAAATGCCAACAGTAGAGAGATAAGGCACTAACAGCAACAGGTAAGGGCCCCAATCTGTTGAAAAAACATTAACTTCCATTTCCTACCCAGAAAAATCTAGATTACCCTGGTAGAAATCTTTGAAAGCCTCTTTTCTTCTGCAAGACCATTCAGCATGCCAATTATTTCTCTGTGGCAAATATCACAGAGAATGAAGATAGAGGCCAGATACAGTGTTGTGCAGAATGTATGGGCAGTTTTACACACTGTGACAGCTGCACACCCATTTAGGAAATCTGCTCATTAAGTATCCTGGTGAAATCTCATGGGCTTGCTGAGGATTTCCAGTGCATGGCAATTCCTGAGTGGTATGCTTACTGCGCAGTAGAAGGTTATTGTTCTATATCATGATCCACTGCTTAATGCAGTCTGTCAACAGCCAGAAGGATGGTTTTCTCCCCTACTGAGTCTCCCAGATGGGAAACTTGCCCAACATTATTGTTATTGTCTTTGTAAGTTGGTTTTCCATCAGAGTTAGAACTTTGGGGAAAGTAGGTTCTAGCCTCTCCACCCAAAATGAATCTCAGTGGTGACATTCACACATTCAACTTAAATGAAAAACACTCTGTTCTTACTGCTGCAAATATGGACCATTTGCAATATCTGTAAACATTTTCTTTGCAGTTTGAAGGTTCTTTTTGGAATCCACAGACATTTTTATAACTGGCTTACTAACATTTCAGTCACTAAAAATTTGAGTTCTATTTCAGCATTGTTTTATGAAAGGAGAACAGTTAATTATGTCATGACAGGAGTACTAGCCTTCCTTTATTATTTGTGAGTCTTATAAAAAGCTAAACTCTGGGGATGATTTTTGCTGATTTATGATAATTTTGAAACTTTTGAATTATGACATTCAGTATGACTTATGAAAATGAAATCTCCTCTCATTGTTCACTTCCTGCCTGAATTTACTAAGAATAAGGACATTTGATTCCAAGACTGTAATGCAGTTATCAACCTCAGATTAGAAAATGGAGACATAAAAAAAAAAAAAAAAAAAAAAAAAGAAAAATGGAGACATAGAAAATTAAGTGAGTTGTTCAATGTCACAACTTTTCTTATCTGTAAAAATAGGATGATAATGGAGCTTTATAAGTTTGTTATAAACTTAAATGTGTAATACTTATGAAGTACTGATAAAGTTTTATATAGTCGTTTTTTTTCAAATAAAATACCTAAATCAGCTACCCTTCTCTCTCTCTCTCTCTCTCTCTCTCTCTCTCTCTCTCTTTTTGTTTTCCATTCATATTAGATGCAAAAAGGAGCTATAAAGTTTTCTACAAAGATATTGTATACATTAAAGGACATTCATTTTTACCTAAGTTGTATACTTTATGACATCATTAGAACCTTCCTTGATAACAGTCTTGAGGTACTGGATGATGTGTTAAGTTGAATTTGAACACTGCCTTATTTCAATAGCTGGTTCTGTGAAATGGAGCTTTTCCAGATTCTCATTCACATTGTCTGCCTTTAAATGCCTCCAAGTGCCTTAATAGAAAGAATAGGAGTTGATGACCTTGAGTTAATCCTGTGTGGTCATTAGTTGGCTTTGGGACATCTGGAATTTGATCTTTCTCTCAATTTCTGTAGTCTCTGTGGAACTCTGCAAGTTACCTATAAACTGATAAATTCACAAAGATCCCTTCTAGCTCTGGTATTTAATGTTTTGTACCTGTAAGTCTTTGTGTTTTGTTTTGGTTTCTGTGTTAGTAGACTGAGGCTGTGATAGTGAAATACCATACACCACTTAAACAATAGAAATGTATTTCTTTTAGTTTTGGAGTCTAGGGAAAGCAAAGGTCAGGGTGCTGGCAAGGTAGAGTTGATTTGAGATCTCTTCTCTTGGCTTGCAGGCAGCCGCCATCTCACTGCAAGCTCATATGACCTATTCTTTGTGCAGAGAGAGAGAGCAAGCTTTCTGGTATCATTTCTGATAAAGGCACTAATCAGGTCATGAGGGACCCATCATCTAACTTTAATTACTTCCCAAAGGCCCCATCTCCAAGTACCATTACATTTTGGGTTAGGGCTTCAACATATGAATTTTAGGGTGACATAAATTTTCAGTCCATAACAGTCTCTTATATGATTGATTCTGTACCCAATTTATAAGCCTCCCTCATCTTTATTTAAATCAGTTTCAATTTACAACTCAATGGGTTTGATAACACCCAGTTTACATGAGCAGCTCAAGTCTCTTGGCCACTTTGTATCTAGGTGCACAGTCTTTATAGGGGTCTAGTAACACACCAGGAGCTCACCTGGGGGGCTTTTTTCAGAGAAATAGTTGTTGTATTGAATATAGTATATTTTCAGAACTCTAGGGCTCTGCTCTACAACCTTCCTATCGGGGTTTGCCAGAGACTTCACACAGTATTGTTATCCACACTGGATACCTCTGGCATCAGCAGATCTAAGTCATATGGCCCAAGTGTTAATGCAACTTATTCTTCACACTGGGCTTGTGAAAAGCTCTCTCTCAAAATGGGCCCCACTCAAAACAGATATGAGTCATCACATATATGGATAGCAGCAATGTCCCCAAGTGTTTTTTATATATATATATATATATATATATATATATATATATATATATGCAACAAACAACATATAGTGCTTTGTCCTCAGTAGCTAGAATACACAGAAAGTAGCACTGGCCCATTTCACCAGCACTTGCACTGCTCTACTTGTAGGATCTTTAACTCTGCCAGATTACAAGCTCTAGTTTCCAGAGGGGGAATAAACTTAACAAGGGACACTTGAAGAATTCCCCTGAATTGAAAGGTACAGGGCAGCCCGGGTGCTCAGCAGTTTAGTGCCACCTTCAGCCCAGGGCATGATCCTGGAGTCCTAAGATCGAGTCCCACATCGGGCTCCCTGCATGGAGCCTGCTTCTCCCTCTTTCTGTGTCTCTGCCCTCCCCCCTCATGAATAAATAAATGAAATATTTTTAAAAAAAAGAAAGGTACAACTACCACATTTCAATTTGAGACTCCTATCAGTGGGAAAGCAAGCGAAGAGGTACTGAACTGGGCGATGGAATATACTTTGATGACTGTGAAGAGCAAGGAGGCTACTGTACGATAGGGGCAAAGGGGAGTGTACTTTGCACCCAGGTTTTTCACTGGGGAATTTCTTGTTGCCTCTATCCCAAGAACTGCTATAAATAGGAAGTATTAGAAATCCACCAGCTCAGTGAGTGAAAAGCTGCTAAGAGCATAGATCCTTCAGAAATGAAGTTGTGGTTCATCCTACCAGGAAAGCAACCCAGATGAGACTCAGTGTGGGCAGATGATGATGGAAATCTCTGAGTTCCAGTGAAAGAAAAGATGATGTATGTCTATTACAGCCTTGAGACCAGGTTCAACAGTAATCATAAAAGTACATTTTTAGAAGATTATAGCTGACAAGGATTGGGTTTTCACCTTCATGGTGCAACTAGATTGGAGGGGAACAATTAATTACCCTGCTTTTTTGTGCTTCCCCAGGTTCTCTTGGATCTATATGACCCCACAAGCACCGCTTAAAGACTTTCCCACCTGCTTATTGGACAGCCTCATCTATCACTTTCATGGACACATGTCGTAACACTACTAGCTGTCTCGACCTCTCAGGATGATACTAGGCTTCCCCATGGTCCCAGAGCAGGAGCCACCACAGCTTAGACACCCCAAGGCTGCACCCCAGAGAATCTATTGCACATCTCACCCCTTTGTAGTTGATATGATGTCCTGCATCATGAAATGGGTTTGACTTTCCTAGTGGTTACCTGGAAAAGCTCAGTGACATAGCCTGGGGGCTGGGGAAATTAATGTTCTGTGTGACAACCTTGAATCAGTGTTATACAGTCAACAAGATTTTGTTAATTCCTACTTATTTTCCTCTCCACACATATTCTTCTGAAGTAAAATGGCTTTATATAGCCTCTCAAGGGGCTGGCCCATGAGATCAAGCAAACAGCTACATTTTCTTATGAAACTGTGGCCAACTTGTTAAGACAGGCCGTTATCTTCACGTTCCTTTCTTTGCGTGTGTGCTTTCCTTTTTGTCTCAGCTCCTTCTCTGTCACATCACTTGCTTCCCTGGGATTTCACACTCCTCCTACTCCCTCTGCAATGAAACATTAGAATTTAAGCGTTGTTAGAAACTGTTTTCTAAGGAACTTGGACCCAGATAAGGATGTTTAATGATTCAGTGCATGTATGCAGTGCATTATATATAAGAGGAAATCCTGTAAAGGTGAGGGAGACTTCTTGTCATAAACAGGAACAAGAGGTCAATTGTAAGGAAAATCACGAAGAGAAATGAGGCAATGTGAGATGTGTGGAACAGAAGAAGAAAACAGAAACATGGACATCATGAAGGGGGGGAATTGCCAGATTTAAGCATTAAGCTTCCCTTGAGGTTTTTCTTAGGGGCACAGAAGGGTAATGAATTTGAAATATGAAACGAAGAGTCTTGTTGATAGAGAACAAATATGAATTCTCAGAAGAGAGGCAGCCTGTCAGGAATCTGTCTTCCTTCTTGCCCTTGAAGGTTTTTAGGAAAAGAATTCCATGCAGATATTTATATTACAATCAACACTGTTACTTGTTAAGATAAAACAGATAGGGGCATGGCTTGGCTGTTTACTCTCGCAGGGAGCCTGCTTCTCCCTCTGCCTATGTCTCTGCCTCTCTCTCTGTCTCTCATGAATAAATAAATAAGATCTTTGAAAAAAATAAAAATAAAAAATAAAGCTAAATGCAAATTTAAAAAAAGAAAAGTTCTTCGGGGCCAAAGTACAAATATAAATGTCTATTATCTTCTATATCATTGATTCTCAAACTTGAGTATATATCTAAATCATGGATTTATTAAAACATAGGTTGCTGGATCCCATATCCAGAGTTTCTAATTCAGTAGTTCTGAGGTGAAGCTGAGAATCTGAAATTCTAAAATGTTTCTAGGAGATACTTATATTGCCAAACTGGGAGCCAAACATTGGAAGGGTGATATTTTATCTGAATCTAAGACATCATTTTAAGATCTATGATTACAAGGAAAAAAGTAAGAAATTCTCTTACTGAATATCCATGGGAGACTGTCAGAAGAACAAATGTGAAGTTTAGAACCAAGACCATTCTAGAAAGATTTACAATGGAGGGCTAAAAATCATTTCCACTTCATTTCTTTGGTCATTTGAAAATTAAATTTTTTAATGGGTGTTTCATAAATAGCTAGCAGTTGCATTATGATTCTCTATAAAAATTTTATCCTATAGCAGTTTTTTTTTCTGCTACACAGGCATAAAGTAAATCTTTCTGGAAAACTATCTGGGTGGATTAGCTGAAATAACTTTTTAAAAACAGCTTTATTGAGTATAATTGGTATACAAAACTACACATTGAATGTACAACTTGATAGGTTTGGAGCTGTGCATACACCGTGAAATCATCACCACAGTCTAAGTAATAGACATATCTATCTTTTGGCTTCCTTCTGTTTCATGGAGGGGAAAAAGATGCTAAAGCATATATGTACCTCTTTTTATTTTCATGAGGCAAATCTGATGCCCTCAAGCATTTCTCTGAATATCTGCGGTGAGAAATCAAAGAGACATTGAAAAATTGCTGTTTGGAATTATCAAAGCATTAGCAGCTGTATTGTAGGATTGAATTTGTCTTAAAATATAGACTACGCAGGTTATGAGACAAATAGTTCTTTACTTCTATGATTCAACTGTATTAGGTGAAAATGGACTAGGCCAATGGTATGGATCTTGACTGCATATTAGAACTTTTAAAAGCTCCAAAATTTTGGCCTCATTCCAAATCAATTAAATCAGTCTGAGGATAAGATCCAGGCATCACTGTTTTTAAATTTTTTTTTTTATGATAGTCACACAGAGAGAGAGAGAGAGAGAGAGGCAGAGACAGAGGCAGAGGGAGAAGCAGGCTCCATGCACCGGGAGCCCGACGTGGGACTCCATCCCTGGTCTCCAGGATCGCGCCCTGGGCCAAAGGCAGGCGCTAAACCGCGGCACCACCCAGGGATCCCCAGGCATCACTGTTTTTAAAGATCCCCAATGATTCCTATGAGCAGATAGATGGAGAATAGTTTATCTAAAAAGAAAACATGTCATTCTTCTCAATGAAAATGTTACAAAGAGTCTGATTCTGGAGTGCCTGGTGTGGCTTAGTCCATTAAGCAGCTGCCTCCAGTTTGGGTCATGATCCCGGGGTCCCTGCTCATGGGGGAGTCTGCTTCTCCCTCTATCTCTGTCCCTCCCCCCATTTTCTGTCTCTCAAATAAATAACTAAAAATCTTTTAAAAAAAAAAAAAAAAGGCTGTTTCTAGCAGGACCAGAGTGCCATTTTGCATGAAATAAGGACAAGCTTTGACTCTTTTTGAAGGGAAAATTTGTGTTTCCTTAAATGAAAACAGCTTCACTAAATTTGTTGAAACACTTGAAAAAAAGACTCAAATAAAACATAAAAACCAAAAAATAAAGGAAAGGAGGGGAAAGCTGATGTTTGGCAGTTCCAAGATGATGCACGGCTGTGGCCAGGGTGACTGGGGAGACTGCATAGAGGAAATCGTGGGACCCTGGCCTTAATGATGTGGCTGGCTTCCAAAAGTGAATGTTGTGTCAGAGAAAGTGATGTTTACAGGTATAAAGAACATGATCTCCTGGGTGTTCTTCCATTTTAAGCAGATTTGTGCTCTCCCCTCTTTTTCTTCATAGCAGAACTTGATTTCAAAAAGGACTTCATCAGTCATTAATATGGGGTGGGGGTTTAATCCCAGAATGTTGGCTCTATAAAGATTATATGCATGGCCATCCCTATCTTAAAATTACAGAGGGAAACCTTTATCTGTTTTAAAGCGATCGTAGGGACGCCTGGGTGGCTCAGCAGTTGAGCGTCTGCCTTTGGCTCAAGGCATGATCCCAGGGTCCCAGGATCAAGTCCCATATTGGGCTCCCTGTGAGGAGCCTGCTTCTCCCTCTGCCTGTGTCTCTGTCTCTCTCTCTCTGTGTCTCTCATGAATAAATAAATAAAATCTTTAAAAAGAAATAAAGTAAAGCAATTGTAGTTGCCAATATGTACTATAAATGAATTTTGAGAGGAAAGAGAAAATTTCTCAAATCAGTTAGGATTTCTCATCAGTTAGGAAGTTCTATGTGTTAATTTTTTAAAATTATTCTTATGGGGTACCTGAGTGGCTCAGTCGGTTAAACATCTGACTCCTGATTTCAACCTAGGTCATGATCTGGGGGTCCTGAGATCAAGCCCCAGGTCAGGCTCTGCACTAAGCAGGGAGTCTGCTTGTCCCACTCCCTCTGCTTTTCCCTCTCCCTCGTCCTTCCCCTTTCTGCTCCTCCCCTTGCTAGCTCATTCTCTCTCTAGAATAAATTAAATCTTTAAAAGAATAAAACAAATATTATTATAAATAAAGAAGACTCATTCTCAAGATTATATATGGAAAATAGAACCAATAGAAAAGAAAGAATGCAACTATAAGAATAGCATCAGGTCAATTAAAGTCTATAATATATGAAGGCTTGAGAAAGTAATGTGAAAAACAAGAATAACTTACTTCTGAATTAAATTCACAGTAAGAATAAGGAAAAAGATAGTCTGATGTTATGATAATAGATTACAGAAAGGAAACATCTCATCTTATGTTCCTTATGGTTTTTTTTCTTATCGAGTGATTATTAAAAAGAAAATTGAAGAACAAACATATGAATTAAAAAGAAATTCTGGCTTCAGGCTGGTGAAGTGTTTCAAGGAGAACAGTATCCAGTTGAGGAATATGTTTTTAGAGTACTTGATGGATCTTTCCAAATATAGTTTCTTTGATGTGAAGTGAAATCTGGGTGGACAGCCTGCCTGTTCCTCTCCCAGTGCTCTACTGCCAAGTTGTCAGATTAAAAATGCACCTAAAGACTTGAAAGTATGAGAATTGTTTGAAAAATCAAATTTATTTTTAAAAGATTTTGCTCTATTGAGGAATAATATGTAATGAGGTTATCAAAGAAGTTTTAATTTCTCTGAAGAATCAGAAAGATAGGGAAATTTGCCAGAATGTTAGATACACACACACACATATTTCCAGTTTTCAGTTTGGGAAAGAGAAAAAATGGTATGATCTACAGCCCGGTTACGGTAATATCATCAGAGAGTCAGCCATTATTATGGATAAATAATAGGATTTTTAAATACTGTCATTTTTTAAAATAGACTTTTTAAAGTGAGCCTTAATCACAAGAATCTTGTATAGATTCACTAAGAATAAAGTATAAAAAGTCGGGCAGCCCGGGTGGCTCAGCGGTTTAGCGCCGCCTTCGGCCCAGGGCGTGATCCTGGAGTCACGGGATCGAGTCCCATGTCGGGCTCCCTGCATGGAGCCTGCTTCTCCCTCTGCCTGTGTCTCTGCCTCTCTCTCTCTCTCTCTTGAATAAATAAAATCTTTAAAACAAAAAACACAAAAGTCCCATCTCCGTGAAGCCTCCCCTGGCCACTCAGCTCTCCATACTGACACTTAATATCCTCTCTTTAATTTTTATCTCTTTGGCACTTAGCACCACTTAATACACTACACACGTTAATTTAAATTCTTATCTGTGTACATTCCCACCAGCATGTAAACACCATAATTTTCTTTTTAGTTTTATTTATTCACGAGAGACAGAGAGAGAGAGGGAGGCAGAGACATAGAGGGAGAAGCAGGCTCCATGCAGGGACCCTGATGTGGGACTCGATCCCGGGACCCCAGGATCATGCTCTGAGCCAAAGGCAGGCACTCAACTGCTGAGCCACCTGGGCGTCCGGCGCCATAATTTTTATCTGTTTTGTTTCCTGCTGTGTTCCCAGTGTTTAGAACAGTGCCCGGCAGAGTGGGCGATCCATACACATCTGTCAAAGGAACAGAAGAAATGATAGAAGTCCACAATGGGACCAGCCATATTTAGTAAGCACTCATTAGGAGCCTGGCACAGAGCTAAGCACTCTGTATGCTAATGTGGCCCTGAGTCCTCATGACAACTGAGCCACAGGTAACAAGGAAGGACACCAAGGCTCACAGAAGTCAGGTAACTTGCTCAAGGTCACACAGCTGGTCAGTGCTGTGTCCACGATAATGTTCAAGGGTTCCCAGGGCCACCATCGGCCAGCTCACTCAATCAAAAGCATGTCTCCCCTCACTCTTCTCATCATCCTCAGCTTAATTAGAGGGGTGATGCATGTGTCTTCCAGGGAGAACAAGCTGTTGATCTTGATTCCTTTAGAGGGGCAGATTGAAGGCATTTTCTAGCATGGATTTCGTAGATTTTACTTGGTGCTGCATCTCAGGGAGGTGAGGACCTTTGGGTTGCCATGGTAACGGAGAGCAGGTGCTTGTAAACTCATTTCCTGTGCAGCAATGATCCCTTCTCCTTAGTTTTAGCTGGGAACCAATCTGGTAACTTGTTACCATGTGGCAGCCACCAGTGCTCATGGTTCTGTTTAGCCCTGTGTCTGATTTTTTTCTTTTCTCTGTTTTATTTTGAAAGTTAATTAACCATGTGACAGAAAATTTTGGAAAAAATAAGAGAAAATTCATAATCCCTCAACCCAACACCACATCATCATCATTCATTCTTCCTTTTATTATTGAGCTATAACTCATAGGCTATAACATTCATCATTTTAAAGTATACAAATGAGTGAATTTGAATATATTCAAAGTATTTCTGCAGGGTTCTGCAAGCGTCAGCACTATCTAGTTTCAGAATATTTTCACCACCTCAGTGAGAAACTCTGTACACATTAGCAGCCACTCCCCAGTCCCCACTTCTCAAAGCCCCTGGCAACTGTGAATCTACTTTCTGTGTTTACAGATTTGTCTCTTCTGGACATTTCACACAGATAGATCATACACCATGTGGTATTTTGTGACTAGCTTCTTTAGCATATTTTAAAGATTCATTTATGTTGTAGCATGGGTCAGTACTTCATTCCTTTTAATTGTCAAATATTCCATTATATGAATAGGCCACACTTGTTAACCATTCCTCAGTTGACAGACATTTGGGTTCTGTCATTCACTGTGATGTTCATTTTTTAGAGAGCAATTCTGACTCTGCCATCTATTAGCACTTTGGCATTGGGAAAAAGTTTTCATGTTTGTTTGTTTGTTTAAAGATAATGTATTTGTTTATGAGAGACACAGAGAGAGGGGCAGAGACATAGGCAGAAGGACAAGCAGACTCCCCATGGGGAGCTAGATGCAGGATTCAATCCTGGGATCCCAGGATCATGCCCTGAGCTGAAGGCAAACACTCAACCACTCAGCCACCCAGGCATCCCAAGTTCTCATGTTTGTAAGACAAAATAAGTCTCTTCAATTCTTAATGATACTAGTCCTGATTTCATAAGATTTTTTTAACTTTTTCCCTATTTTTTATTTCTGAGGATTAAATGAAATAAAATATACAGACAGTTTAGTGTGTAGTGGATTCCCAGGAATATTTGTGTCTCCTCATACATTGTCTTCTTTTCCGTTATATTGTTCTCTGCCCCGCCACCCAACAAATACCATGGTTCCTAGTGAGTCCTCTTAGACATATGTTCGATTTTTTAAATTTTCACAAAGAAATAAGTAATCAGTAGAAGGACAGTGCTGGCATACAAAAGATGAAATTCTCCCCATGACCTTGGTTTACCCAAATGCCATTCTCTTACAAAACCTCTGCGTCTCTGCATTGTTATTGCTGAGGACACAGGGCATCTCTGTGTCTCAGAGCCAAAGCACCACCTGAAGCTCATGGGCCCATCTTGCCTACCTACACAAAATTCAGAATCACCATTCCCTAGAAGTTATTTACATAAACAATTCCTCATGTCCTCTACTCTCTGTTCAATCTATTCAAAAGCTCTAAAAGCTAGTATCTCAGCTCTTTCCCTTATTAGCTGTATGAACTTCAATGTCTTTGTTTCCACATCTATAAAATACAGATGATAGCAGATGTAAGTTCATAGCTGTTGTTAGGATTAAATGAGATAACACACAAAAGTGCTCCACAACATAGTTGGCAAACTATGCAAGGAATGAATACCTGAGGCCTCAGAAGAGAATAGAAGGAAATTCTTAATTGCCTTCTCTCACTATTCACCCTTATTTTCTTTCACTTACAGACTATTTTGCCCACTTCTATTCCTCTTTATTTTTCTACACAGAA
Source organism: Canis lupus dingo (assembly GCF_003254725.2). Taxonomy (NCBI): domain Eukaryota; kingdom Metazoa; phylum Chordata; class Mammalia; order Carnivora; family Canidae; genus Canis; species Canis lupus. The sequence continues at coordinate 31,488,811 of NC_064281.1, forward strand.
AGGGAGTAATTTCTTGTTGAACCCTTAGACCATTCTCCAATTTTTAGTCTCTAATCATTTCCTGTATTATATCATACACACACACACACACACACACACACACTCACACATACATGTGCTGCCCTATCTGGCATTGTATTTTATACTATTTGATATTGTCCCATAAGTTTGGTTTTGTACTAAGAAAATCTGTTCCTTGGTGCACCTGGGTGGCTCAGTCAGGTAAGTGTACGAATCCTAATATCAGTTCAGGTCATGATCTCAGTGTCATGAGACTGAGCCCCACATTGGGCTCCACACTCAGCAGGGAGTCTGCTTGAGATTCTCACTCTCCCTCTCCCCCTCTCTCTGCCCCTCTCCCACTCACACACTCTCTCTCTAAAATAAATAGATCTTGAAAAAATCTTTCCTATTCATTCTTAACTAGCCAGTCACCTTTTGTTGAATAGTTTATTGTTTTACTTTTATAATTGTTATTATGATGAATATCCTTGTAGCTAGTTTGTGCACATTCATAATTATCTACTGAGACTAAATTGTCAGATTCTAAATTTCTTAATAAGGGGCACATACATTTTTAAGGCTTTTTTTTTTTATTTTTAAGGCTTTTGATAACACATTGAATTGCCTTTCAGAGAATTTGTACCAGTGATCAACAAATATGACGTTGTAGGGATCCCTGGGTGGCGCAACGGTTTGGCGCCTGCCTTTGGCCCAGGGCGCGATCCTGGAGACCCGGGATCGAATCCCACGTCGGGCTCCCGGTGCATGGAGCCTGCTTCTCCCTCTGCCTGTGTCTCTGCCTCTCTCTCTCTCTCTGTGTGACTATCATAAATAAATAAAAATTAAAAAAAAAACAAATATGACGTTGTAATATCTGTCTTGTTCATCACCCACCAAAAAGGGAGCAATGAAGTATTTGCTGTTTTTATAGGCAAATGTAATAAAATTATAACATTATTCTATGCTTAATAATTAATATTGAATATATCTTCATATGCTGATTGTGCATTTGCATTTATTCTGTCAGGAATTGTCTTTCTTTTTTTTTTTTTTAGATTTTTATTTACTTATTCATGAGACACAGAGAGAGAGGCAGAGACACAGGTGAAGGGAGAAGCAGGCTCCATGCAGGGAGCCCAATGTGGGACTTGATCCTCAGACCCCGGGGTCATGCCCTGAGCCAAAGGTAGATGCTCAACCACTGAGCCACCCAAGCTTCCCTGTCTATCATTATTAAACACATTTTTTCATTGGGACATTTTCTCTATCCTTTTTTTTTTCTAATGGATGTTAAAGATACTGAATACTGAACTCTTTGTTGGATATCATGCTGGCTTCTCTAGAAGAATCAGAGAATCAATATGTTGGAGATTGATTGCTACCTTCGTTCTAAGGATTGTAAATAAGTTGTTCACAGGACAGGGTAAGGTATGTGTGAAGCACTCCCTAGTCAATAATTTTAGATCTGGAAAGAAAATGGCTGTTAACAATACAAAGCAAGATAACAGATAATTTCAAGGGAATTTTTTTCTTTTTTTAAAGATTTTCAAAATTTATTTATTTGACAGAGAGCGCACAAGCAGGCGAGTGGTGGGCAAAGGGAGAGGGAGAAGCATTCTCCCTGCAGAGCAGGGAGCCCGATGTGGGACTTGATCCCAGGATCCTAGAATCATGACCTGAGCTGAAGGCAGACACTTAACCAACTAAGCCACCCAGGTGCCCTCAAACAAAATTTTTATATGAGTGAATTTTGACTTAATTCTCTGTTACTATAAATACTTAACACCTTGTAGGTTGCCATGCACTGTTCTTGGCACTGGTTGTCTTTAAGGAGGATATCAGTCAAGGTCACTCCATTTTTTTGAAGCTTAATTCTACTAGATGCTCATAGTCCTCAGTGTTCACATACTTCCTGCTCTATATCCTGCCCCAGTTTAATGATATCTCTCTGCCTTGGGTCACAGCCTCATAGAATTTTTTTTTTAATTTTATTTATTTATTTGAGATAGAGAGTGAGCACAAGTGGGGAATGGGGCAGAGGGAGAGGATGAAGCAGGCTCCCCGCTGAGCAGAGAGTCCCATGCAAGGCTCTATCTCAGGACCTCGGAATCATGACCTGAGCCAAAAGCAGATGCTTAACCGACTGAGCCACCCAGGTGCCCCAGAATTTTTCTTTATGATCTTGAACTCAACACTAAATCCAAACTATAATTTGCCTAGAAGAGTCTTGCATTTGAAAAACAATTCATTCAGCAAATATTTATTGAGCCCCTGCTGTATTCTAGTCTCTTTATTAGCCCCTCTTTGAACATGAATTCATTCCCACAGGGCCATCTACAAAATAGTATTTTCACCCAAAGGACACTGGTTGAACAATTAAGCTAAGCTGGTAAAAGAGATACTCAGATCATGCAAAGAGAGGAGCAGAGGAGGGTAAACTTTTTACAATTGTTTTTTAAGCCTCCTTACTTGGCATTACTCTATTTCACAATGGATTTCATAGCCCATGATGCCATATGTCTTTTTGAGCTGGAAGGCATGATGGCTATGATCAGTGACAGAGGAAACAAATGAAAGATTCTTTCTAAAGTCAAAGAGGATTATGCCATTCCAAAACAAACAGGAGATCCAAAACATTCAAATGGCATTTGTTTAAGCTATTATGCTTGCCTGGTGTACAAAAAAGGCAGTTGTTGCCAATAGGCTTATTAATCCCTTGCCTGAGACATTAACTTGAGGAATCATACTGTTACCAATCAAGTATCCATCTTGAAAATGTCTCCCCTGCACTGAAATGGTGGCATATAATACTGCAGGCTAAACTAATTCCATTGGCATTTCAAGTTCTGAAATCTGCTATATAGTAAAATTTTGATCCCAGCTTCTGTCCTCATAGAAGAGTTGATGAACCAGGAGCTTTTCTAATAATAGAGAACACCACATAAAAGGAGTATTTACCACATAAGTTCTACTGCTAATAGGAGAAAATCACTATGGATAAATAGAACTCTCTTATCATTGATATTCAAGAACTATCTACCTGCTTTACGTGGTGAGGCTGTAATAAATTTGTGTTCCTTTCAATTTATGTAGGATGCTTTCCTAAGAGTAAAAAAAGTTACTTGGTATCCAAGTTTTTCTAACAATCATGAATTTTGGCAGATTGTGAAATCATGTGGTATTTGTCTTTCTCTGACTGATTTATTTCACTTAGCATTATACTCCCTAGATCATCCATGTCTTTGAAAATTGCAAGATTTAGGGATCCCTGGGTGGCGCAGGGGTTTGGCGCCTGCCTTTGGCCCAGGGCACAATCCTGGAGACCCGGGATCGAGTCCCACGTCGGGCTTCCGGTGCATGGAGCCTGCTTCTCCCTCTGCCTGTGTCTCTGCCTCTCTCTTTCTCTCTCTGTGACTATCATAAATAAAAAAAAAAAAAAGAAAGAAAAAAAAGAAAATTGCAAGATTTCATTCTCTTTTAATGGCTAAATAATATTCCATTACACAAACACACACACACACACACACACAACTACAAACATACCACATATGCTTTATCCATTCACCCACTCTTGGTTGTTTCCATATCTTGGCTACTGTAAGTAATGTTGCAATGAATGTGTGGGTGCTTTGATCTTTTCAAATTAGTGTTTTCGTATCTTCAGATAAATACTCAGAAGTGGAATTGCTAGAATATGGTAGTTCTAATTTTAATTTTTTGAGGAACCTCCATAATCTTTTCCATGGTGGCTGCCTCAATTTACATTTCCACCAAGAGGGCTCAATGGTGCTCTTCCTCCACATTCCTGTCAACACTTGTTACTTCTTTTATTTTTGTTGACAGCCATTCTAACAGGTTTGAGGTGATATTTCATTGTGGTTTTGGTTCATATTTTCACTATTTGATTAGTGATGTTGAGCATCTTTTCATATACTTGTTGACCATTTGTACATCTTCTTTGGAAAAATGTCCATTCAAGTCTTCTGATCATTTTTTAACTGGATTGTTTTTTCCATCACTTTACTTTTAATCTACATGTGTCTTAACATTTAAAGTGGTTTTCTTTAAAAAAAAAAAAAAGATATTATTTATTTATTTATTTAAAAGGCAGAGGGCAGAGGCAGAGGGACAAGCAGGTTCCCCATGGAACAGGGAGCCTGATGTGAAACTCAATTCTAAGACCCCTGGATCATGATCTGAGCTGAAGGCAGATGCTTACCCAACTGAGCCACCCAGGTGCCCCTAACGTGGTTTTCTTATAGACAATGTACAGCTAGGTCTTATTTTCTGAGCCACTCTGACAGTCTCTGTCTTAATTGGCATATAGTTGGATTAATATCTATCATGTCTGTTACGGTTTCTATTTGTTGGTTTCTTATTTTTGTCTTCCATTTTTGTGTGCCTTTTGTGATTTTAATTCAGCATTTTATGTGATTCTTCTTTCTTAATATGTAGATTTACTTTTTTACTGTCTTTAGTGGTTGCCCTAGAGTTTGTACTATATATTTACGATCAATACAGGTATATATTCAAATAACACTACACTGCTTCACATGAAGTACAAGTACCTTACAAAAAAAATATTCTTGGGGTGCCTGGGTGGCTAACTAGTTAAGCATCAACTCTTGATTTCTGCTTAGGTTATGATCTCAAGCACCACATTGGGCTCCATGTTCAGTGGGGAGTCTGCTTGGGATTCTTTCCCTCTGCCTCTCCCTGCCATGCATGCATGTGCATGCTCTTTTTCTCTAAAATAAATAAATCTTTAAAAAGAAAAAAATATTCTTTTTTAATAATGGATCAATTATTTAATTAGGCTCTTTGTAAGAAATTTAGAATACCGTTTGTGAGGGTAAACTCCATCTGTGAGAGAAAACACAGAGCAGAGGTATCCCTGGAGCTGAGGAACAGCTTTGATTTTTGGCAGAATTTGTGAGTCCACAGATTTCTGGTCAACCTTACACTGCTCTGTAATCTCTTATTTCTCTTTGTGTCGGAGATCTCACTTTCCTGGTGTCTGGGTTTACAATTTCTTCTTCTTGCAGTTAGCATCAGTGAAATGTTTGGGGATTTTCACACCCCTGATACAATTTTGGTGGAGGTCGCAATGACAAATTTGTGTTCTGTTCTGTGTGGAAGAACTCTATTGGGGATTAGAGGCCATTTTACAGGTAGCAAGCCACTGTCAAACTGCTTCAGGAAAACCACTCTCTTGCCTCTGTGGCTCCCAGTGAGGATGATCAGAATGGTGCCAGGAGTGATGCCATTTCCAGTTTTCTCACATGCTAACTGAACATTTTTTTACTGTGACTTAACAGTTTTCAAGATACATCTTCAGTAGGATAAAACCTAGGCGTTTTATGGTTTAATCACTCAGTTTCCATTGATCTTGTCACCACCAACTGGTTTCCTGACAGTAGCAAGAACTTTCTACTTTTTCTTTTCAATCCTGGATTTGGCTGCTGAATATTTCCTCTTGTATATAGCCTTTCTAAAATATATAGCCAATTGGGAATACCTGCCAATTTCTCTGACTAGGACAGGGTTTTGGCTGCTATGGGGCTGCTGCTTCTTGGCATTTTAGCCTTAGGATTACCCTTCTTAATTTTGCCACCAGTATCAGCCTTCTTGGCTTCAGGTATCTCCTTGGTATTTGACTTAACCAAATTTCTTACCTGCCACCTTGCAGGATGGGAAGAAAAACGAAATGTTCTTAATTCCTCCCTCCAGTTCCTTGTATAACGGAAGTCATTTCACTTCACTTATACGTAAGCTTACATGATGGTACGTGTGTATATTTGCATACATAGTCAAATACACTGTTGCTATTATTATTTTTAACTGTTTTTCAAGAAAATCATAAAAAATGTTTAAAATAGAAGTTTTTATTTTACCTTGAGGAGCTGCCAAATTGTTTTCTATGGTGGTTGCATTATTTTACATTCCCACCAGCAATGCACAAGGGTTCTAATTCCTCTATAATCTCACCAACATTTGAAGTTCTCCTTTTTTTTTTTTTTTTGTATAGTAGCCATTCTAATGGATGTGAAGTAGTATCTCATTGTGGTTTAGATTTGCATTTCCCTGATGACTACGGATTTTTTAAAATTTATTTAAGAGAGACAGAGCACAAGCAGGGAGGAGGGACAGAGGGAGAGGGAGAAGCAGACTCCCCATTGAGCAGGCAACCTGATGAGGGGCTCGATCCCAAGACTCTGGGATCACGATCTGAACCAAAGGTAGGTGCATAACCAACTGAAACACCCAGACACCCCAACTATGGATACTGGTTGAGCATCTTTTCATGTGCAATGTGGGCCTTTGTGTATTTTCTTTGGAGAAATGTCCATTTAAATCTTTCATCAAGCTTTAATTTAGGTAGGTTTTTTTGCTTTTGAGTTCTAAGAATTCTTTATATATACTAGATATTAATTTCTCATCAGATATAAGATTTGCAAATATTTTATCCCATTTTATGACTTCACTCTCTTGATACTATCCTTTGCTATACAATAATAGTTGTTCATTTTGCCTGAGTCCAAATTATCTCTTCCTTTTTCTAAAGCTGTGCTTTGAATGTCATACCCAAGCAAATCTATACCAAATCCTGAATCATGAAGTTTTCTCCCACTTTCTTCTAAGAGTTTTACAGTTCTAGCTGTTACATTTAGGTCTTTGACCCATTTTGAGTTCATTCGTGTATATGATGTAAGAGTCCCACTTTTTTTTTTTTTTGCATGTCAATATCCAGTTTCCTCACACCATTTTATTAAAAGACTGTCTTTCCCCTATTTAATGGTCTTAGCAGCCTTGTCAAAAATTATCAGACCATATATGAGAAGGTTTATTTCTGGGTTTTCTATTCCATTGATATATCTGTCTTTTTGCCAGTACTGTTACCGAACAATGTATTATGGCTGCAAACTCAGGAATGAACCAGCAAGCCCTGGAACTGCTGTGGCCAACTCCTCCATCCAGGGAAATCCTGAGAAGGCTGGACAAATTGAAAGCATGGGTCTTGGCTGGGCTTGCCAACATTGTTGCCCAACAAACTCAGATGAACTCATCACAAGAGAAGCCAATAACTCAAGAGGTAAGAATTTGGAAGAAAGAAAGGGAGAAATTTATTTTGGGTGCTGGCAGATAGGGAAAGTGGTGGCTCAAGCCTTAACAACTGACCTCTCCACCTTTAAGATGGACACCTAGTATTTTATAGGCAGGGGTTCAGGGGAGAACATGCAAAAGAGCAGGTAGAGAGTGTATGATCATGAATGGGGGGCCAGTTGTGTTCAGCAGTGATCATGGGCTGGGAAGGTGACATGTGGGGTGGGACCTTCTAGGCATTCCATTGTTATCAGGACTTTTCTGGTCTGGTGATTGGAATGTTCCAGTCATTGTCAACACCTCAAGAAACTGTGGTAAGAAATAACTGTCAGGGTCTACAGTGAAGCAAGAGGGCTCACTAATGGTACCATATTGTTTTGATTACTGTAGCTTTTTTTTAAGTTTTGAAATTAGGAAGGCTAAATTCTTCAAATTTTTTCTTTTCAACATTGTTTTGGCTATTCATGTTCCTTTGAGATTATATATATATTTTAGAATGGGTTTTTTTTTTTTTTTTGAAAAAAAAATCAGGGGGTATCAGTAAGGATACCACTGAATCCTTAGATCTCTTTGGGTACTGTTGTCATCTCAACAGTATACATTTTTTAATCCATGGGCATAGAATGTCTTTCCATTTATTTAAGTCTTCTTCAATTTCTTTCAGCAATATTTAGTACTTTTCAGTATATAAATCTTTAACCTCTCTGATTAAGTTTATTCCTAAGTATTCCATTCCTTTTGGTGATATTTTAAATGGAATTTTTTTTCTTAATTTCCTTTTCAAATTGTTTGTTATTGGTATAGAGAAACACAACTAATTTTTGTTTGTTGATTTTGTGTTCAGAATTTGTTTACTAGATCTAATGGTTTTTTGTGGCATATCTAAGATTTTCTACATATAAGATCATGTCATCTGTAAAGAGAGATAATTTTACTTTATCCTTTAGAATTTAGATGTCTTTTACTTCTTGCCTTTTTTGCTGATGGCTAGAACTTCCAATTATATGTTGGATACAAGTGGCAAAAGCTGACATTCATATTTTGTGCTTAATCTTAGGGGGAATCTTCCTGTCTTTCACCATAGAGTATTTTAGCTCTGGGTTTTTTAATACATAGTCTTTATCATTTCAAAGAAATTTTTTAATCTCTTTTTTGAATGTGTTTATCATGAAATGGTATTGAGTTTTGGCAAATGCTTTTTTCTGCATGTGTTGAGATGATTATGTGGGGTTTTTTCCTTTAACCTATATTACATTGAATTTTTATACATGGAATGATTTTGCGTTCTAGAAATATTAATCAGTCACAGTGTATATTCCTTTTAATATGGTAGTAAATTCTGTTTCATAGTAATTTGATAACGATTTTTGCATTAGTATTTTTATAGACATATAATTAACATACCAGGTTACATTAGTTTCACATGTTAAAACATAATGATTCAACAATTTCATGCATTACTCAATACTCACCACAATAAATGTAGTCACCAAAAAAAAAAAAAAAAAAATAAATAAATGTAGTCACCATCTGTCACCAAAGTTATTATAGTATTATTAACTATATTTCCTGTGCTGTACTTTCATCTCAGTGATTTATATATTTTATAACTGTAAATTTGTACTTCTTAATCCCCTTCACCTGTTTTGCCCATCACCCTACCCATCTCCCCTCTGGCAATCACCTGTTTATTTTCTGTATTTATCAGCCTCTTTCTGTTGTTTTCGTTTGTCAACAGATATGCTTTACAAAAAAACAAAATGTACCCTTCTAGAAGTAGACTCTGTCCTGAGATTCTCTTAGAGAATCCCAAGTATTCAGGACGAACCATAAAAATCATTATATTTGAATCAGTGAGGGTGACAGAACATGAGAGACTCCTAACTCTGGGAAACAAACAAGGGGTGGTGGAAAGGGAGGTGGGCGGGGGGGATGGGGTGACTGGGTGATGGGCACTGAGGGGGGCACTGGACAGGATGAGCACTGGGTGTTATGCTATATGTTGGCAAATTGAACTCCAATAAAAAAAATACCAAAAAAATCATTATACTTGAATGATTTTGACCTAGCAATTGGCTGTTTTTTCTTTTCTTTTTTTTTTTTTTAAGATTTTATCTATTTGAGAAAGAGACCATGCGATGGAGGAGGAACGGGGGAAGGGGGAGTAGCAGACTCCCCACTGAGCAGGGAGCCCAACGTGCCGCTCCATCCCATGACCCTGGGATCATGACCTAAGGAAAGCAGATGTTCAACCAACTGAGACACCCAGGTGCCCCAAAATGGTTGTCTATTATGATTGAATCTAATCCATTTCATCTATTTTCAAAACTTCAGAAAATAGTTCCAAATCTACCATCTCCAATGTTCCTCAAGATACTATTTTAGAAAACACAATAAAAAATGGGCTATGCTAGAAATGTGAGATCCCAAGCTGGGAAACAATGAATTGACATATTTTATAGGCCTGCGTGTGTTGGGGTATGGATCATTTAATGACATAGTGTGCTTTTAAAATAAATTTCCCAAATTCCACTTGGACAAACTTATATGACTTTGAATCATATATTACTTGAACATTATTTTAAACATGTGAATTTTAACGGAAAACTTAGCAAGATTCAATTCAAAACAACCTAACCAACTAAATGTCAGTTTTTAAATTAGAAAATGGTTACAGTCAGGCCTGGACTTCCTTCTGAGTTCTTTTAAAATATGAAATAATTCCATCCATTCCTTTTCTCACAAGCAATTGGGTTCCTTAAGGTATTTTGGGGGGAGGAAAAACAATTTCCCCTCTATTCTTCTAGGTTCTTGGCTGAGACCCTCCCCCCCCCACACACACACACATAAAAAGACAGATTAACAGGGGAAAAAATAGAAGTTTAATACCTCCTATATGCATGGAAGAGACCCAGGAAAACTAAGTAACTCCCTGAAATAGCCCAAGCCACCACCTTAAATGCCATCTCTGGCTAAAGACAAAAGAATATGTAGGGGGTGGGGAGTCTATTATTGCAGGCTTTCAGGAAAAGTACAGTAATCAAGGGTAAGGTTGTCATACCAATTTAGGTCCATGCCTTCTCCATTGATGGGAGTTTCTAGATTTGGAATGGTCCTTCTCTTCCTGGTACAGAGAGGGAAATACCCTTATAATTTCAAGTTTCTCTTGTGTAGAGACATTTCTCTTACAAAAGTGTAACTTCTACTAGGTTTTCAGACCTTTTGGCATGTCTGCTGTTTCTTAAAAATAATCAGCCTAAAATAATCTTTATACCAAAGATGGGTATTTTAGGGTGGCAGATTCTGCTCCCCTTCCATTTCTTCCCTTGTTTTTCCTATACAGGTACATGAAAACAGTCTATTCTCAAAGAAGTGTTATGTCTCAACCATTTTCATTTAAATGTCTGCAGAACTATACACTGATTCCATGTGGACTCAAGCAAGCACAGCTTTTTCCTGGGAATTAAGAGTCCCTCTGAATCACCCTGTTCATTCCGGTAGTGGTTTCCTTGTTGACACAATTTTGTGAATCTCCACCCCCTGGTGTCAGCTATTGATGAAAGATCACACACTCTCTTCAGGTAGTAACATCAATGCCCTTGATATACTCTTCCCTTCCATGTTCACATACAGACTTTTGGTTAGTGGTCAGCCAGGACTAGGGATTGTGTCTGTAGTTACCATACACTCCCTGGATAGTTCAAAATGCCCAGTTCTCTCCTCCACAGCTAGCTTGATAAACCCATGTGGAGCTTACATAGGAATCTATTATTTCTGGTTGTAAGCATGAGAAAAAATTTGACTTATCAGAGGGAAGAGAAGGAGAAGAAGGAGAAGCATAAAATGGTACAGTCAGTCAGAACCCAATTACGCATGGATATTCACTAAATGCACAGTGGGGGTAAGGATCTAGCACAAGCCTTGCTACGTAGTGTGCTCTTTTGAATTTTGTACATTTTTACTAAAACATTATGAGGTTGATATGTTCACGCTGGTTTTACAAATGAAAAATACGGGGTTTAGAATGCTAAGTAACAGAGGGGCATTATTCGGAAGCATTTTTGAGGTTATTGATTTGTTCATCATCTGGACTGTGATGTGCTTTTACAGATACACACACAAATGTATCAACGCTTCCCAAACTGTTTTAAACCCAAATAGTTTATTTTATGTCAGTTGCACCTCTTACAACTGGAAAAAACAAACAGAATGCTACATAAAATGTCCAAAGTAGCACAAACAGGAAACAGTAATATCTTCTCACCTCTGAAGCATGTTCTTACTCCAGCAAGCCATGCTGCAGAGTCCTCTGGGAAGAAGTCATTACATAGCTGGCATGAAGGAGATGGAATGAAGGAAGATAAGAGGAATTTGGGTTGTTCTTAGATTAGCAACTCCTCCTGATATGCAAATCAACCTAAAAAAGAAAATAAAGCACAAACTATGGTATTTGGATTCCAAGTTGCCCGGGTTGAGCTTCTCTGTCACTGTTTCTGGCGGCAGAGATGCTGGCAGCACTGGCAGGTTCTCCCCTGACCCTGTGAGGTCTCCTCTCAAAGGGAAAATTCTGTGCCACAGCCTACAGGTCACAGCTTTAATATGGAGGCAGCTGCTAGTCAAGGGAGATTGAGGTGACTGTTGGATTTGGAAAAATAAATACTGCAAACACAAAACTGCTAAGCTGTAACCTCCTTTAGGGCTCTAGTTACGAATGTCTTACAGTTCGAACTCCCTGTGGCATCTACAAGATGTTCCATGATGAGTTTTAGAATAAATGATTGAACGACTTGTCAATTCTAAAAATTAAATCCAAGTTGCTCTTTTATCACTATATTTAGATTCCAAAGTTACAACACTATAGAAATGGCAAAATATTTAATTTGGAAAAAAAAGATAAATGAGTACTTAAAATGTGGAAATGATGTAAAGATTTCAATTACATTTGCTTCCCCTACGAGATAAAATTGTTTTATTTACATCACAATCAACTCGTCTCTGCAATGGCATTTTTTTTTATAAATTTTTTTTTTAATTTTTATTTATTTATGATAGTCACAGAGAGAGAGAGGCAGAGACATAGGCAGAGGGAGAAGTAGGCTCCATGCACTGGGAGCCCAACGTGGGATTCGATCCCTGGTCTCCAGGATCGTGCCCTGGGCCAAAGGCAGGCACTAAACTGCTGCACCACCCAGGGATCCCTGCAATGGCATTTTGCAATAAACCTCTGGCTTTTATTAGGGGCAGATTTATGTGCATTAGCAGACAAAATAGCATCACATTAGCTTTTAGGTTCTTCTTTTCCCACAAAACTGAACTCATCATAACTTATCTAAAGAAATATTACTCCCATTTTTGTAAATATTCATGATTAGTTGTATTTCCATATTGTCTGAAGAATAGTGGAAGTTTTAGACAGGCTAGCTACATCATACATTATAGGACATGGATCAAGTAAATCACGAGGTGTGCCAATATAATTTCAAAAACGGTAAGAAAATTTTTAAAAAATGGTAAGAAAATTTTATTTTCTGCTATCCCACTCAAAACTATTAGTTTAAATTAAAAGAAGAATCATTTTATTCCTTAGTAATGGAGACTCACAGAAATTTAAATGCTCTTTATTTTCAATGAAAGGCACACATTTTTTCTTGTCACTTCTCTAGGCCACATCGTGTTTGCTTGATAGATAATATCAATTTACTGGGTTTGGAGCTTTGAAGCTGTTAACTTTCAAAACCTCTCTCTTAGCAGACAAGTTCAATCAGTATAACGAACACAACGAGGCATGGAATTGTTATGTTGCATTATGCAGTGATATAATTTATTTCTCGAAACACCTAAAACTGAACAAATACATTTCTGAGGCACAAGAACATGTATTCTACTTTGTAGGCTAAGATTAATTTAGCATGACCAATAAGGTTTCAAAGTCATATTGGGAAAGTGCACCTGCCTAGATGGTGTGGGTATAAAGCTGATAATATTACAGGGAAGAGAGGATAGTCTGCAGAAGGTGGCACAACTGGGACCGAAATGGGGAATTCCATGGTAGGGAACCCATTGCTATGAAATTAGTGAGCCCCTTTTCTGTCTGTGCCGGGGGGATTCTCCATTCCCTGAGTTCTTTTGTTTTAGAAATGTACTGATGGTAGAGTTTGAACTTTTGATTGTTTAAAACAACACAAACAACAAAAAAGACGAGCTAATTGGGTTGTAAAAATCCATCAAATTGCTTCTACAATCCTTTGAAGAAAGGCTTAAACTTTGTTTTCTTTATTTGTTGTCTCTGTTGAATAGTAACAATATTAGGCTTCTTTATTTGTTGTTTTTCCTTTACCATTTCCCTGCAGTGAGATTCTTTCCAACTTAATCCTCTAATCTGTAATTAGCAGTGGATAACAACATCTTGATTCTCTCTCTCTTGGTTTGTTTTGCATACACAAAATGATGTGATTAGTAATATGCATTTAGTAATCCATTTAGAAAAATGTGGAATGTGGATGGATTTGGTTTATTGTCCTGCCTGGCTTCCCTATACTAATCCTCCCACCTCTTACCAAAGAGAGAAATTAAGGCAAAGATGATACTGAAATTAAGGCAAAGATGATACCCTTTTGATGCTGAAGGGGCCAGAATGTGTCCGGTGCAATGCAGTTTCGGGTCTCAGGCGGACCCTACTTGCATGGATGAAGCCCCCGAAGTGAGAAGGGAGGCGGGAAGGGAGAGGCAACGAGGAGAACCCGCTTCGGAAGCCTCGAGAACGAAGTGGCGCGCTCTAAGGGTGCCTAGCGCCCCGGGTCCCGGGTCCCGGGGTCAGCGAGAGGTCAGTGGAGGGCGCGCCCGAGGAAGCCGATTGCCACGGCCTGAGCTGCGGACCAGAGAAAGAGCTGGAAGAGCGGTGAGGACCGACCGACCGCGGGGGGTGACGCGCGGACAGGCCCAGCCGAGAGGTGCGAGCGCGCACGGACAGGCGGGCGCCCAGGCAGGTCTCTGCGGGCCGCGGCGCAGGGACTCGGGGCGGGGGGGAGGGGTGGGGGGGGGGGGGAGGGGGAGAGGGAGGGGGGCGGGGGGCGGGGGGGGCGCTCCCGCCGACGCCACCCTGTTTCGCCCTCACCCATTCAGCGGTCCCGGTTAGCGCACAGCTCAGGAGCCCCCAGAGCGTTAACCTTTCAAGGTCTAACGTGGCTCTCTTTAAGATTCTTTTTTTTTCTCTCTCTTTAAGATTCTAAATCTTAAAAAAAAAAAAAAAAAAAAAGATTCTAAATCTTTTTCTTTGGCTTCCTCTCCCTAACGAAAGAAAATTAAGCCAGTTAAAGTAAGAATCACACCAGGTATGAAAATATTAAACATATATATGAGCTATAATATATGTGTATATTTTTTATATATGATGTATTTGCAACATATACATGCATGTACATACAGTACATACATAAGAAAGCCCTATGTGAAAAGACTCTTGGTAAGTACCCCAGGTAAAATTAAAACACATGATAAAGGATTCTTCTTTCTTAGAGGAGTGTAAAATTTATATGGAAATGTACTTAAATACTTAAATTGAGAATTATGTGACAGGGTAGTGTGAATGATAACAGTAATTATTATTACAATAATATACATTTTTCTTTTTGTTTTTTAAGATTTTTTTTTATTTATTCATGACAGACACACAGAGAGAGGCAGAGACACAGGCAGAGGGAGAAGCAGGCTCCATGCAGGGAGCCCGACGCGGGACTCGATCCTGGGTCTCCAGGATCAGGCCCTGGGCCGAAGGCGGCGCTAAACCCCTGAGCCACCCGGGCTGCCCAATATACGTTTTTCTTTATAAATTGCCTTTGCTTATTCATATATCCATGGAAATATTGTTAACAGACTACCCATTCCTGAAAGGAGTGTAGTAACCATGAATATTTTGTGAAATATCTAGTTTTATTTAACAAGAATGAAAAAAACAAATCAAAATAAGGGCATCTTTTGTACCTTGCAAATTGGTGTAAAACCTTTTCAGTGATATTAGTTAACACAGGTTATCTGTTCCTCTACAGTTGTCCTGACTACTAGGACAAGTTCTAATCTTTTTTTTTTTTTTTAAGATTTTATTTATTCATGAGAAACAGAGAGAGAGAGAGAGGCAGAGACACAGGCAGAGGGAGAAGCAGGCTCCATGCAGGGAGCCCCATGTGGGACTCGATTCTGGGTCTCCAGGATCACGCCCTGGGCTGAAGGTGGCGCTAAACCGCTGAGCCACCCGGGATGCCCAAGTTCTAATCTTTAAACATCAGAACCTACAAAGGATCATAAAAAGAGGGTCTTCCATCCTTGTGTCACAATATACTGTGCAGATTATTGTAAATTCCTATAAGAAGGTCGCAAGAATGAGGGAAAGAGAAAGCATTCCTCAACATGGTTGTTACATTCTAGGAAAAGCTGAGAAGTAAAATGATTGTGGACCCAGGCAAAGAGGGAAGGAGCCATCAGTGAGGGACCAGGTCATCAGGAGTGTTATTACATGGGTTGCTCTGAGGCCATGCAGCCAGCTTGGCAGTCAGGTGAGGGGAGACTTATTCATTATGCAGGATCTTGATGTGTGGTGCACCAAGGCAAGGAAGCCAAAACGGAATGCAAGAGATATTCTTGAAACCCTTGTGTGCCTCGTCCTCACAAAGGGCATGCTAGGCTTCTCAAAGGAAAAGATATATTATTAGAAAAGGGATGAAAACAGTGAAAAAGAGATTGATGCTCCTAAATATATGTATTATGCATAACATGTAGCAGGTTTAGGAAGCTGTTTTGTTGTTGTTGTTGTTGTTGTTCCAAATCACAAGTTATTATAAGAGCCATTAGACTTTAAGAAGGGAATGGGGTATAATGGCTGTGCATAACCTGGAAGGGCAGAAACTGGAAGGCAGAACTGATGGTCCTGAGTCAGCTTGCTACGGAAAAGGACAAGCACCTGAGGGCGGCGGGGTGCAGGGAGGCTGTGGTCCTGTCTCCCTGAGTAAATTGATTGGCCGTAAAGAGTGAATAAGTCGTCATAAGTAACCATTGGAAGGGGGTATATTACAAAAAGGGACAAGTCCTCTTCCTATATGATTTCAGGTCATCCATTTATTTTTTGATATTGAAGATTAGCAAGGAACATTGATCATTTGACTCCCAAAAAGCATAATATAGGTTTTACCCTTAATCTTTTTCCCACTAGTAAGATACATGAAATCTTTAATTTTTATATAATATTGTATAGGTACATGAAAATCTAGAAAGTCATCCATCCAATATTCTATTTAGAGTAGACTTGGAAAAAAAAATAGAGTAGACTTGGGGGGATCCCTGGGTGGCTCAGCGGTTTGGTGCCTGCCTTTGGCCCAGGGCGTGATCCTGGAGTTCCGGGATCAAGTCCCACATCGGGCTCCCAGCATGGAGCCTGCTTCTCCTTCCTCCTGTGTCTCTGCCTCTCTCTCTCTCTCTCTCTCTCTCTCTCTCTGTGTCTATCATAAATAAATAAATAAATAAATAAATAATAAATAAATAAATAAATAAATAAATAAATAAATATCTTTAAAAAAAATAGAGTAGACTTGGTTAAAGAAAACCTAGCGATGTAAATTTGATAGACCACAAACTTAAGCATTAGGTGACAGAATGTAACTTTTGTGTCTTTCCACAGATTGACTTAATTTCTATCACAGCATACTCTGCATTAGCCCCTTTGCCTCTCTGATGTAATAATGATATTATTATTAATAGGATCTTATCATCACCTCCAGATAAGCCTAGTTACTTTGGTGATTTCTCATTCATTTAAGCTTTAACTCAAATTCATGATTTGGACTCCAACTCTTTGGGACTGAAGCTTGACCCTACTGGCCTACACAAATACTACTCTGTCCTTGGTAGGGAGGCAGCATTTATTTCTCTATCTTGTTCTATGTTGGTCCCCTGCTGGCATCTAAAATGCTAGAATGTATGCAGTCTTTTTTTTAAGTTTGTTTCCTCTCACCTCACCATCAGGAGAAAATGACAAACTCAGTTGAATCCCAAAGCAAGTTCAAAATGCACCCTCTGTTGCATCATTCCCTTGAACTAGCTTTGACATCTAACAGATCTCCCAGCAATTTCTCTCTCAACTAATGTGCATGTTCTCTTGGAGCATCAGTTGAATTTTTTAATGTTCTCTGCTATCTGTTTGGAACCATGGACTATTAAGAGGGAAAGAGAGAGTCATTGCCCCTTATACGTGGAACATACCACACCACCATTTCTAATCTTGTGTTGCATCTCATGATTCTTCAGCGGAATGTCTACAAAGATGTTAAGCACCTTTTTTATGTACCTCTTGGCTGTTTGAATATCTTCTTTGGAAAAAAATCTATTCATGTTCCCTGTGCATTTTTAGTCAGATTGTTTTTTTTGCTTTTAAATTGTACGCATTTCTTGTACATTATCCCTTTATCTGATACATGGTTTGTAAGTATTTAATTCCATTCCATGGGTTCCATTTTCATTTTGTTGATTGTTTCATTTGCTGTGCAGAAGCCTTTTGGTTTGACATGGTCCCACTTGTTTATTTTTGCTCTTGTTCCTTGTGCTTTTGTCTCAGATCCAAAAAGTCGTTGCTGGGATGCATAGGTGGCTCAGAGGTTGAGCATCTGCCTTCCGCTCAGGGCGTGATCCTGGAGACCCAGGATCGAGTCTTGCATCAGGCTCCTTGCATGGAGCCTGCTTCTCCTTCTGCCTGTGTCTCTGCCTCTTTCTCTCTCACTCTGTGTCTCTCATGAATAAATAAATAAAATCTTAAAAGAAAAAAATAAAAGTCATTGCCAAGACCTATGTCAAGGATTTTTTCCCCTATGTTGACTTCTTGAAGTTTTATGGTTTCAGGTCTTAGATTTAAGTCTTTATTCCATACAAGTTAATGTTTTTGACTGATGTAAGATAAGGGACCAATTTCATTCTACTACATGTGAATATCCAATTTTCCCAGCACTGTTAATTGAAAAGACTGTCCTTTTCCCATGTATTATTGGCTTTTTGTCAAATATTAGTTTACTATCTATGCAAATGTTTATTTCCAGGCTTTCAGTTCTGTTACATTGGTCCATGTCTATTTTTTATGTCTATTTTTTTAAGATTTTATTTATTTCACTTCAGAGAGAGAAAGCATGAGTGGGGGAAGGGCCATAGGGAAAGGGAGAAGCAGACTCTCCACTGAGCAGGAAGCCCGATTTGGGGCTGGATCCCAGGACCCCAAGACCATGACCTGACCTGAAATCAGACACTTCACTGGCTGAGCTACCCAGGTGCCCCTGGTCCATGTCTACTTTTTTTATGCCAGTACCACACTGTTTTAATTACTATAGTTTTATAACATATTTTGAAATCAAGAAGTTCAGTGTCTCCAGCCTTGTTCTTCTTTCTCAAGATTGCTCTGGCTATTCAGGGTCTTTTATAGATTCATAGGAATATTAGGATGGTTTCTCTATTTCTGTGAAAAATGTCTTTGGAATTTTTTTTCAAAGATTTTATTTATTTATTCATGAGAGACACAGAAAGAGAGGCAGAGACACAGGCAGAGGGAGGAGAAGCAAGCTCCATGCAAGGAGCCCGATGTGGGACTCGATCCCAGGAATCCAGGATCACGTCCTGAGCCAAAGGCAGACGCTCAACCGCTGAGCCACGCAGGCGTCCTTGTCTTTGGAATTTTGTTAGGGATTACATTGACTCTGTAGATGACTTTGGGTAATATGGACATTTTAACAGTATTAATCTTCTGAACCATGAACATGAGCTATCTTTCCATATTTGTGTCTTTTGAAATCTCTTTCTTCAGTGTCTTATTTTCAGTATATGGGTTTTTTACATCCTTGGTTAAATTTATTCCTATGTATTTTATTGTTTTTGATGCTATTATAATTAGGATTGTTTTCTCTATTTCTTTTTCAGATATTTTATTGTCAGTGTATAGAAATGCAATTGATTTCATGTGGTAATTTTACTGACTGCTTTGCAAGAGAAATACCTTCCTGTAACTCTGTTAGGGATTCTGAGGTTTTCTCAGATCTTTACTATGCTCCATACTTCTTATTTTGGAAATAATCTTAAGATTCTATACATTTTATCACTCCTACAAAGCCAGGCTAGGTGCTGAAAGTCTCCTGTGTTGCTCACTGCTCAAGCATTATTTTTAAAGATTTTATTTATTAGGGCACATGGGTGAGTCAGTGGTTGAGTGTCTACCTTCGGCTCAGGTAGTGATCCTAGGGTCCTGAGATCAAGTCCCACATCAGGCTCCCCATGGGGAACCTGCTTCTTCCTCTGCCTATGTCTCTGCCACTGTCTCTGAGTCTCTGACAAATAAATAAGTAAAATCTTAAAAAAAAAAAAAAAAGGTACTCATTGTCCAACCATTAGGCTCTTTCTTTCATGCCTTTTTACCATAAATAGTATATTACTAGTACAAATTGAGGGGAGAATAAGACTGCTAAATGAAAAAGGAAAATCACCTGTAAATTGCAAAAGAAGTGTTGTAACTTTATTTTACTTGACTATTTTTTATTATTTTAAAAATATTTCATTTATTCATGAGAGACACAGAGAAAGAGAGAGAGGCAGAGACATAGGCAGAGGGAGAAGCAGGCTGATGCAGGACTCCATCCCAGGACCCTGGGATCATGACCTGAGTCCAAAGTAGATGCTCAACCACTGAACCACCCAGGTGCCTCAACCATGTTATTATTACATCACTGATCACCTCATGATACATTTGGATGGGAAGTCCTCCTTTCCCCACTGGACATGAGCTCCTTTAAGTTAAGCTTTTGTATTATTCATCTTCATACCCTAATTTTGAATAATTCCTGGCACACTGTATATAGCAGCTGATCTATAATTATTGGTAAAATAAATAAAATGAAGATTCAGAGCTATAAACAGCCTCAAACCCACAGATGCTTTATCATATGGGGATTTTTCAGAAACCTGTCTATGGCGTACGTTCATTACTAACGGAGTACAAATCAATGTAAATTTTCTGAAATTTAGCTTTACAGTACATAGCAAGAACTTTAAAATATTATTATTCTTTTAGCCATAAATTTTCCTAAAAAGCAGTCTTCAAAAGGAAATCATTAGGGGTGCTCATCAGTAGAGTATATTGATCTCAGGGTTGTGAGTTCAAGCCCCACACTGAATGTAGAGATTACTTAAAAATAAAATCCTTTAAAAAATTACGAGATACCCCCCAAAAAATATGAGATACCCAAATAAATTATTTTTCAGTTTTAAGTGATGATTACCCAACTCAAAATAATTCAAGCAAAAAGTAGAAATGTGGCTGCTCCTAAAGTTAGAAAGAATACTAAGGAAGTTCCACAAAATTGAAGGAAGAATTGCAATACCCAGGGCCCAAGGTCAGGCAGTAATAACCAGAATATGCCAGGATTGTCCTGGACACCATCTATCATTTTACTTGACTTCATTCTTCATATAGGTTTCCTCTTAAGAGGAAAATATGGCCCCCAACAGCTGCAGATCCTCATTCTCTCTGCTTTAAGAACTCTAGAGGTAAAAGAGCATTACTTCTCTTATTCTCCTAGCATCTCTGTGTCAAACCAGAAAATGTGGGCAGCCCGGGTAGCTCAGTGGTTTAACACCGCCTTCAGCCCAGGGCCTGATCCTGGAGACCAGGGACCAAGTCCCTCATCAGGCTCCCTGCATGGAGCCTGCTTCTCCCTCTGCCTATGTCTCTGCCTCTCTCTCTGTGTCTCTCATGAATAAAAAAGTCTTTTTTAAAAAATATTAAAAACAGATAACTATAGAGAGATGGCTAAATAAATTATGAATTGCTAGAATACAATAAAACATTAAACAAACAAGGGGCACTTGAGGGGATGAGCACTGGGTGTTATTCTGCATGTTGGCAAATTGAACACCAATAAAAAATAAATTTATTATTAAAAAAAATTAAACATTAAAACTGATTTTATGGAATGCTTAAGGATATGAAAAGATGGTCATGATAACATAGCAAAAACAAAAAGATACAAAATATCTGTAGCAAACACACAAAAATAAAGTTCTCTGTAAAGTATAGAACTCTAGGTTATTTTACTTCTTTATGATTTTCTAGATTTTCTGAATTTTCTATACTAATTAATTTTACAATAAGAGTATTTTAAAATACATGAAAATAAATAAATAAATAAATAAATAAATAAATAAATAAATAAATAATAAATGTCAGGAAATAGAGAGTGTCCTGGCTGATCTTAGGGCTGTAAAATAAGAGTTTGTAGGCCTGGTAGAGAAGCTATATGGAAATACAATAGTTTTTGTTTTACTACCATTTTTTTCTTGTAGTTCCAAAGTAGTGCTTGAAGCTTGGGGTTATAAGAGCTTTATGTTTGTGTTTCCTTTTTTTAAAAAAAAGATTTTTATTTATTTATTTGGGAGAGGGAGAGCCAGAGAGAGAGCACAATCAGGGGGAGCAGCAGAGGGAGAAGGAAAATAAGGCTCTCTGAGGGAGCCTGAATTGGGGCTCAATCCCAAGACCCTGGGATCATGACCTGAGCCAAAAGCAGACGCTTAACCCACCAAGCCACCCAGGTGCCCCTATGTTTGTGTTTCTTATTAGAATCCATTACTAGTGGGTGCCTGGGTGGCTTAGTCAGTCTGACTCTTGATTTTGGCTCAGGATATGATCTTAGGGTTGTGGGATTGAGCCCTCCCCATGCTTATGCTTGCTTTCTCTCTCTCTCTCTCTCTCTCTCTCTCTCTCAAGAGAAATAATAAATAAATAAATAAATCTTTTTTAAAAATCTGTTTAAAGAGCATGTGGGTGTTTCCAGAAGCTCTTCTGGAATTGAACTTTGAGCTAAGTCATCCAGGAATTAATATTCTGCTGGTAACATGTTCAAAATCAAAGCAAAATTGTTTTGAAAGTGCATGTTAAAGCAAATTTTAAAATTCAAATACATTGCATAGCTAGTGGCATTGCAATCCTGGATCTCATTAGCAAATGGAAACATTATGAAGCACTGAACACTTATTTTATTCTAGTTTTAGTGAGATATAATTGACAAATGAAAACTGTATATACTTAAGGTGTACAACATGATGGTTTGATATCCATATACACTGTGAAATAATCACCACAATCAAGCTTATTAACATATCCATCACTTCACATATTTGCCAATTTTTATGTATGGTGTAAACACTTAAGATCTACTCTCTTAGGAAATTTCAAATATACAATATAGTATTATTAACTATAGGCAACATGCTGTACATTAGATTCCCCAGAACTTATTCATCTTATAATTGAAAGTGTATTCTTTGACCAATACCTCTCCATTTTCCTCACCACTCTCTCGGCCCCTAGCAACCCACTGTTCTACTCCGATTCTATGAGTTTGGCCTTAAGATTCCACATATAAGTGAGATTATATAGTATTTGCTTTGCCAAGTGTGCCAAGGATACATAATGCAGAAGGGATAGTCTCTTTGATAAATGGTATTAGGGAGATGGGATATCCACATGCAAAAGAATGAAATTAGATCCTTACACTGTATACAGAAATCAACTGAGGATGTATTAAAGACTTAAATTTAAGATGTGAAACCATAAAACTCCAAAAAGAAAAAAAGAAAGTATAGGGGAAAAATCACCTTGACATTGATCTTAGCAATAAAGTTTTGAATAAGACACTAAAACCCAGGTAACAAAAGCAAAAATGAACAGTGGGACTACTTCGAACTAAAAAGCTTCTACACAGTAAAGGAAACAATCAACAAAATGAAAAGGCAACCTACAGAATGGGAGAAAATATTTGCAAATATTTGTATCTGATAAGCAATCAACGTTTTAAATATCAGGCTCTTTTCTATGGAAGTCTTTTCTATTTTCCATTGGGAGAAATAATATAAAACCCATGGGTTGGGGATCCCTGGGTGGCTCAGCGGTTTAGCACCTGCCTTTGGTCCAGGGTGTGATCCTGGAGTCCCGGGATCGAGTCCCGAATCAGGCTCCTGCATGGAGCCTGCTTCTCTCTCTGCCTCTCTCTGTGTCTCTCATGAATAAATAAATAAAATCTTTAAAAAAAAAAACAAAACCCATGGGTTGGTACCATAAGGTAAAAGGTATGAAAGAGGGTCAAAGAAATCGAGTTAGTCTTCAGGGAAACTCCAGAGGGAACTAAAGGTGTTCGTAATAGATCCCTTAACTATAAAATACTGATTGTAACTCTTGGCAACCACAAGAAATTCAAATTGTCTGACATTGATATATCCATAAATTATGGTGACTTTTAGGGAAAAAAGATTTTGTTAAGTTCCTCAAGTATCTAGTTGAAAGGTTTTTTGAAGCTGTGAAAATAAGCCTTAGTCATAAACACGCCTTATTTTGCTAGAAGCTTGGCAAAAATCCCAGCTATAAATGAGCAAACAAATGTCATAAAGATGGGAGAGCATTTAGTGGGAGGGAGTGCCTATGTGTTTATGCTAAAACTAAAGGAGTTTGCATGTGTGTGTGTGTGTGTGTGTGTGTGTGTGAGGGAGAGAGAGAGAGAGAGGGAGAATATTTAAATAATGTTACTAGCTTGTGAAATTACTTTCTTCCTACTGAGGTCACTGATAATGATAAGAAGAAAATCTTCCAAATGCAGACAAATTAGAACTACTTCTAGACATCTGCTTTTCTACTCTGCTATGAAAAATTGAAAACATACTAGGATTCAGGCTGAGTTATTTACCACCTCAACACAGTGGACAATTTGTACTCCTCCACAACAGTTTTGGGTTATAAAGATCTGGTATAAGATAAAATGAAATACATCTCACCAACTTTCTAGGGAAAATGCGTTAGTTTTAATGCTTAACTCTTTTGACTTGAACTCCCTTGCAGAACTCCTATCCGCTTTAAAGTATACTGGTCAGGGATCCCTGGGTGGCGCAGCGGTTTGGCGCCTGCCTTTGGCCCAGGGTGTGATCCTGGAGACCTGGGATTGAATCCCACGTCGGGCTCCCGGTGCATGGAGCCTGCTTCTCCCTCTGCCTGTGTCTCTGTCTCTCTGTCTCTGTCTCTCTCTCTATGTGACTATCATAAATAAATAAAATTTAAAAAAAAAAAAAAGTACACTGGTCAGTGTATGATTTTTTAAAATTTCCTCTTTCCTGGTCCTAATTTCCTGATCTTTGGGTTATACATTTCACTATATTTAGGGCCTCTCCATCTCACCTCTAAATTTGGAGCATATGTCTAGCCAAAAACAGATATAAAACAAGCAAAAATAAAAATCAAAGTAAAACCCAAACTAAAACATCACCCTTGGGATGCCTGGGTGGCTCAGCGGTTGGGCGTCTGCCCTTGGCTCAGGACGTGATCCCAGATCCTGGGATCGAGTCCCACATCGGGCTCCCTGCATGGAGCCTGCTTCTCCCTCTGCCTGTGTCTCAGTCTCTCTCTCTCTCTCTGTGTCTGAATAAATAAATAAAATCTTAAAAAAAATAAAAATAAAAATAAAACATCACCCTTCATCAGTCTATAGAGTCTTGGCTTGTCTAAGTGCTTCCTTTTATAGCACATGACCTGTCCCATCTCCCAGCACTTGAAATCTGTTGCTACTTTTTAATTATATTTATCCTATCCATCTCATCAGGAGTTAGGTTGACCAGTTTATTTTCCCAGTCTCATTGCATAATGCCTTGAAAACTAGTTTTTCATGTATTTGGGGCAGTTTCAGGGTTTGGGTGGGGGGGTTGTTTTGTCGGAGGGTTTTTTCTTATTTGTTTTTGGTTTGTTTTTGTTGTCATTTTAGTTATGTGCCCAAGTGTCATTAATAGATCTTGGCTGGAAGCGTAAGTATGATGCCATTAAAAAAATACCATCCTTGGGCAGCCTGAGTGGCTCAGCGGCTTAGCGCCACCTTCAGTCCAGTGCGTGATCCCGGAGACCTGGGATCGAGTCCCACGTCGGCTCCCTGCATGGAACCTGCTTCTCTCTCTGCCTGTGTCTCTGCCTCTGTGTGTGTGTGTGTGTGTGTGTGTGTGTGTGTGTGTGTGTGTGTCTCATGAATAAATAAATAAAGTCTTAAAAAAAAATACCATCCTTTACCCCACTCATCTCAAGAGACTTCAGGCTGGTAAGTTTTATTTAACATTCTCAGAGGACCCTCCTTTCTCAAGCCCTCAATTAAGTCTAAGTTCAACCCACCTGCAGCTGAACAACATTCTCTTCACTGAAGCTCCCATTTCTATTTTCCTTTGTCAACCTGCCTTCAACAATATGCCCCCAGTCAACAACTAGCCCATGGGAGTTTCAACAGTCACAGTAGAAGCCATGACCATAGATGATATGCTTTGAGACAAAGAGGTGTCTCTCAGATTTGGAGTTGGGTCTGTTTATGCAAAGGCAGATGGAAGGTGGAAGAAATATCAATACTTCAAGTCAAGAAAATATTATAGCCTCCATTTCTTGGATATTTCAAATAAACAGTATTTGAATTTGATATGTGTGGAATTGCCTAATTGTTCTGTTCATAGTTCACTTGTGGGAAGAAATAAGGCAAGTTCTCCAGAGGCTTATGTTCCTTACAGGATGCTTACTGAACATAATGTCTTTACTTATTTTGACGGGTTTTTTATTTCAGATTTAAATAACATAAGTCGAATAATGGGGAATGAAGTAGGGAAGAGCCAAATACGTAATTTTAGTTTAGAAGTTTCTTTTTTTTTTTTAATTTTATTTATTTATTCATGAGAGACAGAGAGAGGCAGAGACACAGGAAGATGGAGAAGCAGGCTCCCCACAGGGAGCCCGACTGGGGACTCATCCCGGGTCCCCAGGATCATGCCCTGAGTCAAAGGCAGACACTCAACCGCTGAGCCACCCAGGCTTCCCCAAATATGTAAAAGCACTTGACATCAAATAATCCCAGGGAATTAACTAGTACATTAAACTAGCTCTAAAATTTGCTCTGAGAAACATATGCCAGTTCCCAGTTGACTGTGTCTTTCTTAAACATATGCTATAGAAGTTGTTTTTAACATTTGTATTTGGGATCACACACTGGACGTTGTGCCTCAGATGATCAATGAATGCTAAATGAAAGAAATAAGTGTATCGTTTGTTCTCGTCTTTTTTGCGACTTTCAAAAGACTAGAGGGACTTTTTAGCAGTGTGTTACCAATAATCCATAAATTCATTAATTTATTCTCACAAGAAAGTATTAGAACAACCCAGTGAACATTTGGTATATTTAGCCTCTGCTTTTTTCATGTGCTCTCTCTTCCAAAAACTTTTTAATAACAAAATCACTGAGATGGAGACAGTGTATTCTAAGGCGTAGGCTAATGTTTCCTAAGCATCCTTCAAATCTACCTCAAATAAGCCCTGTTGGATCTAGGGGGAATGTGTAGACATAGATATTGGCAGCTCTGAGGAGCCCGGGTGGCTCAGCGGTTTAGCACCACCTTTGGCCCAGGGCGTGATCCTGGGGACCCGGGATGAGTCCCCAGTCGGGCTCCCTGTGTGGGGCCTGCTTCTCCCTCGGTCTCTCTCTCTCTCTCTCTCTCTCCCTTTCTCTCTCTCTCTCTCTCATTAACAAATAAATAAAAAATCTTAAGAAAACAAAAGATATTGGCAGCTCTGATCCCCACAGAAGAGGAGCAAGTCCACTGCAGAGCTTGGAGCATTCCTGACTCCACCCAGCACAATGGAAGGCTTCTCCCAGTCTGCTCTGACTTGAGACCTGCACTCACTTCTCAGGTGAGAAACAGATCATGTGGTTAGCTCATCTTACTTGAAAAGGCATAAAGACCTGGAGCTGCAGGATTTCATTTTCATAATTGCTAAGCAAGTCCCTTTAATAAAGGAAGAAAATTCTGCCTTTCTGCAACTTGACAAGATTTATTTTCCAATCTCTGTCTCCAGTGTGTTTACCAATGGAGAGAAAGATTCAAGTGTGACAGCCTTGAACTTTGACTCTCACAAAGGCCAGCCTCAGGCCCTGCTGTAACTACACTGGCTAGCTGGCCAGTGCTTGCAAAGCAAAGCTAGGGGCTCACCTTGGAAGCCGTTCAAGTTTCATGTTGTAGCATTTAGAGAGGGGAAGCTAGAGATACAGAGACATTTTAAAGGCCGGTAAAGATAGGGAACATATGGGAAGAGGACTGCAGTGTGCCAAGAATTATAAGAACCTTTAGTCCTTTTAAATTTTGCAGGTTTTTTTTATGACAGAGCAGTAAGAGAGGGCAGGAAAGGAACACTACTTATTTGGCAGCAGGCTGTGGCGTGAACAGAGTCCAAACAACCACTGCTTATTCTCTGAAAGGGGATTCTGATAAGTCTTTCACTTGGGTACATATCTCTGTCTTATTTTTCTGGTCTAGCAAAAAAGAACAAATGGTAGTCCCCTGAAGAATAAGAATAAAAATAAGATGCTGTGAGTCAACTGGCTGCTGACTATGATGCTTTGAATGTTGCCAACAAAATAGGGATCATCTAAACTGAATCCAGCTAGCTAAATCTAAATCTAATTTTTTTCTTAAGATTTTATTTATTTATTCATGAGAGACACACAGAGAGACAGAGACATAGGCAGAGGGAGAGACAGGCTCCCTGCAGGAAGCCTGATGTGGGGCTGGATCCCAGGACCCTGGGATCATGACCTGAGCCTAAGGCAGACACTCAACCAGTGAGCCACCCAGGCATCCCAAAAAATGAGTTTTATTAAGTGACCTGATAGATAGCTCAGAGTTATAGCATTTTTTGTAAGCAAGTGGTCTGTCTGTATTGTCAAAACACAAAGGAGATTCACATATCAATCCTTGCCCAGACAAGGAGGACAATATAAAAGCAAAGGGAGATAACTGAGTACAAACTTTGGAAGCCAAAAATTTAATATATACTTTGAAGAATAATACAGAGATCTCCTTCTGCCTTGATACCACGGAGCTTGCTGACTTAATCAATGCAAATCACAGAAGGTTGCTAGGCAATGCACGTTCTCGTGCCAGTCAGGTGACTCTGTTATTCTTTATAGAGTGCCTATCTCTGCTCTCTGAGACAAAGGATCACATTTTTTTTCAAGGATGCAATAATAGTTTGGGGGTGGTTTTTTTTTTCTTTACCATTTGAAGGCTGTGATATCTCAGTCTATGTACATTTTTTAAGAATTACATATGTATTCCTATCAAAAACTAGACCATAAGAAAAAAAGATAGAGAAATGTCAATATTAGAGATGTTTTTCAGTGAATTGATGAGGGAAATAGGGATTAACCCTGATGTTAATGTAATTTATGTGCAGAACTCCCCCTAACATATGTCCCTGGCATCTTCCAAAGTCACACAGTCTATAGGGAACAAGCACCATTACTGAGAACATTTCAGAGTGCTTAGCACAGAAACCTAAATGAATATATGGAAAAGTGACCCTGAGATTGCATTTTCATATTGAGCATCACCTTACTCTCCCCATAACATCACAGTTATATTTCTTTATAACATATATTCCTTATTCACTGGTCTATCTACACCTGAGTATCAGCTCCCTGAGTTTGGTGGTTTTACTCTTATGCATCTCTGTATTAATGGAGAACAGTGGCATGTTTCACACACAGTCTAAAGCATATATATGTTTCCTGGAAACAAATTCACACAGATGCAATTATAGCGGCATAAATTTAGTGCAAGCAAACTTTCATTTCACTTTTGCCTTGTAAGTTCTCAGACATAAGACTAAGCCTTCTCTGGGCAGCCTGGGTGGCTCAGCGGTTTAGCTCCGCCTTCGGCCCAGGCCCTGATCCTGGAGACCAGGGATCGAGTCCCACGTTGGGCTCCCTGCATGGAGTCTGCTTCTCCCTCTGCCTGTGTCTCTCTCTATCTGTGTGTGTCTCTCATGAATAAATAACTAAAAATCTTTGAAAAAATAGAAAAAAAAAAAAAACACTAAACCTTCTCCATAACAAAATTCTACAGGGAAAGGGACCTTTCCAAAGTCTTATCACATATAAGATGAGGGGATTACTCCCATGCCAGCCTCCTCCAGTCTCTCTGTCTCACAGAATTGGGGGGAGGGAAGCACAGTCAACAGGATTCATGGCTTCAAGGACATAGATTGGGGTGATGCAGCCAGGGAAGGCAATATGGGACTGAGGGGGTGAACGGAGAACTGTACCACTGGAGAAACTCTTGGAAAGGCTGCAATACACAGGGCAGCTCAAAGACTTAGACTGCATTTAAAAACTGTAGAATAAAATAAAATAAAATAAAAAAATAAAAACTGTAGAATATGTTCCCATTCCCATAATATCTTACCACTTCCCCAACAGGACTCCAGTATAAGAGTGGAAGAAAGATAAAAGAGCTGCAAGATAGGCTTTCTCTGAAGAAGTATACTTAGAGAAAATGAAATTCAAGAGGATTAAAGAGCATAAGGATGCTACAAGAGTTAGAGATCTCTGACACTTGGGCAGTCTGGGTGATGCAGTCAGTTAAGCAGCCAAACCTTGGTTTCAGCCCAGGTTATGATCTCAGAGTTGTGAGATTAAGCCCCACATTAGGCTCCACACCCAACATGGAGTCTGCTTTAAATTCTCTCCCCCTCTCACTCTGCATCTCCCACTCATGTTCTCTCAATCTCTCTCTCTCTCTCTCTCTCTCTCTCTCAAATAAATAAATCATAAAAAAAGAAAAAAAAATCTCTGGCACCTCCAACTACACCAAACATTAAGCACAGGCACAGTCCTAGTAAGATTAACATAAAAACAAACTAAGTGCAAAACACACACACACACACACACACACACACACTAAATGTTTATTTACCTCAGTTCCTATTATCTGATACATGTCCAAACTTCAACACAAAACACAAATACATGCTAAAAGGAAAGGCAAGGGAAAACAGTCTGAAGAAATAAAACAAGTGTCAGGATCAGACTTAGATATGGCACAGATGTTGGAATTATTAGAAAGGAAATTTATTTTTTTTAAGATTTTATTTATTTATTCATGAGAGACACAGAGAGAGATTGAGAGGCACAGACAGAGGCAGTGGAAGAAGCAGGCTCCATGCAGGGAGCCCAACGTGGGACTCGATCCTGGGTCTCCAGGATCATACCCTGGGCTGAAGGTGGCGCTAAACCTCTGAGCCACCCGGGGTGCCCTAGAAAGGAAATTTAAAATAACTATGATGAATATGTTAATATTTCTAGTGGGAGAAAAATTACAATACGAAAGAATGGATATAGATGGGTAGAGTACACAAAGTGATGAAATGCTAAGAAAAAAATCAAAAGTAAATGCTAGAAACAAACAAAAAACAGCATCAGAAATGAAGAAAACCTACAGGGGTGCCTGACTGGCTTAGCAGAAGACCATGCCAACTCTTGATGTCAAGGTTTTAAGTTTGAGCCCATGTTGAGTGTAGAGATTACTTAAATAAATAAAACTTTATTTTTTAAAAAAAGATTTTATTTGGGTAGCCCGGGTGGCTCAGAGGTTTAGTGCCACCTTCGGCCGGGGGTGTGATCCTGGAGACCCAGAATTGAGTCCCACATCAGGCTCCCTGCATGGAGCCTGCTTCTCCCTCTGCCTATGTCTCTGCCTCTGTGTGTATGTGTGTGTCTCTCTCATGAATAAATAAATAAATCTTAAAAAAATTTTTTTTAATTTATTTATTCATGAGAGACATACAGAGAGAGAGGCAGAGACATAGGCAGAGGAGGAGTGGGCTCCCTCGCAGGGATCCGGATGTGGGACTCGATCCCAGGACCCCAGGATCAGGTCCTGAGCTACAGGCAGATGATCAGCCACTGAGCCTTTCAGATGCCCCAAATAAATAAAACTTCAAAAAATGAAGCAAATCTTCAGTGGCTTATCTGTAGGTAATGGATAACTCTCAAACATAAATGAAAAGAGAAGAAAGAAGAAAGAATAAATCAACTCAACATCCAAGAACAGAGGTACACTATCAAAAGGTATAAATTATGTGTTATTGGAATGTCAAAAGCAGAAAAAACAACAGAACAAAATGAGATGCCTGAGTAGTTCATTTGGTTAGGTGTCCAACTCTTGGTTTCACCTCAGGTCTGGATCTCAGGGTCGTGCTCAGTGGGGAGTGTGCTGCAGATTCTCTCTCGCCCTCTCCCTTTTTCCTTCCCCCCACCCTGCAATATCTCTCTCTAAAAATAAATACACTTAAAAAAGAAAAAAGAACAAAAAAATTTGAAATACTCATGACCTAGAACTTGCCAAAGTTATTGACAGACATTAAACCAAAAATCCAGGAAGCTTGGACAACTCCAATCAGGATAAACATGAGAAAGAAAACAAAAACAAAAGAAAACAACCATGTACAATTTATTACAGGCATGCAAAGCTGGATCATATTTGAAAATCATAAGTGTTAATCATCATATCAGGGGCACCTGGGTGACTCAATGGTTGAGCATCTGCCTTCAGCTCAGGTTGTTATCCTGGGGTCCTGGGATTGAATCCTGCATCAGGCCCCCACGGGGAGCCTGCTTCTCCTTTTGCCTGTATCTCTGCCTCTCTCTCTCTCTCTGTCTCTCATGAATAAATAAATAAAATCTTTCCCAAAAAATCACCATATCAACAGGCTAAGGAAGAAAATTTGTATAATTATATCAATTCCTGCAGAAAAAGGATAATAACAAAATACAACATGCATTCACATAATAACTCTCAGCAAATTAAGAATCGAGAAGAACTTTTCTCAGTTTTGTAAAGAATATCTACTGGGGCCTGGATGGCTTAGTAAATAGAACATGTGACTCTTGATCCCCAGGCTGTGAGTTTTAGCCCCATGCTGGGTGTAAAGATCACTTAAAAATAAAATCTTAAGGGCAGCCCCAGTGGTGCAGCAGTTTAGCACTGCCTGCAGCCCAAGGTGTGATCCTGAAGACCTGGGATCGAGTCCTGCATCAGGCTCCTTGCATGGAGCCTGCTTCTCCCTCTGCCTGTGTCTCTGCCTCTTTCTCTCTCTCTCTCTCTCTCTCTCTCTCTCTCTCTCTCTGTGTCTCTCAGGAATAAATAAATAAAATCTTTAAAAAACAAAAATAAATAAAAACTTTTAATTTTTTTAATAAATAAAACCTTAAAAAAAAAGTGTATCTCCAAAATTTGTAGTTTATAGGTAAGAGATGGAGAGCTTCCCCCTAGAATAAAGAACAAAGCAAGGTTATCCCCTCTTTACCACTCCCTTTTTTTTTTTTAAGATTTTATTTATTTATTCATGAGAGACACAGTAAGAGAGAGAGAGAGAGAGAGAGAGAGAAAGAGAGAGGCAGAGACACAGGCAGAGAGAGAAGCAGGCTCCATGCAGGGAGCCTGATGTGGGACTCGATCCTGGGTCTCCTGGACCAGGCCACAGGCCAAAGGCAGCACTAAACCGCTGAGCCACCCAGGCTGCCCTTTACCACTCCCTTTTAACATCATTCTGGAAGTCCAAGCTAGTGCAATAAATAAGACAAGCAAAAGAAATAAAAGGCTACTCAGATTATAAATGAAGAAATAATACTGTATTTATTAACATATGTTTATCTAGAAAATTCTCAGTCTTCTGAGAAAATCATAGGGAAAAAAATCCTGGAACTAATGGGTGGCAAGTAAAACAAGTTTTCAAAATACCAGATCAATATACAAAGGTCAATAAGCAATGAACAATCGAAATCTGAAATTTTAAAAAAATATATTATATACAATGGCACCAAACACTTAGGTAGAACTCTAATAAAATATGTACAGGAATCCTGTGCAGAAAACTACTTAGCATTGGTGAAAAAAAAAATCAAGATCTAAATGAGAGCTAACCCATGTTCATGATTTAGAAGATTCACTATTGCTACAATATCTATCATTCTTATTTTTTTTAAGATTTTATTTATTTATTCATGAGAGACACACACACAGAGAGAGAGAGAGAGGCAGAGACACAGGCAGAGGGAGAAGCAGGCTCCATGCAAGGAGGCTGATGTGGGACTCCATCCCAGGACTCCGGGATCGCACCCTGGGCCGAAGGCAGGCACTAAACCACTGAGCCAACCACGGATCCCCTATCATTCTTAATCTATAGATTCAGTTCGATCCGACCCAAAATGGCAATAAGCAACTGTGTAGGTATTGGCAAAGCGAAGTTTACATGGAAAAGTGAAATATGTAGAATAGCCAAAGTAATACTGAAGAAGGGCAAAGTTGAACAACTCATGCTACTTCATTTTGAGATCTGACATAAAGTTATAATAATCAAGATACTATATGGAATTGAAAAAGAAGAGCTATATAGAGCAATGGAATGAAATAGCCCAGAAGTAGATATCCACAAATATAATCAACTGGTCTTTGACAAAGGGGTAAAAGCAATAAAATGGAGAAAGATAATCTCTTCAACAAATGGTTCTGGAACATCTGGACATCTACATGCAAAAAAAAAAAAATCTAGATACAAATCTTGTCATCTCAAAAATTAATTCAAAATGGATCATGACCTAAATTTAAAATGCAGATTAACATAGAAAATCTAGGTGACCTTTGGTTGACAGAGACTTTCTAGATACAATGCATGTATCATTGAATGTGATGACTCATGAACGAAAAAATAAGTTGGACCTCATTAAAATTTAAAACTGTTCTGTGAAAGACACTATTAGTAGATGAAGAGCCACACACTTAGAATCCTTTTTTTTTTAATCTATTTATTCATGGGGGCGGGGGGGGGCGGCACAGACACAGGCAGAGGGAGAAGCAGGCTCCATTCCATGCAGGGAGCCGGACGTGGGACTCGATCCCGGGTCTCCAGGACCACACCTTGGGCTGAAGGCAGCACTAAACCGCTGAGCCACCCAGGCTTCCCCACACTTAGAATCTTTACAAATGATAAAATATCTAAAATATACAAAGAACTTTCAAGACTCAACTATAAGAAAACAAAGAACCCAATTAGCAAAATAGGCAAAAGATCTGAACAGACATCTCATCAAAGAAGATATACAAATTGCAAATAATCCTATACAAATATGCTCTAAAATTGTGTGTCAACCGTACTTCAATAAAAAACTTTTTAAAAATATGCTCAGCATTGTGTCCTTAGGAAATTGCTAATTAAACACTACATACCGGGCAGCGCGGGTGGCGCAACGGTTTGGCGCCGCCTGCAGCCTGGGGTGTGATCCTGGAGACCCAGGATCGAGTACCACATCGGGCTCCCTGCGTGGTGCCTGCTTCTCCCTCTGTCTGTATCTCTGCCCCTCTCTTTCTTTGTCTATGAGTAAATAAATAAAATCTTAAAAAAAAGAATCTTTAAAAAAATAAAATAAAATAATAAACACTACATACCTATTATGATGACTAAAATCCAAAACACTGACAACACCAAGTGCTGGTGAAGAGCTGGAGCAACAAGAATTTTCATTCATTGCTCATGAGAGTGCAAAGTGGTAGTCAGGTTGGAAGATTTTTTATGAAAATAAACATAGTTTGGGGTACCTGGGTGGCTCGGTCAGTTAAGTGTCTGCCTTCTGCTCAGGTCATGATTGCAGGGTCCTGGGATGGAGCACCACCTCAGGCACCTGCTTGACAGAGAGCCTGCTTCTCTCACCCTCTGCCCGTCCCCCAATTGTGCACGCTTACTTGTGCATGTTCTCACTCTCTCATAAATGAAATCTTAAAAAAAAAAGAAAAAGAAAGAAGGAAGCATAGTTTAATCATAAGATCCAGCAATCATACTACTTGGTGTTTTCCCAATTGAGCTGAAATCTTATGTGCACATAAAAACCCGTGTGTGGATGTTTACAGCAAATTTATTCATAATTGCCAAATCATGGAAGCAACCAAGATGTCCTTCAACAGGTCAATAAACTGCAGTACACCTACACAGTGAAATATTATTCATTGCTAAAAAGAAATGAGCCATCAAGCCACCAAAAGAATGGAGGAAACTCAAATGCATATTGCCAAGTGAAAGTAACCAATCTGTAAAGGCTACTTACTGAATGATTCCAACTAATGACATTCTGAAAATAGTGAAACTATGGAGACAGTAGAAAGATCCTACTGGATGCTAGGGGCTCATAGGGAGAGAGAGAGGGCTAATAGGTAGAGCTCAGGAGATTTTTAAGAGCAGAGAAATTATTATTCTGTATGACACTGTAATGCTGGATACATGTCATTGTGCATTTTTCAAAACCCATAGAATGTAAAATATAACAAATGAATTCTGATGCAAACTATGGACTTTAGT
The DNA here is from genome assembly GCF_003254725.2 of Canis lupus dingo. Lineage (NCBI taxonomy): Eukaryota > Metazoa > Chordata > Mammalia > Carnivora > Canidae > Canis > Canis lupus. The sequence goes on from NC_064281.1 coordinate 31,524,179, forward strand.
TTTTAAAAATGTATCAAGGGCAGTCCTGGTGGCTCAGCGGTTTAGTGCCGCCCTCAGCCCAGGCTGTGATCCTGGAGACCCAGGATCAAGTCCCACATCAGGCTCCCTGAATGGAGCCTGCTTCTCCCTCTGCCTGTGTCTCTGCCTCTCTCTGTGTCTCTCATGAATAAATAAATTAAATATTTTAAAATTAATTAATTAATTAAAAAGTATCAATACCCCCCAAAAAACGTATTGATACCAGCTCATCAATTGTAAAAAAATGTACTATATTAATGCAATACATTAAGAGGGAAACTGCTCTGGAATGGGGGAGGGGTGGAGATTGAAGAGATACATGGGAACTTCTGTATTTTCTCCATTTTTCTATAAACTAATACTGCTCTTAATAATTTTTAAAAATAAAAGGAATTAGGATGCGTGGGTGGCTCAACAGTTGAGCATCTGCCTTCAGCTCAGGACGTGATCCCGGAATCTGGGATCAAGTCCCACATCGGGACCCCTGTGAGGAGCCTGCTTCTCCTTCTGCCTATGTCTCTACCTCTCTGTATGTCTCTCATGAATAAAAAATAAAATCTTTCTTAAAAATAAAAAATAAATAAAAATAAAAGGAATTAACTATCAAGTCATACAAAGACGTGGATGACTCTTAAATGATCATTGCTAGGGGAAAGAAGCTAGTTGAAAGGTTATATACTGACTGTTTCTATCTGACTGACCGTTTTTTTTCTCTGGAAAAAGTAAAACTATAGAAACAGTAAATAAATCAGGATTATCAGCAGATCAGGGTGTGGTAAGGATTAAATATGTGAAGCAAAGGGGATTTGAGGGGGCAAGGAAACTCTTTTGTATAATAATGTAATGGTGTGCACATCACATTATTGTTTTGTCAAAACCCATGGTACTTTGCAGTAGAAAGAAGGAGACTTCATGTGTGCAGTGAATGAACTGAGGTGATCGTGCTCGCTGCCTTTTATAACACTGTTTCTATGGGTGAACACATTGTGAATAAAACATCTAACTTAGAAATGGAATTTGGGGACATAATGTATTTTTACGTTGGAGTCTATATTTGAATTTTTCATTGAGTATTGGGGTAAACGTAGACAGCAGTATAAATGTGCAGCTCTTCAAAGAAATTTTGATAATAATAATAATAAGGAAGCTACACTGTAAAGATTTAGAACAAGAGGGGCTTAAAAACTGCCCCTCCACCTCAGTCCTCAACTTCTTTCATCTCTTTATCTCTTTCTGGGTTTATGCCCATACAAAGACCATCACATGTTTGTTTCAGGGTTTTTTTTTTCCCGTTTCATGTTCATGTGCATGAGAGAAAGAAATGTTTTCATTTCTTGTTTACAGTGAAAGGATCCCCTATGCCCAGGAAACATTTGAACACCGTAGTAAGCCAGGTAATCTATAAGGTCACAGACTTATCTTCCACTGTGTCATCCCCACCACCACTGCCACATGTGTGTGAACATGCGCACATGAGTGCACACATGCACTTACACACACACACATATCACTTGCTTCATATCCACCGTCTATATTCGGTTCTTTCTGTGTGCTAAGATCCTTCAAACCTCTGAGTGTTTGGCCATGCTCTTCCACTTGTTAGGATTTCTTTTCCTCCCATAGGCCGATCTTTCTGGCTAACCCTTATCTGTTACTCAAGAATCGGCTAGCTTGATGCTAACCCTTCCTCATAGGCATCCTCATCATCCTCAGGCTGACTCAGAGCTGCTCGGTTTTCATCCCATGGTAGAGCGCTGCAATTCTGGTTTTCTTCCACATGTCCTCTTCCCTCTGCTGGGCATCTTGAAGGTCAGAGCTGCTCTGTGCCTGGTCTTTCCCATTTACTAAATGAGTGTGTGACCCGGTGATGCTGAAGCAGGAGAGGCAATGGTTGAAGGGTAAGGAAAACTCAAAGTGCTTCTGGAATGAAGGCACAGAAAGTAAAGAAGAAAAAAGCCAACAGGAAACTAATAAATGTGCTTGGGGTAGTCCACTAAATTTCCACACACTTTTCAGAAAAAAGGGGGTGGGGGGCTTGATTACTCAAAAGCATAAATTGCTAGAATTGATGGGCCCAGATCCCATTTTATTCCCCAGGAATAGAGTGTTAAATTTCTTTGTGAGAAAAGCAGTGGGGAGCCTTATCTGCTGGTCATATTTATGGTAGGTTTTTGCAGAGATGTTCTTATGACTTATCATTTATCAGTTGCTTCTTATGAGCAAGCAATTCCCACCCTGACCAGGCATCAACAGCCTGGTGGTTGGCAGCTGAATGTAGGGTCACATCTACAAGTCTGAGAAGGAAATGGGCTTCTTCTGTTTCCCCATAAGGCCGCCGGGACGTTTGCTGCCCACCGGGGCTGCTGTACCTGGTGTGTGGTGATCAGTAAACCAGGCACTGAAGTCTTGAGCTTTATACCCCCATGGCACTCACAAATGACTCATCAACTCACAACCCCGTGTAGCAAATCAAGGGTAAAGTAACAACCTCACTGGTAAAGCCACTTAGGGTAACCAGGGAAAAGAAGGGGGTCCCTTGGCTGCAGGAGACTATACTTCGAGAGGGTAGAATTAGAAATCTTAAGGGATTTGCAGATTCAGCCAGTATGGCATGGTTTCTCAGCACGAGCTCCTTGAGGATGTTTTCAGGAGGCAGAAATCAGTATCTCTCTCCTGTTACATCGGCCCTTTATGACCTGGGTCAAACACCTGTCATGCGGAGGTTTACTTTTGAGTGCAGCGTTGTCATGCAAATCCCTCTGCACACTGTGCTGCTCACCATTTCAGATGGTATCCCTCTGGTCTAACAAACGAACATACTACATCTGGGATATTTTTCCCTACTATCAAGATTTCTCCCGCCTTCTGCTACATTCTCCAGTGATTTTTTAATTGTTTTAGAGTGAATGGAAAATATTTCTCCTTTTTTAAGATTTTATGTTTAAGTAATCTTTTCACCCAGTATGGGGCTCAAACTTACAACCCCAAGATCAAGACCTATGTGCTCTCCTGACTGAGCCAGCCAGATGCCCCTAGAAAATATTTCTTTTGAAATGATACCTGTAAATGTTCACATTTTCCTTTAGCACCAAAATGACATTATAGAAGAAGAGAGATATCTGCAATCCATCATATGAAGGATGATTAAAATGAATGCTGTATAAAACATTCTATAAAATAAGATAAAATCCTCCCATGTGCCAGGAGGGGATGTGGTTTTCTCCTTCCTGTGGGGAAATAAGTTAACAAAATTTACCTGAATAGATGCCGAGACGTAAAATATCACAAGCAAAATTCAGCCATGTATTGGAAGGAGGATTAGGAGGAGGAGAAAATGGTGAGATACAGGCAGTAATTTTAAACTTAGGACTTATAGATGAAGACTCTTTCAAGGAAAAAATGATCATTTCCAGATAGAAAACTAGGTATTTCCTTCAAACAGGGCTGTTTTAAACTTTCTCTCTGAAAGGGAATAATATATGGGTGAAAAATGATTGCAAGAAATGCCACACAGAATAGTATTAGAACCATCCACACCTTTTTGTTTTGCTCAACTAGCAAGGCGTAGGGGGAGAGGACTTTCTTCCAAATTAGTTTTGATTGAACAAAATACTTATTCAAAGCATATGCCCACAGTTCAGTCATTTGCACTTTCACCAGAACAAAGGGATTCTAGTGACGGCTGCCAGTCAAAGTTGTCACCTTCCTAGACACAATGACGGGGGTGGATGCTGTGCCAGCCAGCCAGAGTTCTTCTCTGGGACTTCAGCTCTGCTCAGCCACGCTCTGATGGTGTAGCTGTGAGGACAAGAGCCATCAGAGCCAGAATGAAATGAAATGAAATCCTTTTTTGCTGCATTAAAAATTTTAAATCTGGGGATCCCTGGGTGGCGCAGCGGTTTGGCGCCTGCCTTTGGCCCAGGGTGCGATCCTGGAGACCTGGGATCAAATCCCACATCGGACTCCCGGTGCATGGAGCCTGCTTCTCCCTCTGCCTGTGTCTCTGTCTCTCTCTCTCTCTCTGTGACTATCATAAATAAAAATAAAAAAAAAAAAAATTAAAAAAAAAAAAAAATTTTAAATCTAGGGCAGCCCCGGTGGCGCAGTGGTTTAGCGCCGCCTGCAGCCCGGGGTGTGATCCTGTCAACCCGGGATCGAGTCCCACATCGGGCTCCCTGCATGGAGCCTGCTTCTCCCTCTGCCTGTGTCTCTGCCTCTCTCTCGCTCTCTCTGAATGAATAAATAAATAAATCTTTAAAAAAAAAAATTTAAATCTAAAAAAAAAAAAATGTTTTTAATCTAGGGGCCCCTGAGTGGCTCAATCGGTTAAGCATCTGACTCTCGATTTCAGCTCAGCTCATGATCTCAGGGTCATGAGATAGAGCCCCACATGGGGCTCCACACTCGGCCAGAGTCTGCTTGAGATTCTCTATCTCTCCCTCTGCCCTTCCCCCTACTCACACACACTCTCTTTCTCTAAATAAATCCTTAAAATTTTTTAAATCTTAATCATTTTTGGGACGCCTGGATGGCTCAGCGGTTTAGCACCGCCTTCAGCCAGGGGCATGATCCTGGAGACCTGGGATCGAGTCCCACGTGGGGCTCCCTGCGTGGAGCCTGCTTCTCCCCCTGCCTGTGTCTCTGCCTCTCTCTCTCTCTCTGTCTCTCATGAATAAAATCTTAAAAATATATATTTAAAAATAAAATAAAATAAAATAAATAAATCTTAACCATTTTTAAGTGTACCATATAGTAGTGTTAACTGTAAGTACATTGCTGAGCAACAGATCTCTAGAAAATTTTCCTTTTGCAGAACAAACTCTATACAAAAGGCAACTCCCCTTTTCTCTATCCCTGTAGCTCCTGGCAACTACCATTCCACTTCCTATTTCTCAGAGACTAATTAATTTACATACCACCTATAACTAGACTGCATGCTCATTGTCATTTTATGACTAGCTTCTTTCACTTAATGTGTTAAAGGTTCATCCATATTGTAGCACACAAGCAGGATTTCTTCCTTTTTTTAAGGATAAGTATTTCATTGTATGTATATACTACATTTACTTTATCTATTCATATGTGATGGATGTTTAGCTTGCTTCCCCCTTCTGGCAGATGAGAATAATGCTGCAGTGAACATGGATAGGCAAATACTGCTTGGAGATCCAGCTTTCAATTCTTTTAAATATATATCTAGAAGTGGGATTCCTAGATCATAGGATAATAATGTTTTTAATTATTAGAGGGGACTCCATACTGTTTTCCATAGCAGCTGCCCCATTTTACATTTCCACCACCAGTGTACAAGGGTTCTGATTTCTCTACATTTTCACCTTCACGTGCTGTTTTCTGCCTTTTTTTTTTTTTTTAAAGCTCATTGATCAGGGAACCTGGGTGGTTCGGTGGTTGAACATCTGCCTTTGGCTCAGGTTGTGATCCCAGGGTCCTGGGATCAAGTCTTACATCTGGCTCTCCACAGGGATTCTGCTTCTCCCTCTGCCTATGTCTCTGCCTCTCCCTTTGTATCTCTCTTAAATAAATAAATCAAATTTTTTTAAAAAAAGAAATGTGATTTCTCAGTTATACAAATTTTCCAGTTACTTTTCCAGGAGCTTAGATTTCTGTGTTCCTTCTGGTGTTTTTTATGGTTCTCTAGGTTCTTTGGTACTACAACAGACCACTGAGGTCGTCTTTGCTCTCAGCAGACCCTAGGCTTTAATAGTCAGCTGGTTCCACATTAGCACTATGAATCAGATGTGACAGGATCCAGTCCCTGGGCAGCCCCCTCACAAAGCTGGAACATTGGATGTATGTTCCATTCTTCTCTTTCCCTTCCAAGGAAGAAGCACTGAGTTGAGTGTTTTCTTCCAATCACGACAAATTGTGCTGGCTTAGGGGAAGAACCATGATGGGGAAAATGCAACAACTTTTTTTTTTTTTACCCATGTCAATGAGGCTGTTCTTGGCTTTGTCATTTCCTGGGATGCTGAGTTGTCTTAACTGCTTTCTGGAGTTCTCACAAAAGCTCTCTGGACCATAGATTGTTAAGTCAGTGTCTCTGTGGGGAACAAGGTCTGAGGTTTTCTCTTCTACCATCATGCTGAGTTCACCTCTAAATAACAATCAAATCACTAGAAGAAGAAAATAGGTTTTATATCCTGAATAATTATAGTAGCTGACCATGAATGTCTTGAATGCTTACTACGAGTTTGACACTTTCTTATTATGAGCTATGATATGTAATGAAATTCTCACAACCATATCAACCAGGAGTCCAAATACCACTTCTCTCCACTAATTTACCAAATAAGAAAACTGAAAAAGTTTAAAAAGGTGGCCTCAGAGTGCCTTTCTAGTCAATAGTAAGAGAGGGATTTACAAAGTCCCTGGTCTATGTTTAATAAGTTGCTTCAAAGTCTTTAATATTTGAAACCATAGAATTTGGTAAAAGCCAAAAACAAATAAGCAAAACAGAAATCAAGAGGTGATGTAGTTTATTGAACTAACACGAATTGCATTGCTTAACATTATAGGAAACCAAGAGTCACAACTAATAAAGCATTAAATAACACAATATGACAACACATACAGTACATTTCAGAAGTTCTTACTTTAGGGGAGGAAGAATGTTTAGCTTGAAGTTGATTTAAACCTGGTAAGTGTACTATTCAAGGAGAAATAGATTTCCACCAGTTTCTGCATGGGATTATAGTTCTGCCTTGAAGTAATCCTGGAAAATAAAATATTTTTTAAAAAGGGGTGGGGGGTGCCTGGGTGGCTCAGTGGTTGAGCATCTGCCTTTGGCTCAGGTTGTTGTGATCCCAGGGTCCCAGGATGGAGTCCCACATCGGGCTCCCTGCAGGGAGCCTGCTTCTCCCTCTGCCTATGTCTCTGCCTCTCTTTCTGTGTCTCTCATGAATAAATAAAATCTTTAAAAAAAAAAAAAAAAGAAGTAATCCTGGATACACATCGGGAAGGCCTAGATTAACATATAGAAACAAGCCCTAAATCTGTTTAGTTAAAGGAAACCTCCATGCATGCTCCACCTGTCATTTTACATACCCAATCATATGGAGAGATTTATGACAAATCATCTCCCCCCAGGGAGGTCATGTTAAACTCCCAGAAAACCAGCAAAACCCTACAAATGGGTTTTATCTACACCTTACTAATATCTTGTTCAACTTTCCCATGATGGACAATTCGTGCAATGTCTTCTGACACCTTCCAATCTGTGGAATATCTCTTCTAAATACTCAAGATTCAACTTTGCAATATTTTCTTTATTGCAAGTAATATGAACAATTTCTAAGGTAGTTTATGTCAATAAATTCTCTTCAGCTACCTACTCTTTCTATATTACTCTTTTTGTCTTGTTGCGTTTGCAGTCAATACTTTCTATCAGATGGGAGAGAAGACTGAGGGGCATTGGCCAGATATTTTTGTTAGATATAACTTTTGTGGGCAGCCTGGGTGGCTCAGCGGTTTAGCACCACCTTTGGCCCAGTGCGTGATCCTGGAGACCCGGGATCGAGTCCCACCTCAGGTTTCCTGCATGGAGTCTGTTTCTCCCTCTGCCTGTATCTCTGCCTCTGTGTGTGTGTGTGTGTGTGTGTGTGTGTGTGTGTGTGTGTGTTTCTCATGAATAAATAAATAAAAATCTTTAAAAAAAAAAAACATATAACTTTTGTTCTAAAATCCCAATAGTTGGAACCCATGGGTGGCTCAGTGGTTGAGCGTCTGCCTTCAGCTCAGGGCATGATCCCAGGATCCCGGATCAAGTCCCATATTGAGCTCCCTGCGGGAGCCTGCTTCTCTCTCTGCCTATGTCTCTGCCTCTCTCTCTCTCTGAGTCGCTCATGAATAAATAAATAAATCTTTTAAAAATATAAAATAAAATCCCAATAGTTAGGAAATATTGATATTTTAGAAAATACTCACTGATATTTTTAGAAAAACCAATAACGAGCACTTGGGTGGCCCACTAGATTGAGCGTCTGATTCTTAATTTCAGCTCAGGTCATGATCTCAGGGTCATGGGATTAAGCCCCACTTCAGTTCTGTGCTCAGCAGGGTGTCTGCTTGAGACTCTCTCCACCTCCCTCTGCCCCTCCCCCCAAAATAAATAAATAATTCTTTTTTTTTTTAAGATTTTATTTATTCATTCCTGAGAGACACAGAGAGCGAGAGAGAGAGGCAGAGACACAGGCAGAGGGAGAAGCAGGCTCCATGCAGGGAGCCCAATGCGGGACTCGATCCTGGGCCTCCAGGATCAGGCCCTAGGCTGAAGGCAGAGCTAAACTGCTGAGCCACCCGGGCTGCCCCAAATAAATAATATATTTTTTAAGATTTTTAAAAATTTATTTATTCATAGAGACACAGAGAGAGAGAGGCAGAGACACAGGCAGAGGGAGAAGCAGGCTCCATGCAGGGAGCCCGACGTGGGACTCGATCCCAGGTCTTCAGAATCACGCCCCAGGCCACAGGCGGCGCTAAACCGCTGCACCACTGAGACTGTCCCAAATAAATAATTCTTTTTTTTTTTTAATTTTTATTTATTTATGATAGTCACAGAGAGAGAGAGAGAGGCAGAGACACAGGCAGAGGGAGAAGCAGGCTCCATGCACCGGGAGCCCGATGTGGGATTCGATCCCGGGTCTCCAGGATCGCCCCTGGGCCGAAGGCAGGCGCCAAACCGCTGCGCCACCCAGGGATCCCTCCAAAAAAATAATTCTTAAAAAAAAAAAAAAGCCAGAATTCTGAGTCGGAATTGTAAAAAACAGTATTATGTTTCTTGTTTATAATTTATGATTTTCTTGATTACCACTCACCAAGAACTTAACTGATTCACAATCTAGTGTCCTCCAAATTAACCCTCCCTGCCTACAGATTCTTCCCTTCCAATCCTTTAAATTAAATTATATCAAGCAATAATTGCTGCTAAAGGTAAAATAATAAAAAATTAAAACAGGTTCCCTACAGCACAATTTCTAATAAATGCAGTATATATGAGAAAGCCAATTTAAATGAAAGGTCCAAATGCAAGAGAAAAAAATCAGCAGCACAGCACAATTTGAATAGAACTTCAGATGTTAATATTCACTATTGCCACTGTCAGGGCTCATTAGTTCTAGAGAAAAGTAAGAATATGCATGAGGGAAAATAAAGTTGGTCACTTCCTCATAGTACTTCCTATTCCCTTAGCAAATATCACATTTCTCTCCACTTAAATGGATAATGCTTTGTATTGGTCCTTGAAAAACTCCTCCTATGCATTGAATGTCACTTAATTTGCCCTCATTACCTCTGTGAAATACTGGATGGGTATTTATTATTAGTTTTAATATTCCTGGCTAGGACTGTCACTAAGTAACTTATTTCCAGGTTACCTAGAGGCTGTCAAAGCCCTAAGAGTACTCCAGTCTTGTCCTTGCTGAAATAATCATGTGGCAATACAACAAACAAAACAATAATTGTGGATATGTCTAGATGATAGCAAAATAACAGACTGATTTATCTGGAAAAACTACATGTACCTTTCTGGAATTATATACTCAAACAAATAGGAACTGACAGATTTTCATGCTAAATTGGGTGTTGTGAAGATACAGCTGAAGTGTAACAAAGTCCAAGATCATAACTGAAATTCAGAACAGTCAATTTGAGAAATAATCTATATATATTGTAATTTTTGACACATATTAACAGAATCTGTTTCCTATCAATCATGTCTCCTTTTTTTTTTATTTTAATTTTTATTTATTTATGATAGTCACACAGAGAGAGAGAGGCAGAGACATAGGCAGAGGGAGAAGCAGGCTCCATGCACCGGGAGCCCGACGTGGGATTCGATCCAGGGTCTCCAGGATCGCGCCCTGGGCCAAAGGCAGTCGCCAAACCGCTGCGCCACCCAGGGATCCCATGTCTGTCCTTTTAATGGCCAGGACAGTAAGGCATTTCCTCTGCCTGAGATAGAGCAGAGTGTGAAATGCCACTAATTTCTTTAGATGTAGTACTTTCAGAGCAATGCATAGAGCATAATGAGGATCTTCATTAGGTGTCTTGGTGACAGCTTGGCTCTCTTCAATTGCAAAATCTGAATGAGGGAGAGTGTGATGTATTGTAAAGAGACCTGACTTGAGTGACAAAAGAAGTTGTCTTTGACCCAGATCAGCCACCAGCTTAGTGGAAGAACTTGGAAACGTCATTTTTGGCCTCAGCTCTCTCAACTCGTGAAGAAGGGAGAGAGTGAGGAAGAGGAGGGAAGAAAGGGAGGGAGAAAATTAATGAGGGGAGAAGAAAGAGGTACAGCAAGCAAAGAGAAGGGAAGGAAATAAAGAAATATTGGTGAAAGGAAGGAAACAATAAATAAGAAAGGGATACAATTTTAGAAACATGATTGTTATTACATATGCCCAGAGAATTACTATCTCATCTCCTGGCCTCATTCTGCTCTTCCATTTAAACAGAGACATTTTCGTTATGTTCATTCTTTCAACAAATGTGTATTAAACATCTACCATTCGTAAGTGTTATGCTTTGTGCTGAGAATACAATAAATATCACATCATGCCTTCATTCATAGTTTTCAGAGTGCTGTTAGTGTAATATGTAAAAAAGACAATTACATCGCTGTCACTTCAGTGAATAAAATCAGTCACAATGAAGATATTTTTTTCCATAAGAACATGTTTTCTGTTCTGTTTTGTTTCCTTTCAGTGCTCTTCAGGTGTCACTTCTCCTATGTTTTCTGACAACCCTACTATTTTTAGGCTTTCCTGGATCTGGAGCAGACAGCAAAGCAAATCAGGAGATAGACTCTTCCTGGCTGACATAGGATTTCCTTAGTGTCTTGCCAGGATCAAGTTTAATTTTGCAACTTCATCTTCCACTTCTTCTAGTCTGTTTCTCTTATTTTTCTCCGCCCTCTCTCAGGTGTTCCTCCCATTATATGTCAATCTGTTGGTAAGGAGGCTGCCCTAATAATTATCCTGACAGGGCCATTTCTCAAAAAAGTTCTTACCTGTTTTGTCTGATGGATCAGGAGCTGGAGCTCACCACACAGATTTGTGTGCTCTTGTCTTCCGACTCCCAGGCATTCAGGCCAGGAGCCAAGAAGTGATGGTTTGAGCCAATACCTAGGTTCATCCTACTGCTAGATCCAGTGTGACACATCTATCCTCTGTTTTACCTACAAAGTAATTAAACTGGAAACAAATTCTCTAGGTCAGGGAATCCCTGAGGGGCTCAGTGGTTTAGCGTCTGCCTTTGGCCCAGGGCGTGATCCTAGAGTCCCAGGATGGAGTCCCACATCCGGCTCCCTGCATGAGCCTGCTTCTCCCTCTGCCTGTGTCTCTCCCTCTCTCTCCTCTGTGTCTTTCATGAATAAATAAATGAAATCTTAAAAAAAAAAAAAAAAGAGTATTAAAAAAATTCTCTAGGTCATCAGAGCTTTTAAGGTCCAAATGCTCTTGCCATCCATGTTCCCTGAAAAATACTGGGTGACAGATTATGCTTGGCAGACATTCTCTGTTCTCCAAACAGGTATTTATCAACAACTTTGTTACTTTCAGACTCAACACTTAGTAAACATCACAGCTCATTTTATAGGTGTGGAAGAATGTTGGTATTTCTATGGGCAGGCTCAGAAGTACTTTGGGAAATGTTTTTACGTGCTTTCCTGCCAAATCCCCCAGTAGACAAATATGCTCACTTCCTACTCAATGCCAAGCTATGTTCCAAAGGCAGGGCCAGTATACAGACTGTTTGCAGCCTCCAAAAGAGGGAGGGTTCAACTATTAAAAGGTAAACACTCAAGTAAATAAGCCCTGTGATCTAAATCAATTTGGTCATGCATGTTTATTAAGTTATTTTGGGTAGATATGCAAGCGCAGTCAAAGAATTTGAGATGAATAGGGCCCCAAAGCCTCACTTCCAGGTTATAATAAACCCCAGCTTCAGACCAAATTCTAGCATATACCTATTTATTAATTATCCATTATTAAATGTCCATATAGGGCAGACCCGGTGGCTCAGCAGTTTAGCGCCGCCTGCAGCCCAGGGTGTGATCCTGGAGACCCAGGATCGAGTCCCACGTTAGGCTCCCTGCATGGAGCCCGCTTCTCCCTCTGCCTGTGTCTCTGCCTCTCTCTCTCTCTCTGAATGAATAAATAAATAAATCTTTTTTAAAGATAAATAAATAAAATAAATGTCCATAATACAATTCATGCAACTTGGGAGTGGCATCTAATAATTGCATTTTTAGCAAGCATCCTAGAGGATCCTGAAACACCCAGAGATGTTAAAACCACTGCCTCAAGCTGTGCACAGATCAGGGCTGAAGCCTGCATTAGCCACCTCCCATTTGGTCTTTGGGGGCTGGAAGAGATAGGGGAAAAAGCTGCTGGAAGGATGCCCAGGGAAGGCAACATTTGAGGGTGATTGCATGTGCATTACACATGATCTTCAGCTTTGTTTATTTTATAAAGCATAGAAATTATCTGTGTGTAATTAAATACAGAGGTGTGGAACCTAATAAAGGCCTGGTAAATTTGCATGCTTGCTATTTGAGAGTCCTTTGTATTTTGCAAAAGCTCTGCGGTTGATTCTAATGGACAGCCATATTTGTGAATCATTGATATTGAGATACCTGGAAATCACTTTCTATTTCTCCAACTCAAGTTTATAGAGTCTCCAGCAACAGAAAAACACTACACTTTCCTAAACCCAGAGTTGCTATTAATTAGTACTGTGATTTCAGATATGTCACTTAACATAAGAGAACTTCGGTTTTCTCACATCTGTATCAGCTAACACAGATAACCTGATAAAATGTTATCCCACGCCCAGTCATCCAATTAGCCACAAATCCTTGTTACAAGTATGGCAGGAAGCAATACTTTAATAATAACCAAGGTTTTTCTTTCTCCCATTATTTTTGATGATCTTGGGCACTCCATCCATTGGGTTAGTGGTATTCCTTGAGTCAGGGGAGGGCTAGCTCAACTGATTATAAATAAATCAAATGAATTCCTTTTTTTTTTAATCAAATGAATTCCTGAGGAGGTTTTTTAAACTTCTAGAAACAGAGGTTGTGAAAACTTACCTTCCAGTAAACTCTACCTCAAAGGAAGAGAACCTAGAGTTTAAGCCATATGCATTTAACTCAAAAAACCATATGAGGATGTGAGAACAATTTCCTGCCCCTGGGCACATAAAGAATCCATGTATTTGGGACGCCTGGGTGACTCAGCACCTGTCTTCTGCCCAGGGTGTGATCTCAGAGTCCCAGGATCGAGTCCCACATTGGGCTCCCTGCATGGAGCCTGCTTCTCCCTCTGCCTATGTCTCTGCCTGTCTCTCTCTGTCTCTCATGAATGAATGAATGAATGAATGAATAAATAAATAAATAAATCCATGTATTTGCTTTAGGGAAAGCAAAATATTTGGCAGAGGTGATCAAAGGAGTTAATTGGTAGATTAAAAATATCCCAGGATTGTGTTTTAGGGTTTGGAATGCAGTAGAAATCTAGACAGGATTAGTGGGCCCAAACATAAAGAAGGATTAGTGCAAGTCCCCTGGAGAAGTCCCAAAGCCATTTTGGCCTCTGAAATCTAGAATAGCAAGTTGTGAGTGCACATCCCTCAATGTGATAGGTAGGAGAGCATCCAAAAGTGGCCTATTCCCTTCAGAGGGATATAAAAATGACTAAGAATGAGCTGGAGAGGGATCCCTGGGTGGCGCAGCGGTTTGGCGCCTGCCTTTGGCCCAGGGCGCGATCCTGGAGACCCGGGATCGAATCCCACATCGGGCTCCCGGTGCATGGGGCCTGCTTCTCCCTCTGCCTGTGTCTCTGCCTCATTCTCTCTCTCTCTCTGTGACTATCACAAATAAATAAAAATTTAAAAAATTAAAAAAAAAGAATGAGCTGGAGACTCAAAGACCCCTCAAGGGGCACCTGGGTGGCTCAGTCAGTTAAGCATCTGCCTTTGGCTTGGGTCATGATCTCAGGGTCCTAGGATTGAGCTCCACATCAGGTTCCCTGCTCAGGGGAGTCTGGTTCTCTCTCTCCCTCTGCCCTTCCCCTCCATTCATTCTTTCTTTCTCTCTCTCTCAAATAAATACATTTTTTTTTAAAGCCCTCAAAATGATAGGACAATGAAGACACACATTGGTTTGCAGTAAACTAGGCATCACAGAGCAGAAACAACATGGGCGTTTGAGCCACAGAAGTAGAGTATAGATGTCAATCAATAAAATCAATTAGGGGGATCCCTGGGTGGCTCAGCGGTTTAGCGCCGGCCTTCGGCCCAGGGTGAGATCCTGGAGACCCAGGATCAAGTCCCACATCGGGCTCCCTGCATGGAGCCTGCTTCTCCCTCTGCCTGTGTCTCTGCCTCTCGCTCTCTCTCTGTGTCTCTCATAAATAAATAAATAAAATCTTAAAAAAAAATAAATAAAATAAATTAAGATTATATATGTCAGGGGCACCTGGCTGGCTCAGCAGGTAAGGAATGCAACTCTTGATCTCAGGGTCATGAGTTCAAGCCCCACATTGGGCATAGAGATTCCTTGAAAAGATTTTTTTTTTAATTTAAAAAAAAGAAAGACACATGTCAATCAAAGCCAGAACAGGTTCTTAGTTCCAATGCTAAGTTATACATTACCAATCTGTCTGATCCATCCATCTATCCATCCATCCCAAATGCCAGTGATTTGTAAATCTTCCCAGAACAGGGCAAATAAAAGTGTTGGGGAGGAAGAAGTTCCCTAATCCCCTCCCAGCGTTCTTCTAGCTGCTTAGGAATTAAATTAATGCGAGACAGATAAATAAGAGAAAAAGGCAAAACTTTATTATGTAAGCATGGAGGCCCACAACTGAAATTGAGACCCAAAGAAATGACCCAGGCAGGTTCTATACATTTTAGACAAAGAGATAAGAAATTTGTGAGGAATTGACAGGATAAAGAAAATAGGTGTTGGGGAACTTCAATTAGTAATTCTAATCAGAATTTGGGTGAAGTAGTAGATTAGTGAAAAAGTAACAAGGTTTGTTTCTATAACTTTCTCAATTTTGAAGTCCCTATCTCCGGTGATAAGAATGTCTTTTTTACTTCCTAGGAAAGAGAGGGTGCCTTTCACATGAGAAATTTGTTTTCTGCTTTCAGGGGGACAGAGGAGGGTCTGAGTGTCCTTGCATGACTGTTTGTTTCTCGGGTAACTTCAATTCAAAATAATCAGCATGCCATTATGTTACATTTTGGGGTGGCCTGCCCTGGACCCGTATAGAAGGAGAGGAATGACAGGAAGTTCCTGAATTAAGAGAGAGCTACTTAAAAAGATTGAATTTCAAACCAGAACTTACTGAATGTACCTTCAATTTGGAAGATTACATTTTCCACAACTGAGCTGAAATGAAAATTCAAGATCAAAATTTAGTTACAGAGGCAAAAGATAGGGACTTGTTTGCCCTCCTGTGGTTGGTGCCTGTATCCAATAAATATTTCTCCACCTAGGACAATTTTACTTTCCTGATTAGAGACAAACTATTTATATATTACCTAATACCGCTACGCTTTGATAAATATGGTAATTAAGTCTCTCTCCAGAATTGAGCATCCTAAAATAGTGATTGGCTTACACAAAACTGCTCATAGACGGGTGGATAGCAAATTATATCCACAGCACCCACTGTTATCTGACTTAGGCCAATATGGTCTTACACAATCCATAGTTTATTTTCGATAAACAACACTGCCCAAAAGTTGGAAGTGAGTTAGGGTAGTTGCTTCTCTATAAACTTTTCTGTCAGGATAAATGAAATCTTAGAACAATTGCTGGCACATATACAGCCATAGGATAATCAAACATCAATTATCAAGCACACCTGAAACAGTTCATATAACCTATTCGGTGGGATTCTGTGAAGTCCAGATGTCTGTCTCTTTATGTGCTTCACCCACCTCTTTGCACAGGAAGGTCACTCTAGGGATCCCTGGGTGGCGCAGCAGTTTGGCGCCTGCCTTCGGCCCAGGGGCGATCCTGGAGACCCGGGATCGAATCCCACATTGGGCTCCCGGTGCATGGGGCCGGCTTCTCCCTCTGCCTGCGTCTCTGCCTCTCTCTCTCTCTGTGACTATCATACATAAATAAATAAAAATTAAAATAAAAAAATTTTTAAAAAAAAGGAAGGTCACTCTAGATAGATCCAAAACTATTACAGAGTCTGGAATCTGCAAACATTATTGTAACTGCCACTATATGTCCTCTCAAACTAGTGGTTTTCAACCTTGGCTGCACATTGGAATTACCTAAAAAGCTTTTAAAACCACTAATGCCTTGACTGCTCCCCCAAGGATTTTCATTTTATTGTCCTGAGGTGTGACTTGAGCATTTGCAGCTTCCTAAAGCATTCTAAGTACATCTAATGTGCAGCCAAGTTTAAGAACTATATTCCTAAAGCAGTTTCAGGACACAGGACTGTTTAGGCATCAAGCCTTGGCCTCCATGCCAAGGGGTAAAGTCTACCAATCTTTTTAGATCCTTAAAACCTTTTGTGCAAAGGTGGGCAGTACCACTTACACTAGATTTACCCAGTCCATAAACCTTAACTACTTTCTACTTCTCTAGGAGACCCACTTACAAAAATGATTGCTGTAGTCAACATGCTTAATTTCACCAATAACAATCCATTTCTGGCATTTAATACGTTCATTTGCAAAGCCTAGTTTGCTAAACAAACAACTTGTTTGAAAAACAAGAACAGGGGGCCACCTGGGTGGCTCAGTGGTTAAGCATCCTAGGGTCCTGGGATCGAGTTCTGCATCCAATTCTGTGGAGAGCCTGTTTCTCCCTCCATCTATGTCTCTGTGTCTCTCATGAATAAATAAATAAAATCTTTTTTAAAAAAATCAACAACAGAAGCACTTTCAGTGGCTATCTGGACTTCCTATTTGAGTGCCAGCTGACCTTTCTTAATCTGTGTCTTGTTCTTTAGTGTGATATCTGGACCCAGGTTGGTGTTCGAAGTAACCATTTAAATAACAGGCACATTACATATGTGTGTACATCTGTGTGCATCATGTGTACATAGAATTTTAATTACAAACAGTGTAACACCCTTGCTCACTGCCATCATATAGGTAACCTGGATCCTGAATGCCATTTTCAACTCCTTCTATTGGAGGGTATGTTCTCCACTTCTTCCATTGGGAATAGATATTTTTTTCTCCCAGGAGACTGCATCCTCTCAGCACCTGCTTTGTCTTCCTCTTGCCTCAACAAAGAAATTTTAATCCTAGTGATAGTAGTGCTCAGTCTTAAATAACATTGCGAAAACAGGACAGAGTATGTCTTTCTTTGAAAAGTGCACATAAAATGGTCTGATTTCACAACACAAATCTCTGGCCATGCTTTCTTGTTTATAAGAAAGTCATGGGGCAGCCCTGGTGGCTCAGTGGCTTAGCGCCGCCTTCAGCCCAGGGCCTGATCCTGGAGACCGGGGATTGAGTCCCAAGTCGGGCTCCCTGCATGGAGCCTGCTTCTCCCTCTGCCTGTGTCTCTGCCTCTCTCTCTCTGTGTGTGTCTCTCATGAACAAATAAATAAAATCTTAAAAAAAAATAAATAAAAGAAAGTCATGGTTTGTCTTTTGGGGTTAACTGGCTCCAAAGAAAGTAAGTAAGGGGAATCCCTGGGTGGCACAGCGGTTTGGCACCTGCCTTTGGCCCAGGGCGTGATCCTGGAGACCCGGGATAGAGTCCCACGTCGGGCTCCCAGTGCATGGAGCCTGCTTCTCCCTCTGCCTCTCTCTCTCTGTGACTATCATAAATAAATAAAAATTAAAAAAAAAAAAAAAGAAAGTAAGTAAGGACAACCCTCAGGCTCTCTCAGTACTAGAGTAACCCTACACCTAAAATCTCTTGGGCCTCAGCAACCTCCTAATACTGCCTCACCTTCCATATTACTGGCCATGTTTTCTTTTTCTTTTCTTTTTTTTTTTTTGGCCATGTTTTCTTGATGGTTATAGTTTATTACATAATTTGTTGGTTTTGCTTTTATTTTTTTTTAAAGACAACAGAATAGGGACACCTGGCTGGCTCAGACTGTTAAGCGTCTGCCTTCAGCTCAGGTCATGATCCCTGGATCCTGGGAAGGAGCCCTGCATCCCCGCATGTGGGCTTCCTGCTCAGCGGGGAGTCTGTTTTTCCCTCTCCCTCTGCCTGCCACTCTGCTTGCTTGTGCTCTCTCTCTGTCAAATAAATAAGCAAAATCTTTTCTTTAAATAAATAAAGAAAAAAGAATAGAATGCTTGTGCTATAATGAGGGCTTCAGCTGTCATAGAAATGTTCTAATTCCTGTGATATTGTAATTTATAATGAATATATATATTTGGTCTTCCATTTCTAGCGTAGAGCTCCTAAAACCCTTGGAATTTTCTAAGAGGTGAGAGCCATAAAGGTATCTTTTGTTATGTTAATAAGGCAACTTCTGGAAAGCACCTAAGGATGGGGGCTGGTTGCCAGGGGAACCAGCTACATATTAGAGGGTTTGAACTTTCAGGCCCACTTACCCTTCTCCCCTCACTGGCTAGAGGGGAGAATCAGTCACCAGTAGCCAGTGATTGAATCAATTACACAATGAAGCCTCCATAAAAACCCAAAACGGATTCAGAGGGCTTCCATGTTCATAAACACATGGAGATGTGGGGGGAGTGGCAGGCCTGGAGAGGGTGGGGAAGCTCCTCATCCTCTCCCCCTATCTCGCCCTGTGCATCTCTTCTATCCTCCTGTTGCTAAGTTCTGTCCTTTTATAAGATGCCTGGGAACTGGCATCTGAAGTGAATGGGGCGGGGGGGGGGGGGGGGGGGGGGGAGGTGCTTAAACCCTTCCCCTGAAGTATCTGATGTACTCTCCAGGTAGAGTTGAGTTAAATTGTAGAACACGCAGCTGGTGTCTGAGAATTGCCTGTTAGTGTGGGGAACCCCCCCCACCAGACACACACACCCACACATTGGATTGGTGCCCAGAACCTTTAATTCCCCACCCAGTAACTGATTTGGCTTTTTAGCTCAGGTGTGGACTTCCACTTCCCGGAAAGCCATAGTATTAGACACACTTATACTCTGAGCTGGAATTGCCTTTTCCTTTCTTAGAAGTTTATAACTTGTAGGAGCAGCTCAGAGTTCACATAGAAGCATTCATATTTTTCCATAGCCATCCATAACTGTTTTTCCTTATGCTGACATTCCTGTGTCAGCCCAGGGGATGTGATGGATTATGCAATATTCTTACACTCAGCCTCTGAGTCTCATTACCATCCGTTGTTTGCAAGTCAGCAATGACTTCTAGGAGTCCATCTCCCTTCTCTCACAAGGTCAAAGGCATGGCTTCTAGTTGATTTGCCCCTCTTCCCATCCAGTGTTAGTCCTTGAGGCAGATACACACTGCACAAAAATTCTTGGGAAACTCTGGCAAGGCCCCACTTAGCATACTGCAATTACTGAAGCTACATAATTTCATGTATAAAGATGTACTGTTACATTTTAGTAAACTTTACTCTCCACTTCCCAATTTGCTGAGGAAAAGAAAGAAACACTTATGGTAAACTCAGCCACTTCTTGATTTCTCAGTATTATTTTCTAAGGAAAATCTGGGTTTTCACCTTTATCATCTTTTTCCCTATGAGTTACTTTTACTGTGAACAGTGAGGAGGGGAGCAGGATTTGAAATCTCAAAATAGGTATCTTTGGCATAAGGATTATTTTAGGCTGATTATTTTTAAGAGACCGACAAAGGGAAAGCTCTAAAACCTGAGAAGTTACCTTTTTGTAAAATAAACTTATATATATAAGGGAAATCTCCATTTGTCACAGTGTCTCCTTCTCTGTACCAGAAAGAATGATTAAATCCCTACAAACTCTTATCAGTGGGGAAGGCACAGACTTAAATCTGCATAACAACCTTACCCTTGATTAACATGCTTTCCTGATAACCTCCCATAACTAGCCCCAAACACCCCAAGCAACATCTTTTGTCTTTAACTGGAGATAGTATTTAAGATGATGACTTGGGGTTATTTGGAGACTTATTCAGTTTTCCTGGGTGTCTCCCATGTATACAGGAGATGTACATGTAATTAAACCTCTTGTTTTGTTTCTGTTAATCTGTCTTGTGTTACAGGTGTCTCAGCCAAGAACATAGAAGGGTAGAGGGAAAAGTATTCCTCCTCCCCTACAGTGGAATGCTTTGTATTGACACATTAGGTTTTATATTTTGTCCACAGCCACTTTCTGCACACAAAGGCCTCTGCAGAGATACCTCTGATTTGGTCAACATTCCCATGATGACATGCCCTCTGATGCCAGATCTGCAAAATCTGATACCAAATCTTCCCCATCTAAAACACTGAGTCCCCTCAAATCTAGAGAGTCTTTCCCAAACTATTTCCACATACCTTTCAGGTTCACCAGGAGTCTTGAGTGGTTCCAAACCTGCAATAATCTTAGAAAGCCACTCTAGACTGCAAGAAACGATAATGTAGGCAACTTGGGACAGTCTCAGGATTTCTCTACAATTACCCTTGGCTTATGACCATTCTTAGCGTGAGGCTAATAGATGTTTGCATGTCGATCTCTTGAAATGCCAGATAGGAAGAGGGGAATACGTCATTTCTGTGATCCTAGCTTATCATAAATTAAGAATTCTTTAGCATCATCCAACAGCACTCCCTCTGGACCTACATCAATGACTCTCAATCTCCAAGTTCTCTCTTCTCTTCCAAGAGGCTTATTCCTAGGAGAGGAAAGACCAGCTCTTTCATCATTACAGGTTCCTTCAAACCTGTTGTTCAGGGACTTCAAGGTTTGCCTCTCAGTGTTCAAAGAAGAGATCTTGGAACACAGGGAAAGACTTTGTTGTTTCAAATCTTAGTGTAAATGGAAATCAAAAATAAGGAAAAAAGTAATTCTCCATGACATAAAAAAGGACAGAAACTTTCCCCTTGCTTTCCTTATTTTCTTTAGAAAACTTGTAATTGTTTGTTTTCTATTCTTTGAGATGTATGTAAGGATTTATAAAGGCTAAGTAAGCTTCTTGCTGATTTTACAACCCAGGCCTAGAAATATCTCTTTGAAATGTAGTCATCAAAAAGAGATAGTTGTAGGGACACCTGGGTTGCTCAGTGGTTGAGTGTCTGCCTTTGGCTCAGGACATGATCCCAGGGTCCTGGGATCGAGTCACACATTGGGCTCCCCGTATGGAGCCTGCATCTCTCTCTGCCTATGTCTCTGCCTTTTTCTCTGTTTCTCATGAATAAATAAATAAAATCTTTAAAAAAAAGAGAGAAATAGCTGCCCGCCCCCCCCCGCCCCCCCCCCCCCCCCCCGCATCAGAGACCATCTTCTGGTCTCTCTGAAAGTTGTATTTCAGCATGATACCACGTTGTGACTATTTACCTGTTCTATAGATATAAGTTGTATTATTCCTTTGGATAAAAGTAATTAGCTGAAAGAAATGGCCATCTCAATTACCTAGTAAATTTAGGATAAAGTATGTGTAACAGATGGCACTATTGTGTCCTTTTACATGAAGATTAATTATCATTTATCTTAAGAATATGTATATAGTGGATTATATCTGCTTAGCTATATAAAATGGTAAGACTTTTGCCTTAGTAGTCACTTTAGCTGGTGTCTGTGATCCACATTGCAGTTTGATTTATTGCATATTCATAATAAAACTATTGTCTTTCTCTTCTTTTGTGGAGAGGTTTTCTGGGTTGACAGGAAATACTGTTTCTAATGGTTTCTTCAATACAAAGAGCCCACCTCATAAGGTTAGAAGCTTTGGATAGCAAGAATATTTTGTCTGAATTTTTTAAATTCCATGGAAATGCAGCTAATTTTTTTCTGTTTCATGCAAAAAAAAATTCTGTAATTATTTAGATGAATGTTCCCTCTAAAAACAACTCAAAACCTTGGATCAAAATTTAAAACCTCACTTTAAAAACATCAAAGAGCAGATAAGACTCTTGAAAAATTCCAGGTCAAACCTGTACTCTAAAATAAGGACTGGGATGCCCTGGTGGCTCAGTGGTTGAGCTTCTGCCTTTGGCTCAGGTCCTGATCCTGGGGTCAGGGGAGGATCGAGTCCCACACCAGGATTGAGTCCCACAGCAGCCTCCTTGTGGGGAGCCTGCTTCTCCCTCTGCCTGTGTCTCTGCCTTTCTCTGTGTGTCTCTCATGAATAAATAAATAAAATCTTTAAAATAAAGAAATAAATAAAATAAGAACTAAAAAAATAATGATAAAATAAAATAGATAAAAAATTTAAAAATAAAATGAGGGACGCCTGGGTGGCTCAGCGGTTGAGCATCTGCCTTCTGCTCAGCATGTGATCCCGCAGTCCCAGAATGGAGTTCCACATTGGGCTCCCTGCATGGAGCCTGCTTCTCCCTCTGCTTCTGTCTCTGTCTCTCTCTATGTGTCTCTTATGAGTAAATAAAATCTTGGGGAGCCCCAGTGACTCAGCGGTTTAGTGCCGCCTTCAGCCCAGGGCATGATCCTGGAGTCCCAGGATCTAGTCCCACTTCAGGCTCCCTGCATGGAACCTGCTTTTCCCTATGCCTGTGTGTCTGCTTCTGCGTGTGTGTGTGTCTCATGAATAAATAAATACAATCTTTAAAAATAGATAAATAAATAAAATCTTAAAAATATAAAAAATAAAAATAAAATGAAAAATAAAATGGAGCTTAGCAGGGGTGCCTGGCTGGCGCAGTTGTAAAACCATGTAACTCTTGATCTTGGGATTGTGAGTTTGAGCCCCATCTTGGATGTAGAGATTATTTTAAAAAATACTCTTAAAAAAATAAAAATAAAACAAACAGCAGAGCACAGAACAATCTCACCTTCTATTCCCTCACATTCAAAGACTAAGTTTCTTTCATTCTGGAGGTCTAGATTTTCTGAAAGGAGTAGGAAGGAGGGTGTTGGGCAGAAGAGTTGTCTCTTCTAGGTTCTTTGATCTAATAATGAAATTGATAGAGCATAGACAAAGGAGAAAATAAATTTAATTACATATGTACAGGAGCCCACATGAAACTCCTGGGCAGTCAAGCAATTGAGGCTTCTATAGTACCATCCTGAGGTAAGGAGAAGGGAGTAGGGGTCGGGCTTCAAAGAGGAAGAAGACAATGGACAGGAAGATGGGAAGAGCAAATATTTGGTGATCAGGCATTTGCCAAGCCATGCAAATAAGTTTTTTTGATAGGGCACCTAGGTGGCTCAGTTGGTTAAATATTGGACTCTTGATTTCAGCTAAGGTCATGTTCTCAAGGTCATGAGACCAAGGCCCACATGCGGCTTTGGGCTGAGCATGGAGCCCGCTTAGGATTCTTTCTCATTCTGCCTCTCCCCTACTTTCATGCTCTCTCTCTCTCAAAAAAAAAAAAAAGCCTTTTTGATATAAAAAGTTATCTCTTTAGGGCAGCCCTGGTGGCTCAGCGGTTTAGTGCTGCCTTCAGCCCAGGGTCTGATCCTGGAGACCTGGGATCGAGTCCCACCATGGGCTCTCTGTGTGGGGCCTGCTTCTCCCTCTGCCTGTGGCTCTGTCTCTGTCTCTGTCTCTGTCTCTCTGTGTCTCCCATGAATAATAAATAAATAAATAAATAAATAAATAAATAAATAAATAAATCTTTAAAAAATGTTATCTCTTCTTAGCACAGGACCCCAATCTAAATTCTATTAAGTAGGGATCCCTGGGTGGCGCAGCTGTTTGGCGCCTGCCTTCGGCCCAGGGAGCGATCCTGGAGACCCGGGATCGAATCCCACGTCGGGCTGTGACTACCATAAATAAATAAAAATTAAAAAATAAATAAATAAATTCTATTAAGTAGTTAAGGGGGAAGTAAAAGCTTTTCCTGAGTCTAATGGGTCTTATTTGCCTTCAGTTCAAAACAATCCACATGCCAATGCAGCACATTTGGGGGTAGCATATTCTCCCCATCAAGAAAAAGAAATAAGGAAGAGTACAGAAGTCAAAAGCAGAAAAGTCCTGAATCCAAAAGAGTTACAACCTTAGTGTTAAAGTAAACCAAACAAATCTTTTTTTTTTTTTTTTTTTTTTTTAAAACCAAACAAATCTTACCTCCAGAGTTGTAGGAAGGTCATCCTAGTGTTGAGCAGAATGGGGAAAAAAAAGAGAAGTGAAAATATATCATAGCCCAGGGCTCCTGGAGGGTTCAGTTGGTAGAACATATGAATCTTAATCTCGAGGTTCCTTGGGGTCATGAGTTGGACCCCCATGTTGGGTGTAGAGATTACTTTTTTTTTTTTTTTTAAAAAAGCCAAACCGCTGCGCCACCCAGGGATCCCGGGTGTAGAGATTACTTGAAAAAAAAAAAAAAAAACCCATAGGTTTGGACCAGCTCTACTATACATTAGAACAAAAAAAATTTTACTGGAGATCAAGAGAATTTGTTTGTAAAGACGAAAGCCTCATCTCATTAAAGAGATAAAACAGATTTGAGAGATGTATTGCTCAATCAATTGATAGATTGATCAATAGATCTAAAAAATGTAAAATTATAACAAGAAATAAACACAATAAGCATTGTAGGAGATTTTAGCATATGCCTTTTCTGGTAATCACCATGCAAAAAAAAAAAAATCAATTAGATATAGAAGAGGTAAACATCATTAACAAACATGGCTTAATGGTTATGCATGTATGTGTGTGTGCATGCAAATTATTTCACTCAAAACACAATACGCATTATTTTTTATCATACATAGATGACTTACAAATATTGACCATAAAGTGGACATAATTATTATAGCAGCAAAAAAGGAAGTAATTACTGTTAAAGAGAAGGCTTGGACAGCCTGGATGGCTCAGTGGTTTAGCGCCGCCTTCAGCCCAGGGCCTGATCCTGGAGACCCGGGATCGAGTCCCAAGTCGGGCTCCGTGCATGGAGCCTGCTTCTCCCTCTGCCTGTGTCTCTGCCTCTCTTCTCTCTCTGTGTCTCTCATTAATAAGTAAATAAAATCTTTAAAAAAAAAAAAAAAGAGAAGGCTTTCTTCTGATAGGGGTAAGTCGGCTCAGCTGGAGATCTCAGAGCTGTAAGATCAAGCTCTGTGTTGGGCTCCACACTCAGCATGGAGCCTGCTTGAGATTCTCTCTCTCTCTGGCCCCCCTTCACTCTGTCCTTCCCCTCTCCAATAATTAAATAAATAAATCTAAAAAAAAAAGAATGATGAAAATATAACTTGATTATGATGTTGATAGAAAGTGGTCTATTCAGATAAGATTCTCCCCTAGAAGTCAGAGGAAACTGGTAAGACTGAATTTCAAAGTAATAGAACAGTAAACTGTAAGAGTCATTGGGAGTTTTTAAAAAACTGTCCCTAAGCCCATCTCTGACCTTTGCTGAATTTGATTAACAGCTTGGTCCGAGATTAATTTCCTTTTCTCTCCTCTGGTTCCTGCTGGCTTCACAGGAAACATTACTACCCATAGATTCAGCCTAGAGAAGATTTACACTTGAGCTCATAGAGAAGAAAGTGATGAGGAGGGGCACTGTTTGCAGGCAGTTCCTACCTCCAGGGATGAGATTGCCCCATAGTCACAGATCTTGAGTGCAGAACTCAATTTGGGACTAAGGGATCCAGAGCCTGCTTCTACCTTACCCCCTTCTGGGCCTGCCTCATTTTGACTCCACTCCCTACTCCACCTCTTGTTTGTATAAGGGGAACATTGTCCATGAAAGCAAACACACAAAACCCACAAATTTCCTTCATCACTTTTGTTTTCAATCAGTTTTTCAACTACACGCTGCCTACCTTTCCTGCCCAGCTCTGCTTTGAAAAAGCAAAGCAGTAAACAGTCAAAACAAACAAGCAACAACAAAAAAAATATCATGAGATCTGGGAGCCTTTGGAGTATTAGGTAAAAAGGAGTTTTCTTTCATGGGGAGGAATAAACAAGGCTAGAAATAATTAGGTGCAGGGAAGTGGGTTGAAAGGGAAGATTGCAAATTACATCTGAGAAATTTTTACTCTGAGGCCATTCTGTTGACAAAAGGCATTATACGTTGGCTCAGGCTGAGGTGGGTCAAAGGTTAGGGATCAGGGGTAAGTAGAGAAGCTTAATGAAAGTTTGATTAAAAAGCATTTTGTTCCCATTGATCAGTGGGAACACGCAGATCAGCTTGTCTTTTATGAGACAAAGCCTGGGAATCAGGAGGCTGTTTATCAGGCCTTGTCTTAGGTAAACAAAGGGAGCATCTGAGTCTTTTCTAAGTCATCTGGAGAAGGGTGTTTCTTTGCAGTAAGCCATTGCCTTTGTCAATCTAAAACTGTCAGGAAGCAATAATTAAGCAAACCAGTTTATTTGGGATCACAGAATTGCCATTCAGGGTGCACAGATTTGGGCAGCAGCCCAGTGTCCCACTAGGGAGGAAAATCAGAGGTCTCAAAAGACAAAAAAGAATGCTTATGTAAGTTGTTTACAAAGAATTTTGATTGTTGTTGGGGGCAGAAAACTAATCTTGGTTAAACAGAATTGGTTGCTAAGGTTGTCACTAAGCAAATGTGCGTTAGGGTAGCGAGCGCGAGGTGTTCCTGCAGAGCCCTCGGGCTTTGCGGCCCGGCCCGGTTCAATGCTCCTAGTTGCACCGGATGAGGACCTGCCTAAGGCCCTCGGCCTTCGTGGCCGCCGGCGCGCCTTAAAACCCCTTGGCGTGGTGACCCCATTTCATTTCTTTTCACACCTTAAACACAAACCGATGCTCCGGAGAGATTCCTTAAACTGCTGTTTTCCCAGACCACAGGATTCGGGTAAGTCCAACAGTGCCAAAACCACAAGCGAGGGAAACAAAGTGCGGGAATGTGTGTCCTCTTGCCGCTGAGCTACTAACGCACAAGGGCGGGGGACGCGAGGAGCGGGGCCTCCGCAGGGGGGTCCCGGGGGCCGGCCGCGCCCCCAGCGCCCCCCACCCCCGGCGGTGAGGGGGAGGGGGAGCCCCGCGCGCTGAGGCGCGGGGCCAAGGGCGGGTGAGAACCAGGGAGCTGCTGAGGAGCGGGGAGGGGCGGCCTTGGGGCGGCCTTGGAGCGGCCTTGGAGCGGCCTTGGAGCGGCCTTGGAGCGGCCTTGGAGCGGCCTTGGAGCGGCCTTGGAGCGGCCTTGGAGCGGCGGAGCTTGCGGCCTGGAGCTCACGCGCGGGACCCAGCGAGGCCGCCGCCCAGCGCCCTGGTAGTGCCCGGGGCTTCCGCGTCCTGGCCCGGCGCCTGCGGGGCGCATCACGCGCCTTGTCCCTCAAGCTGCGTATTTATTTATTTTTTAAAGATTTTTATTTATTTATTCATGAGAGAGAGACGGGACGGCGGGGGGGGGGGTGGTGGGGAGACACGGGCAGAGGGAAGAGCAGGCCCTACGCGGGGAGCCCGACGCGGAAGCCCGACGCAGGACTCGAACCCGGGTCTCCAGGATCACGCCCGGGCCGACGGCAGCGCTCAGCCGCTGAGCCCCCGGGCTGCCCAAGCCGCGTCTTTTAAAGCAGCATCCTGCGGATGGGCCGATGAGGCCCCAGGAGGTTGCGTCGCTGGAGGGACCTGAGGCGGCGAGGGCTCCGCCCGCTGCTCGGTGCTGGGGGTTGCCGCGGTGACCCAGGAGTACAGGCTCAGGTGAGCTGCCCGGACATCCGTCCACAGGTGACGACGGGGTCCCTTTCTGTGTTCTGAGGATGAGCTCCTGCTCACACGTGAGTCCATTACGTCCGTTTCCCGTAGACACACTAGAACGCACAGAGCTCCTCCGTGAGGCGATGAGTAGGGGAGGGTCCCCTTAGGAAGGTGCGTCGAGGTCAGCGACATGTCACTACCCAGGCCAGGTTCCCGGAGCGAAGGATTCTACAGAAAGACAACTGAAGAGAGGGGGAGGCTTCCACAATGAGGAGGAAAATGTGTTCAAAGTCAGGCCCCGCAGCCCAGGTGGCGCAGCGGTTTAGCGCCGCCTTCAGCCCAGGGCCTGATCCTGGAGACCTGGGATCAAGTCCCACATCGGGCTCCCTGTGTGGAGCCTGCTTCTCCTTCTGCCTGTGTCTCTGCCTCTCTCTGTCTTTCTCTGTGTGTCTCTCATGAATAAATAAAATCTTTAATATATATATATATATATATATATATATATATATATATATATATATATCTAGGCTGAACTTTTGTGGCCAAAAATCCCAGTGGGGGTGTTGGGAGCGAGAGGGAGGGACTTCTACTACATTATTGACTCATTGGGATGAAATGAATCATTGACAGTTGAGACAATTCATATGCATCTTTTAATGATACTGTTCTTTCAAAGATAATAATGAGGTTTCTTTATTTTTTAATTTTTTTTTAGATAATCACTACACCCAATGTGGGGCTCGACTCATGACTCTGAGGTCAAGAGTCGGATGCTCTACTGACTGAGCCAGCCAGGTGCCACAGTTTCTTTATTTTAGAACGCATTTTTGCTGACAAATTATATCCCATTTTCCATTGAATATTTCCATAATATAAAAGAATGTTTGTGTCAAGATACAATAATATCCTATTTAAGAATGAAGCTCACTCACTTTCATTTATTTAAAGAGAAAGATGGTAATTTGGGGATGACATTTGAGTAATACTCTCATTTACTATATGTCAGTTTCTTCAGAAATTAATAATTTAAAGTCTATGCAGAACACAATAGGACTATCCACTCAAAGAACAGGGGCATGAAAGGATCTTTGAGGGTCCTCAAAGCTTCTTATTTTATGATTATTTAAAGAAAAGGTAGTCATATAGGGGTACCCATCAGAGAGCAGAGGTAGGAACACAGTGCTGGAAATGTAGAAATTAATACTCTAATTTCATGGGGCAGCCCTGGTGGCTCAGTGGTTTAGCACTGCCTTCAGCCCAGGGTGTGATCCTGGAGACCCAGGATCGAGTCCCACATCAGGCTCCCCCGCGTGGAGCCTGCTTCTCCCTCTGCCTGTGTCCCTGCCTCTCTCTCTCTCTTCTCTGTCTGTCTCTCATGAATAAATAAAATCTTTAAAAATAATAATAATAATAATACTCTAATTTCAGAATTTTTACCAAAATTAAGGAATCAGAAGCAAGCCATAATCTCATTTGACCTAAGCCTCCTATATTCAATATGAGGTGACTGAAATAAATCATTTCTAAGATGAATATAGGCTATAAAATTCCACAACTTTAATGCATTCGAGTTTCATTACATTAAGATAATTTCAGATCACTTATTACTTATTATAAGTGTATAGTTTTTAAGTTTCAAACCAATAATATAAAGAAAATATAGAAATAAATAAGTCCTTTTGTAAGACAATTTTCATACTTACACACCTGTTCTGTGAATAGCATTCCAGTCTGTATTTATAGAAAAATATAATTTAGGCAACCAACAGAGTATAAAAATGCATTTATACAACAAATAAACTCATAGTACATGCCACCTGAGAATTGCATTTTTATGAATATGCCAGTAGTCTGGGGAAAAGAAAACATCAAATATGAATATGAAGAGGTTCCTTGCTTCTAAAAGAAAACATCATAAATGGCTAAGAGTTTCCATCAATATTATTTGATGTGTAAGGAAATATTTGAATGCTTCAAATAGTGTCTTGCACAAATTACTTGGTATTTTAACAGGCAGTTTCAGATTTCTGAGAAATCTTACAAATTAGAAATATACACTTATAGATGCCAGCTTCCGGGATGTTTCCCCAACACCTCGTCATCCGGATCTGCTAACATTCCCAGGGACTTGCACGATCACTTTGAGGACAATGTAGGCCACCCTGGCATGGAGAGCACCATGTAAACGATATTAGAAGATGGTCACCAGCACTTTCTTGTCCTTTCAAGTGCAGTATGGCATTACTTAAATGTGGTCCCACATGAGTTTGTATACGTCACACTTAATTCAAGCAGGGACCAAGTAGGGTTAGACCCTGGCTATAGAAATTCACATTTTCAAGTAAGATTTCACAAAATATTTCCTAAATCAGGTAATCTGTTGTTATTGACTAGATTAACCACATTTTTCTCTACCTCCCTTTAGTATAGAGTATCTTGCCTCCCCATCTTGTCTATATGGCAAATTCCTATTTTACCCTTCCATACATATGTTACTCCTGATAGGAAGTCTGCCACGTTCCCTCAGGTTCGATCAGTTACCTCCTCTCTTGTCAGCACACAGCTTCTCACACCTAGCTCCATTAGAGCATATTCACATGCTGCATATGTATGTGCTGCTCTCTGCTTAGAATTTGATCAAGGAGTGATCCTGTCAAGGCACATTCCTGGAGGGTGTCAAGACATGAGGGAGTGACAAAAAACAACTAAAATAAATTAGATTTGGGGGGCAAGTGGGTGGCTCAGTCGGTTAAGCATCTGACTTTGGCTCAAGTCATGATCTCAGGGTCCTGGGATAGAGCCCTGAGTCTGGTGTCCAGCTCCCTGCTCAATAGGGAGTCTGCTTCTGCCCCCCAACCCTTGTGCTCTCTATTTCTCTCCTATGTAAATAAAAATAATCTTAAAAAATCAATTGGATTTGGATTTTAGTTAATTCAGGTTCGGTAAAAACTAGTTGCACTAATTATGTTATGCACACTAGTCTAGACTATACTTTCAAGCAGAGATTAAAAAAGAAAGAAGAAAAGGGTAAAGGACAGAGGGATGGAGGAAGGAAGGATAAAAGAGGGGAAGGCAGGAACTCATTGTCAGTTTTTATCATTATATTGGATATCATTTATATATGACTTTATGGTACAGCTATGTGCCATTTCACCAACTCTTATATAGAAAGCTAGTTGCAGTAGTAAACACATTATTTTCACTTAGGATAGAATTATCTTACGTGAATATAGTTGCAAGATCTTGATCCAAGGTGCTTTATTTATTTTTTTTTTTAACATTTCAGATTTATTTTTTTATTTTTATCTTTTTAATTTATTTATTTACGATAGTCACACTCAGAGAGAGAGAGAGAGGCAGAGACACAGGCAGAGAGAGAAGCAGGCTCCATGCACCGGGAACCCGACGTGGGATTCGATCCCGGGTCTCCAGGATCGCGCCCTGAGCCAAAGGCAGGCGCTAAACCGCTGCGCCACCCAGGGATCCCCCAAGGTGCTTTAAAATGTTTTTTGTCCTGCTTTTTTTTTTTGTCCTGCTTTTCTAATTTGCAATATATTTCTAAATTTACCATAGATTTTCCAATATCTAGTTATATATTTTCTTTCTATTCTTCACTTTTATTTCTTGGTTGTTTGAACTGAACACTTTAAAAACATATTACAAGATTTTAGATAAAGTATAAAACAAGTCACTTATTCAGCAAAAAGGACTTTATTTTATATTATTAGTTTCAGAATATCATATTTCAAATTTCTTTTTTTTAAAGATTTTATTTATTCCTGAGAGACAGAGAGAGAGAATGGCAGAGACACAGGCAGAGGAAGAAGCAGGCTCCATGCAGGGAGCCCAATGTAGGACTCCATCCTGGGTATCCAGGATCACGCCCTGGGCCAAAGGTGGCGCTAAACGTCTGAGCCATCCGGGCTGCCCTCAAATTTCTTTCTGATGAGCCTTCCTTTGCAGAGAAGTTCGATATTTCACAGATCCAGTGGAGCATGGGCTTGATATGGGAATAAATGTTATTGTGATAACAGGTCAGAAAAGCAAGCAACAAAGTATAGTTTTGCAATGTATGATTTTAAGGCAAATAAAACTTTATGAATCTCTATGTATTAATTTGTATAAATATCTTTCAAAGTAATCCTGTCATTAAGCTTGCCCTGTGAGGTTAGTCCTTTCTGTTTCATTGTCACATGGATCATTTTGCCATTCTACTTAGTAGTCTAAGTGGAGTCTTTCCCCTGCGATAACTTTTGGGTTAACTTTCACATTTTCTGGCTTCTTGATAAATTATAGACATATTGAGACAAGGGTATTGCAACATTTTTATCAGTATTTCCTCTATGATATGTGTATTTTTCTGGCAAAGCTGACAGTGAGGGTTTAGGGAGGCAATATGTTAACTCTTCTGATTAACGATATCCCCCTCCCCCACCCCAGGTTTCATTCATTTCATATTGTATTATATCATTTTTGATGTGAAATTTGACAGGCACATCAAACTACTCTGCCTGATTTTCCTGAGTGGGCTGCTCCCTTTCTGCAAACTCCCAGATGTTGGCTTTGTTGTTAACGGAGGCTGACATTAATGCTGACATTCATGATAATCCTTGGTGATTTCTGCAAGATTTAATTTAACAATGGAGGGACAATGCCATATCCAGGGGGAAGAAAGTGTTACCCATCAGAGAACAAAAGGGCATTGTTCTCACTCAGAGGGCAGACCTTAATGTTACTACCTCCCAATAGAATAATTGGTGTTCTGCATTATCAGTTATGAAGGGGGTAGTAATCTGTTTCATCATGTCACATTTCAGTATTGGAATTTGGTTTAAGATTACAGCTTGTTGGCTTCATAGCAACATTTAGGAACTCTGATGTGGCTGTAAGGATTCTCTCAAACCTAGAGAGAATGTTGTGGCCTCTCAGGTGGCTGAGTGGGATGTCAGAAATCTTAACAACAAAGGACATTCCAAGCAAAGCTTTTGCCATTTTGTATCTAAACTAAGAGCTAAAGTGGAAGCCGAAGCACTAATATTATTAACTATAATATATAGTTTATACAGTTTATTATTACCCATTTACTCATTCCTCACCCATCTGGTATTTACTAAGCATCCATCATGTGCTTCTGGAGTTGACCCACTTGGTTTTATGATTAGAATAGATGGGAATGAGGGTAGCTGACTAAAGAATACTTGAGGATTTCATCCTTGATGAGCATAACTAGGTTCTATAACTGAAGCCACATATAATGTGCATTTTTTAATGAGTGAAGATTATTAATATCCAGATTTTAATAAAGTCCTTGAAGGTCTCAAAAAAGGAAGCACACTCTGGAGGATATTGAACAGTCTGGTGTCTCTAATGCATGTAGAAACACATTTATTATATTATTTTTTTTCGATTTTATTTATTTTTTTAAGTAGACTCCGTACCCAGCATGGAACCCAACATGGGGCTTGCATCTACAACTCTGAGATCAAGATCTGAGTTGAGATCAAGTCAGATGCTTAACTGACTGAGCCACTCAGGCACCCCAGTAATATATATATATATTTTTTTTTTTTTTTAAGATTTTATTTATTTATTCATAGAGACAGAGAGAGAGAGGCAGAGACACAGGCAGAGGGAGAAGTTCCATGCAGGGAGCCCGATATGGGACTCGATGCAGGGTCTCCAGGATCACGCCCTGGGCTGCAGGCGGCGCTAAACCGCTGCGCCACCGGGGCTGCCCTATTTATTTTTTTAAAAAAGAAAACATGAAATTTAATTCAAAGGAAAAAAATATCAGAAATTGTCTGAGAAAACAACAGAGCAAAGGAATTCCTGAACAAAGAGTTCTGCATCCTGGTGATCACATTTATTGAAAGAGTTGAAAAAAATTAAAATGCCCTTTAGTTTAAGAATTTTTGAGTTAGGGATCCCTGGGTGGCGCAGCGGTTTGGCGCCTCCCTTTGGCCCAGGGCACGATCCCGGAGACCCGGGATCGAATCCCACATCGGGTTCCCAGTGCATGGAGCCTGCTTCTCCCTCTGCCTGTGTCTCTGCCTCTCTCTTTCTCTGTGACTATCATAAATAAATAAATAAATAAAAATTAAAAAAAAAAAAAAAGAATTTTTGAGTTAGGGCAGCGGTTTGGCGCCGCCTGCAGCCTGGGGTGTGATCCTGGGGACCTGGGATCGAGTCCCTTGTCGGGCTCCCTGCATGGAGCCTATTTCTCCCTCTGCCTGTGTCTCTGCCTCTCCCCCCCCCCCCCAAATAAAATAAATAAATCTTTAAAAAATAAAAATAAAAAAAAGAATTTTTGAGTTATCTGCAAATCAACTCATTTCAGGGTGGAAGAATCCTTGGTCATTTCTTAATATCAAAATGAACGCAGGTTTCTCTCTTGGATGTCTTCTACATTTAAAGAGGCAATCATACAAAATCTCCTATATTCCATACACGATAAATTCTTTGTTTCAGCCAACTCTTAATGGAGGAGCAACTAGTACAACACCATCTCCCCGGACAAAAAGCATCGGAATATTCCATTTTGTTGATTTATATATCTCTTCATATGTTTCTTCATCAATTTCTATAGTAGTCACAGTTTCTTCCACATCTTCCAATATCATATTTAAATGCTGATCATAAGCATGTAATCTGCCTCGAAGCTCTAGGTCATTTCTCATTTTCACATAAATTCGCTTATCCAGGCTGAGCCTGATGAGATCCAGGGGCTCTTCTACGGTCTTCTTCTAGTTTGTTGCTGGTCCACATCGTCCACCATCTTTCAAACCCTGCCCTCGGGATCCCTGGGTGGCGCAGCGGTTTGGTGCCTGCCTTTGGCCCAGGGCGTGATCCTGGAGACCCAGGATCGAATCCCACGTCGGGTTCCCGGTGCACGGAGCCTGCTTCTCCCTCTGCCTGTGTCTCTGCCTCTTTCTCTCTCTGTGTGACTATTATAAATAAAGAAATAAAAAAAAAAAAACTGTACTTTTTCCCCTGTAATATATATTTTAATTCTCTTTTGTAAGATAAGTAATAGCTTACACATTGCTTATAATTAAGAAAATAGGTTTGCAGTTTTTCTCCTACCCTGTTCCTAGTGACATTAACCCACGTATCACTCTTAGTCACCAAAAGCAGCAAATGTCAGTTTCTCCCACAGTTATATCTATACCAGGGGGGAAAATATATATAAATATATATTTTTACATACCCATATATGGTATATCCATATACTGTCCATCCATTTTTTCAACATTTTTCTTTTTACCTATAACAAGTTGGAGATTGCTTCATATAAGTACATAATGAGTTACTTCATTCTTTTCAATATTTTCTTCTATGAATACACAGTAATTCATAGAGCCAATCCCCTGTTTATGAACATTTGTCTCCAGACTGCTATTGCAAACTGTGCTGCAAGAATAATCTTGTGCATGTATGATTTTCCATGAATGCATGTGAGTACATCTTCAGAATAAATTCCTAAATGTAGAACTGCTGATTCCAAGGAAATGTGCTTTTGCGATTTTGATAGTTTTTGTCACATTTACATTCCCGTCAGTAATTATGAAAGTGCCTTACCCCTACAACGTAATCACAGAAACATTCACCAATTTATTCTTAACCAACATATTCCATTTCACTTCCATTTCAAAAGTGTGCATAGCTAATTGACATTGATGTGAAACTTTCATTTTTTACCATGTAAGTTTGAATAATTATATGTATTGCAAATGGTTCGTTTATATATGGTTCATTTGTAATACCAACACAGCTAATTGAAAAGTGAAAACAAAACTCAGTAAAACATTCTGTAAAAAATAAAGAACTTGTTCTGGTACCTAGTATTCCTCACCAAATAAATTAGTTGAATCATAGATCCTTGTAGTTTACCTATTAAAGTAACTCAAATATTTCCTGTAGAATGCAAAACATTTACTTGATGAAATGTTACTACCTTTTACTTTTATTAAATCAGTCCTTTATTTTCTGTGACTGCTTTATTCCTACTATATACAATAGATATTTATATATGAAGTAAATATATACAAAAATATTTGCCCTAACCAATCTGAATTTGAATCCTCTATGTTGACAAAATTTGAAAATTAATTGTACCACTAGTTGTTACTTAAAGGTTTTTTATTTTTAATTTTTTTTAAAGATTTTATTTATTTATTCATGATAGAGAGAGAGAGATAGGCAGAGACACAGGCAGAGGGAGAAGCAGGCTCCATGCATGGAGCCTGACATGGGACTTGATCCCAGGACCCCAGGATCATGCCCTGGGCTGAAGGCAGGTGCTTAAACTGCTGAGCCACCCATGCTGCCCTATTTTTAAATTTTTTTTAAAGGTTTAATCTATTTATTCATGAGAGACACATAGAGAGAGACAGAGACATAGGCAGAAAGAGAAGCAGGCTCCCCAGGGGGAGCCCGATGCAGGACTCCATCCCAGGACCCCATCGGTCCTGAGCCAAAGGCAGATGCTCAACCAGTGAGCCACTTACGCGTTCTGGGGTTTTTGTTTGTTTGTTTGTTTGTTTTTTAATTCAGTATCTCCAAAACACCTTTCTTATGTGGGGTGATATCTTAAAAACAAAAGAAAACCCAAGGACAGTACTTTAAACACATTGGGGCATATTTTAATTAGCTAACCTGTCAGGAGGTAGCTTATGCAATAGGATGTCTACAGGGAATCATGGCTCCTTCTGTCTTCCCACTCCATTTTCCTTTGCTCATATTTCTGGTGTGAAGCAGGAAGAAAAGCCAAAATCTTCTTCCTCCCAAAGCTTTTCCTTTTCTCCCTTTTTTCAAGACTTAACATACATCTCACTAATGACTAGAATTGCCTCTCCTCTGGCCACGCTGGCTGAAAGAGAGGCAAACCAGTGACTAATTTAGATTTCAATCTCTTTAATAAAGGAAATCAAGGGAGTAGGGGTTGTATATAACTTTCCACAATATCTGCAGTCCTGTGTTCACCTGTTAGAGCAAGTTCAAAGCACTTCGAATAAATATTTTGAGAAGGACTAGTGCCTTTGGGAAAGTTGTGCAGTAGCAAAACCTTTTAATGTACTGTTTGATCTGGGCCCAGAAAAGATTTTCATGTGATTTTGCTGCCCTTTTGCGGCAGAAATGTTAGAAAATTCTCTGGCTTAGATCCCAAATTCTGTCAGGCTTTACAATAAGGCAATTTGTACCATAAGTGAGTATTTTTGTTTCTTAACTATCCAAGAGTATAGACCATCCATAATGCCACTCTTTTCAATGAAGCAAAGATGGTTCATCTGAAATATGGAGGTCATTTAAGACTCTGTCCTAGACAGTTAGGGTGTGATTCTATGAAAGGAATTCACACTTTCAGAATATAGGTACTTTGTGAAGAAAGGCCTAAAGAATTGTCATTCATTACTTTAGAGATGAAAATAAAAATGAATTTAACCAACAATTTTCTGAAGCTCCTACAGGTTACTTTATTCAATTTTTTCCAAAGAACCGTTCCTTTTTTTTTTCTTTCAATTTTGCCTACTATGTTGAGATATAATATGCTGGCCTTGTGTCTCTCATTATGTTATATGATGTTACCCAAGAGAGGGTCTGCATTGCTGAGTTGTACTTCTGCATGTGTCAAACCCATGGTGTTAATTTATTCTTGTCTGTCATGACTTCAAGAGTAAATGGGCCTACGTGTTCAAGGTACACATATATACCAACTCCTTGCCACATACACTCACTTGGATGGAAATCAAAAAGAGTGAGTTCTTTTTTTTTTTTTTTTTTTTAAGATTTTATTTATTCATTCGAGAGAGAGAGAGAGAGAGAGAGAGGCAGAGTCACAGGCAGAGGGAGAAGCAGGCTCCATGCAGGGAGCCCCACGTGGGACTTGATCCTGGGTCCCCAGGATCACACCCTGGGCTGAAAGTGGGGCTAAACCGCTGAGCCACCAGGGCTGCCCAAAGAGTGAATTCTTATTAAAGCATTTGAAACAATAATTTCAGTGGTGTCTGAGTGACTCAGTGGGTTAAGCGTCCAACTCCTGATTTTGGCTCTGGTTGTGATCTCAGGGTGGCGGGATAGAGCCCTGTGTCTGGCTCTGCACTCATTGAGGAGTCTGCTTGGGATTTTCTCCCTCTCCCTCTGCCTCCCTCCACTCCTATTCTCTCTCTCTCTCTCTCTCTCTCTCACTCAAATAAATAAATAAAATGCATGTGGGGAGGGGCAGAGGGAGACAGAAACTTTTTTTTTTTTTCTGGGAGACAGAAACTTTAGCAGACTCCTCACTGAGTAGAGCCTAATGCAGGGCTCAAACTTAGGACCCTGAGATCATGACCTAAGCTGAAACCAAGAGTTGGATGCTTAACCAACTGTGACACCTAAGGACCCCATAAATAAAATAAATCTTTAAAAAAAGCATTTTCATGCATTAGCCTTTCTAATGTGTTTGATGAATTCTAATGTTTCACCTTCTTTGAAACCAAACCATAACTGAAACTGTGAAGAGGGGACAGCTCTTTCTAACAGTAAAATTCTATTTTCTTTTCTAGGAGCAAAAGTCTCATTAATAATTAACTCAGGGATAGTGGAATAGAAAATACCTATTTCTGGATAAACCCCAGAAAATTATTATTGGGTGTTAAAATTAATAGGACAAGGTATGATAAGAAACAGGATAGGGATGGGCAGCCCCGGCGGCACAGCGGTTTAGCGCCACTTGCAGCCCAGGGTGTGATACTGGAGACCTGGAATCGAGTCCCACATGGGGCTCCCTGCATACAGCCTGCTTCTCCCTCTGCCTGTGTCTCTGCCTCTCTTTCTCTCTGTATCTCCCATGAATAAATAAATAAAATCTTTAAAAAAAAGAAAGAAAGAAACAGGATAGGGACGCCTGGGTGGCTCAGTGATTGAGCACCTGACTTAGGCTCAGGTCATGATCCCGGGTCCGGGGATTGAGTCCTGCACTGGGCTCCCTGCAAGGAGCCCCTTTCTCCCTCTGCCTATGTCTCTGCCTCTCTTTCTGTGTCTCTGATGAATAAATAAATAAAATTTTTTAAAAGAAAAAAAAGAAATAGGATATTTGCCTAGTCTCAAAGTATCTCCACGTGAAATACGTATTAATAAAAAAGGAGGGATCCCTGGGTGGCGCAGCGGTTTAGCGCCTGCCTTTGGCCCAGGGCACGATCCTGGAGACCCGGGATCGAATCCCACATCGGGTTCCCGGTGCATGGAGCCTGCTTCTCCCTCTGCCTATGCCTCTGCCTCTCTTTCTCTCTCTCTCTGTGTGACTATCATAAATAAATAAATAAACTTTAAAAAAAATAAATAAATAAAAAAGGAAAAATGGTAACTTCACAGTAAAGGGACATGACAGATACCACCTTAATATTGCCAGGGGTGCCTGGGTGGCTCAGTCAGTTAAGGATCTGCCTTAGGCTCAGGTCATGATGTCAGAATCTTAGGGTCAGGCCCAGCATCCGGCTCCCTGCTCAGTGGAGAGTCTGCTTCTCCCTCTGCCTCTCTCTCTTTCTGTCTGTCTGTCTCTCAAATAAATAAATAAATAAATAATCTTTTAAAAAGCCAAAAGATTAACATTGTCGATAAAAGGGCATACTCTTCCTGTCTTTCCTCATGGTAGGATGCACTAAGAAGATCCAGCATCCCCTGTGACATCCTAATGACTCTTTAAAGCCTTCCTTTTGTGCTCCCTTCGGCAGCACATATACTAAAATTGAAGCCTTCCCTTTGAACTCTGGGCTCCCTCACTTCTTCTTCTGAGATGACTTTCAAGCTCTTATACCTTATTGGTGTATCTAGTCCCAAGACCATTTCTCCAGGAAATTTCTAGGTGCATCCTTTGTTTAGAGTTAGTATAAGGGGGGATATAAAAAGAATAAGACACTGGCAGTCCGGGTGGCTCAGCGGTTTAGCGCCACCTTCAGCCCAGGGCCTGATCCTGGAGACCTGGTATTGAGTCCCACATCGGGCTCCCTGCATGGAGCCTGCTTCTCCCTCTGCCTGTGTCTCTGCCTTTCTCTCTCTCTCTCTCTCTCTCTCTCTCTCTCTCTCTGTGTGTGTGTGTGTGTCTCATGAATAAATAAATAAAATCTTAAAAAAAAAAAAAAAGAATGAGACACAATAGATAAACCAGCAGGCAGGAGCCATGTCAGCACAGCAGCTAGCTATGCTATTGGTGCCTGTTCTTCTCATCTTGCCCAACTGGCAGATTCACAGCAAGTTCCAGCTAAATCTCGACAAGATGATAGAGAGTTGCAAAGCACAGCTAGGCATAAATGAAATCTCAGATGATGTTTACATGGCTGTAGAGCACAGCAATTCAGAAGATCCTGAGAAGTCAGATAGTAGTGATAATGAGTATATCACTGATAGTGAGCAGAAGTCTAAGAATGAGCCAGAAGATGCAGAACACAAAGAAGGTAGTTCGAAGGACAAAGAGCTGTCTACAGTAAAATAATAATAATAATAATAATAATAATAAAATAAATAAAAACAAAAGGCTCAAACTGGCAAACCCAGTGGAAATTAAGGAGAAACTGAAAAGTGCATGGCCGACTAGTGGGAAAGCGGATCCAGGCTCAAAGAAAAGGCAAGTCCCCAGCCTGAGAAGGACTTTACAGAAAAAGTGAAAGCCTTGCCTCCTCTCATAAAGGATAAACTGAGGGGGAAAGATGAAACGGATTCTCAAACAGTACATTTGGGCTTAGACTCAGATTCAGAGAGTGAACTTGTCATAAGTTTAGGAGAAGACCATTCTGGGCAAAAGGGTCAAAAAAATAAGAAGGAACTCAAAGAACCATCTCCTAAGCAGAATGAAAGAATCTGTAACAGATTGACAGAACATATAACCATGAAACAAAATGAAAATAAAGAAATCTGTAAAAGGGACACCTGGGTGGCTCAGCGGTTGAGTGCCTTTGGCTCAGGGCATGATCCCAGATCTGAGGATCAAGTCCTGCGTCAGGCTCCTGTGAGGAGCATGCTTCTCCCTCTGTCTATGTCTCTGTCTTTCTCTGTGTCTCTCATGAATAAATAAAATCTTAAAAAAAGAAATCTGTAAAAGATGAAGGTAGAATAGTAAGAGGTCTGGGAAAGTGTATGCACACAAATACATACTATTTCATCCTTCAGAGTTAGCAAAGTCGGGCTTTCATTTTGCCTATGAGCTTCCTAGTAGTCAAAGCAAAAAGGGAAATACAGTCCCTTAAAAGATCTCATATTTTTCCAAAAAATGAGAAACATTCCAGCTGAAAAAAAAAAAAAAGACACACTATTGAGCCCCAACAAGTTCAGAGCTTAGTCAAGGATGCATAAATATGAGCACATAAATATATGACAAATGTAACTAAATTCTATAATGTAAGTAGAAGCGATATCATCGCACTGGTGAGCTGGACCTGGACAAAATAAGCACTGGTATCACTTATCATCATGATTAATAGACTATGTATCGAGATCCTGTGTATCAATTACATTGTACTGATAGTATTAAAAAACCAAGGATCAGGGTGCCTGGGTGGCTCAGTCAGTCAAGCATCCAACTCTTGGTTTTGGGTCAGGTCATGATCCCAGGGTCCTGGAATCAAGCCCTGTTATTGGGGTCCCTGCTCAGTGGGGAATCTGCTTCTCCCTCTCCTTCTGCCCCTCCTCGCACTCATGCTGGCACACACACACACACTCTCTTTCTAATAAATAAATAAATCTTTAAAAAATCAAAATGAAAAAAGTGAAATGCCAAGTATCAAAGAAAGTCATTCAGATGTTTAAACAGTGAGTTACCGAAATTGGGGTACCATTACCCCAAGGTGGAAGAATGTGAATTAAAGATTAGCAAGGAGAATGAATATAGTATGCAAAAAAAGCCATCAGTTTGCCCTTGAAGAAAGGAGATAATATAAAAATTACAAAATAAGCACCTAACTGTCTAAATTAAATTTTCTCATTTTTTTTTTTTTCTGTGAGGATTTAGGTCTATATCCTAGTCAAATCTTTGTTCTACCTTATAGCAAATTTTATAGCAAATTTTAAAATAAATTCTAAGGAGTGTTTGTATATTGCTTTACCTTGTCCAAGTGGCGCTCTCACACTCTCTCATGCATGCATGTCTCGCAAGGATTCTGTGAGATTGGGATGGGAAGTACTCTTGCTTCAGAGACACGCAAGCTGAGTCTCAGCAAGGGTTGGCTGCTAGTGCCAGTTAACCGGGTCTAGTGCGTAGCGAGCCAAACCCGCATCCCACCCCCCCCCCACCCCACCCCCGCTCCAGGGGCTGTGCTCTCGCCACAGCGCCGCTCAACTCCTCAAACACTAGCCGGGTAGGGATCCCTGGGTGGCGCAGTGGTTTGGCGCCTGCCTTTGGCCCAGGGCGCGATCCTGGAGACCCGGGATCGAATCCCACATCGGGCTCCTGGTGCATGGAGCCTGCTTCTCCCTCTGCCTGTGTCTCTGCCTCTCTCTCTCTCTCTCTCTCTCTGTGACTATCATAAATAAATAAAAAAATTAAAAAAAAAAAAAAAAAAAAACACTAGCCGGGGAAACGGGCTGTGGGCGATTGTTGTCCGACGGGATTGTAGCCTGGCCTCTCTGTTTCAACTGCTTGACTCCCAAGCAACCCCAAAACCGCTGGTCAAGGATTTCTAGTAGAACCTGATAAAGTATGACCTTGAAGGTGGTCCCCTGGAATAACACCGAGACTCATGCGGGGGAGCCTTGTGCAGCCAGAGGCCTTTCCTCTCCGGTGAGGGTCCCAGGAGAGTCGCCATCCCCCCCTTTGCCCCTACCTGCCCCCCAGCTTCCTGCTCGGCACCGATCCCGGAGGCCGTTGCCCTTCTGGAGAGCCAAGGAGCCTGACAAATGTGTCTCTCTTCCCCCGAGCTGCTCGGGACTTCATCAAAGTTAATTTATGTCGCCAGTAGGTCTTGTGCAATGGTTCTCAGATGTATTCCTTTCCTGATAGTCTCCGGGGAAGACAAAATGTGATTCGCACAGGGCCATAGATTGTTTTCCCGAGGCCGCCAGGTCTTCGAGGGACGCCTGCATGTGCTGCATCCCGAGACGGAGGAGGCCGCAATAGGACCCGGGACGAGGGGACCACGCGAACGTGCTTCCCGAGGCTTTCCCTTGTCGGTCAGTACCTGCCTCCAGATACGACTCCGTTCATCACACTGAAAGGCACGAATCCGCCGCACAGCATATTGTGGCTGCAGACAGTTCTCAGGGGATCCCCGGGGGGCGCAGCGGTTCGGCGCCTGCCTTCGGCCCAGGGCGCGATCCTGGAGACCCGGGATCGAGTCCCGGGATCGAGTCCCGCGTCGGGCTCCCTGCATGGAGCCTGCTCCTCCCTCTGCCTCTCTCTCCCCCTATGTCTATCATGAATAAATAAACAAATAATCTTAAAAAAAAAAGAAAAGAAAAGAAACCATTTCTCAAAGGTGTTTGGCATTGTTTACTTTTCAGTACGGCATCGCCCCACCTTCTTCCTTGGAGGAACGCGTGGACGCAGGCGATTTCTCCGAAACCAGGGCCCCGTCGAGCTGAGGCTCCCTCGTAGGCTTTCCTGAAACTGCTCATGGTCCCACCTTCCGGGAGACTCATCCTGAAGCCTCCTGAAGTTTCCCTGAACATATCTGACTACTTGCACGGACCGGTTAACAAACTGTTACAAACTGTGTTCACAAGGAGGCATCCAATCAAGCAGAATAAGCAAGTGTGGAATGGATGTGAAGGTTGTGTGACCACAATAAACAGCACGACCATAGCACAGGGAAAATGCCCCATACTCCAATCCCTCCATCATACAACCTCTCCGGCTTGTATTTTCAGATGCTGTAGGCCCCCGTTTTATTTTCTTTTATGTGTGGATAAAAGTATTTCATTTTAGTCCTCGAGGCCCTCATTGCTCCCCTTCCAGTCCCCTGCTTCTCACAGCCATTCCCAGGGGCCACATGGAAAGCAAGTGGGACTAAGTTATTTTAACTGCTATTTCCAAATTCGTCACAGGTTCCCGTGGGATTTCCCTCTGTTAGGCTGTGGTTAGGATATGAGAAATCCTGGCTCCATCTGGTGAATCTCATTGCGGAGTGAGGACAACTCATCACTTTTGGGTGGAAAATTACTTACAGAAGCTGGAAAAACAGTTTAAAAGTGTAAGAATGGAAAAAAAAAGAAAAAAAGTATAAGAATGGGATATTTTAGCTCTTCTTTATGACTGCTGCATTTGGATGGAATGAACAACCTAAAAACATGAGGAGTTGCATGAGTAGATTGGCACTGGCTTTCCTATGACCAGGTTTGCTCTAACCATAGGCTCTGTACAGCTCT
Organism: Canis lupus dingo; assembly: GCF_003254725.2. Classification (NCBI taxonomy): domain Eukaryota; kingdom Metazoa; phylum Chordata; class Mammalia; order Carnivora; family Canidae; genus Canis; species Canis lupus. The sequence continues at coordinate 31,568,206 of NC_064281.1, forward strand.
AGTTTGATCACTTTCTAAGATGAACATTCCATTAGCTATAATCTCCAAGGGATCCAGGGCACCTTTAAGGATTTTTTGTTTGTTTTGTTTTGTTTTGTTTTGTTTTTATGGAGTGGAAAGGATGGGAAAGCTGTCTCCCATAACACTAAATGCACTATTATAAGAAATAGGCAAGGGTGCCTGGCTGGCTTGGTGGGAGGAACAGGTGACTCTTCATCTCAAGGTTGTGAGTTCCAGCCCCATGTTGGGTGTAGAGATTACTTAAATAAATACTAAAAAATTTATGGGACACCTGAGTGGCTCAGTGGTTGAGTGTCTGCCTTCAGCACAGGGCGTGATCCCTGGGTCCTGGGATTGAGTCCCACATCAGGTTCCCTGCATGGAGCCTGCTTCTCCTTCTGTCTGTGTGTCTGCCTCTATCTCTGTGTCTCTCATGAATAAATAAAATCTTTAAAAATATATTAAAAACTTTAAAAACAAAATAGGGATTTGAAATTGTTTATGAATTTGTCTTTATTTGGGTGGCTAAATCCATTAAGCATCTGCCTTGGACTCAGGTCCTGATCCCAGGGTCCTGGGATGGAGCCCAGCATCAGGTGCCCTGCTCAGTGGAGAGTTTTTATCTCCCTCTCCCTCTGCCTGCTTCTCCCCCTGCTCATGCACTCTCTCTCTCTCTCTCTCTCTCTCAAATAAATAAATAAAATCTTTTTAAAAAATTTGTCTTTAAAAAAAAAAAATTGTCTTTAGGGATCCCTGGGTGGCACAGTGGTTTGGCGCCTGCCTTTGGCCCAGGGCGCGATCCTGGAGACCTGGGATCGAATCCCACGTCGGGCTCCCGGTGCATGGAGCCTGCTTCTCCCTCTGCCTATGTCTCTACCTCTCTCTCTCTCTCTGTGACTATCATAAATAAATAAAAATTTAAAAAAATTAAAAAAAAATTTGTCTTTAGTTTACCAAGGGTTTCAGGGAGACCCTCTTTCTCTCCATCTGCTCCCCTCATCTTCCTTTTCAAAATGTTTTTTTTAAGATTAATTAATTAATTTATTTATTTATGATAGAGAGAGAGAGAGAGAGAGAGGCAGAGACACAGGAGGAGGGAGAAGCAGGCTCCATGCCAGGAGCCCGATGCAGGACTCGATTCCGGAACTCCAGGATCACGCCCCGGGCTAAAGGCAGGCGCTAAACCGCTAAGCCACCCAGGGATCCCCTTCAAAATGTTTTAGTAATGCTTTTATTTTAATTAATTTTGTTTTCTTTTTTTTAAGATTTTATTTATTCATCATAGACATAGAGAGAAAGAGAGGCAGAGACACAGGCAGAGGGAGAAGCAGGCTCCATGCCGGGAGCCCGATGTGGGACTCCATCCCGGGTCTCCAGGATCGCACCCTGGGCCAAAGGCGCCAGGCGCTAAACAGCTGAGTCACCCAGGGATCCTCTTGTTTTCATTTTTTAAAAGATTTATTTATTTATTTATTTATTTATTTATTTATTTATTTATTTATTTATTTTAGAGACAGCGAGAGAGTGAGAGAGCATGTGCACTTGTTAGTGAGCGGAGAGGCAGAGACAGAATCTTCAAGCAGACTCCCCACTGAGCTGGGACCAGCTACAGGGCTCCAACTAAGGACTCATGAGATCATGACCTGAGCCAAAACCAACAATGGAATGCTGAAAAAAAAGAGTGGGATGCTCAACTGACTGACTCAGGCACCCCATTTGTTTTCATTTTTAAAACACAGAAACTGGGATGCCTGCATGGAGCTCCTGCATGGAGCCTGCTTTTCCCTCTGCCTGTGTCTCTGCCTCTCTCTGTGTGTCTGTCTCATGAATAAATAAATTAAATCTTTAAAAAATAATTTAAAAAACAGGTCAGCCCGATTGGCTCAGCGGTTTAGCGCCGCCTTCAGCCCAGGGCCTGATCCTGGAGACACAGGATCGAGTCCCACGTGGGTCTCCCTGAGTGAAGCCTGCTTCTGCTTCTGCCTGTGTCTCTGCCTCTCTCTCTTTCTCTATCTCTGTGCCTCTCATGAATAAATAAATAAAATCTTTTAAAAAATTTTTTAAAAATTAAAAAAATAAAACACAAAAACACTGTGTTTGTTATCATTTTCATGTCATCATTTATACCATTATATATCATTTTGAAATTATAAAGCATATACTTATTCTCTCATGATATGAATCCATATGTGGCTTGCATAAAATATTATCTGCTAAAACTAAACTGTGCTTAACGAATGCCCATGTTTGTATTTTACCCCAAAGGTTACTACTAGCTCTTGACCCTTACTTCAGGGTCATATGTCACCCCTACATAATCTTCATTCTAGGAAACATTTCTTTTTTTTTTTTTTTTTTTTATTTATTTATTTATTATAGTCACAGAGAGAGAGAGAGAGAGAGAGAGGCAGAGGGAGAAGCAGGCTCCATGCACCTGGAGCCCGATGTGGGATTCGATCCCGGGTCTCCAGGATCGCGCCCTGGGCCAAAGGCAGGCGCCAAACCACTGCGCCACCCAGGTATCCCTAGGAAACATTTCCACTGAATCCTAACATAAGCCCACAACTCTGAAACCCCCAAAATTCTGAAACTGAAATAATCTTAGAAATTTTGGCACACGATTCTTCGGTGCATAAATTTAAAGGAGTATGAAGCTAGTCTTTGTTTATCCCAGGGTAAAACTTTGTATAAGAAAATTGCAAAAATGTTCATATGTTTGATTTCCTGCTGGTGGAATTACATAAAATATGCACTATTCACTTCATTACCTTTCTGAAATCTGAAACATTTTGATTTTCAAATTATATCTGACCCAAAGGGCTTCACATAAGGGATTTTGAGGCCTTATACACACACGCATGCTTGCATGTATATACACTTTATAGGACACAAGTTTAAGAATTTCTAGGTGAGGGATCCCTGGGTGGCGCAGCGGTTTGGCGCCTGCCTTTGGCCCAGGGCCCGATCCTGGAGACCCGGGATCGAATCCCACGTCGGGCTCCCGGTGCATGGAGCCTGCTTCTCCCTCTGCCTGTGTCTCTGCCTCTCTCTCTCTCTCTCTCTCTCTCTGTGTGTGTGTGACTATCATGAATAAATAAATAAAATCTTAAAAAAAAAAAAAGAATTTCTAGGTGAAATAAATAGGTCTCTTTTTGGATTTCTTACATCTTTTATTTTCTTTTTGACTTACATTGTGGGATGTAATATGCTGTGTTTCTAGACATATTCAAATGAATAACCTCCTCATCAAGGAGCTTCTTCATGCCAAGTCAACAAAACGTTTTTGAAAAATCACACAAGAAGGGGAAGACCAACTATTCCAGATTTGGGCAGTTACACAATGTTTTCATCTCCAACACTCACAAAACTGCATTTCCAAGTTATCTATTATGCCCATGGTGCCAAATCCAATGGTCATTATTCAATCCATATCTTTCAGTATTTGACATGGTTGATCACATCCTTCTTGAAACTTTATTTGGCATCCAGAACACCATACGATCCTGTTTTCTACTACTGCTTTATTTGCTGCTATTTCTATCTTCTTTGTTGGAATAGCATCCTCTTAATCTGTAAATGTTGGAAGCTTTGTAGCTCACATCTCTAGATCTGTTCTTTTTCTGTATTTATTCATTATATAATCTAATTCCCAGGTCCCTCACTTTAAATCCTCATCCATATCTAAAAACCTCCAAATGTGTATATCTACCTTACATCTCTCTACTGGCACCCAGCTTCCTCTACTTTGAGGTTTATTAGGCATCTCAAATTCACCATGCCTAGAAATTGAACTTCTAATTGCTCTGCTATCCAAATCTAATCAACTCCCCAGTGTTCTCCCTCTCAGTATATTTAATTTACTAACGATGCCCAACAAGCTCTTTGAGGGAGTGTTTAATTTGCTGCAAAATGCACATAAGCAAATAATGGTACTTTTAACTGTGTTTTTTGTTTTTAGTACTTTTTTTAAAAAACTTTTTTTTTTTTTTAAGATTTTATTTATTCATGAGAGACACACAGAGAGAGGCAGAGACATAGGCAGAGGGAGAACCAGGCTTCCTGTCTGGAGCCTGTTGCAAATTCGATCCCAGGACCCTGGGATCATGATCTGTGACAAAGGCAGATATTTTTTTTTTAAAGATTTTATTTATTTATTCATGAGAGATACACACACACACACACACACACATACACACGGAGAGAGAGGCATAGACACAGGCAGAGGGAGAAGCAGGCTCCATGCAAGGAGCCCGACGTGGGACTCGATCCTGGGTCCCCAGGATCACACCCTGGGCTGCAGGCAGCACCAAACCGCTGCGCCACCGGGGCTGCCCCCAAAGGCAGATATTTAACCACTAAGCCACCCAGGTGCCCTGTTTTTGGTACTTTTTTTTTTTAATTATTTTATTTTTTTTATTCATAGAGACAGAGAGAGAGAGAGAGAGAGAGGCAGAGGCACAGGCAGAGGGAGAAGCAAGCTCCATGCAGGGAGCCTGATGTGGGACTCGATCCGGGGTCCCCAGGATCAAACCCCGGGCTGCAGGCGGCGCTAAACTGCTGCGCCACCGGGGCTGCCCCGTTTTTGGTACTTTTAACTTTGTAAATGTTCAGTCTTCATTTTGAGTCCCAGTTCAGCATGAAGGCAAAAAAATGAACGCAGTCAGCACCATTATAGAATTGCCTCAGTCAAATCCAATTGAAACTCAGGCAATTAAGGATTTTTGCATATCCCCCTTTCTCTTAAGGGGGCAAATATGTTCAAGGGCTCATGTAGAATAATAGCACTTTAGGAAACTCCTGAAACTGGATTGTCAGCAGATCTTCTTGCAGATGTCATCTGACAGGCACTTGACTCCCCTTTTGGTCCCTGACAGCTCTTTATATCAGCACCTGGGTCCCAGTTGTGCCAATACTGCAGACTCTCTCTGTAAGTCCATCCACTCACTCTGTGTCCTGTTTCTCTCAGGCACGAGGCCCTTTACTATCTCTCAGCCCTTCTGCACCACCGTACTGGGATATAGGGTAAAGCTAAGGAAACTTGCAGATACTGTTTGATGAGATAGATTCTGGGTGTGATTCAGGTTGTCTCAATCCTGATCTCCTGCGCTGCCATTTCTTCTCTGTGTGCTATTTTCCAAACCATTCTTTGAAACACATACGTGCACACACACAGTGTCTCTCCTCTGAGAAAGAAAAGGAGAAATTTCAGACTCTCCCCCCCCCCATCTAAGAGATTCACACCAGCTAACAATTACATACCCTCCTCTGACTCTTTCTTACTCTAGCTGAATTAACTTTGTCTAATCTCCAGGTTAGGGAAATTTGTATTTTCATGCATTCTATTTTTTTTAAAGATTTTATTAATTTATTCATGAGAGACACATGAAGAGAGAGGCAGAGACACAGGCAGAGGGAGAAGCAGGCTCCACGCAGGGAGTCCGACATGGGACTCGATCCTGGGTCCCCAGGATCACGCCCCGGGCCAAAGGCAGGAGCCAAACTGAAAAAAAAAAAAAAAAAAAAAAAAAAAAAAAAAAAGAAAAGGGATCCCTGGGTGGCGCAGCGGTTTGGCGCCTGCCTTTGGCCCAGGGCGCGATCCTGGAGACCCGGGATCGAATCCCACGTCAGGCTCCCGGTGCATGGAGCCTGCTTCTCCCTCTGCCTGTGTCTCTGCCTCTCTCTCTCTCTCTCTGTGACTATCATAAATAAATTTAAAAAAAAAAAAAAAAAAAAAAAAAAAAAACAAACTGGTGAGCACCCAGGGATCCCCTATTCTATTCTATTCTATTCTATTCTATTTATTTATTTATTTATTTATTTATTTATAAATACATGTTAAAATTAATTCAGGTGTTTAAAATATTGGCTATCCAGATTAGATGTGAAGCTCTCCAGTTAGATAGAAAGCACTACAGATTGAATTGAAGCCGTCTGTACCAGTTTGAATAAGTTAGCAACAAACAATGCCTCAATCTCAGTAGCTCAAAACAACAAAAAATTATTTCCATTTCACACCAAATGTTCTGTGTGGATTGGCGGGGATGGTGTTTCCATAAGGTTATTCAGGACTCTATGCTGATGGAGGCTTCATCTCGACATATGGACTATTGTATCTTATGCAGAAAAATCAGTTTTCTTCCTTCCTTCCCATCCTTATACTTCTTGTGTCTGCATTTCTTAGAATTGAAAACATAGAATTAAAAGGTAGCAGTGCTGGTAGACACGGTTTCCTATTCCTCACTTCAAAAACAATAGTCTTAGCCAGTCACCATCAGGTGTAAACTTTTATTGGGGTTGATGATGTTTTGGGTAAGTTTCTCCTTCTTTTTCTTTCTTTCTTTTTTTTTTTTTAAGATTTTGTTTATTTATTCATGAAAGACACACAGAGAGAGACAGAGACACAGCCCAAGGGAGAAGCAGCTTCCTCAAGGGGAGCCCGAAGTGGGACTCGATCCTGGGACCCCAGGACCATTCCCTGAGCTCAAGGCAGCCCCTCAACTGCTGAGCCACCCAGGCATGCCATTTTTCCTTATTTTTCTAAGCTATTGTTTAAGCCTAAAATGTATTTATTAATTATTTTAGAGATTTGCTTTTAATTCCTAACACCAGGGGCGCATGGGTGGCTCAGTTGGTAAGCATCTGACTCTTGATTTCAGCTTGGGTTGATGATCTTGGGTTCTTTTTTTTTTTTTTTAAGTTTTTTTGTTTAATTTTTATTTATTTATGATAGTCACACAGAGAGAGAGAGAGAGAGGCAGAGACACAGGCAGAGGGAGAAGCAGGCTCCATGCACCGGGAGCCCAACGTGGGATTCGATCCTGGGTTCCCAGGATCACGCCCTGGGCCAAAGGCAGGCACTAAACCGCTGCGCCACCCAGGGATCCCTGATCTTGGGTTCTTAAGATAGAGCCCTGTCTAGGTCTCTGTGCTGAACATGGAGTCTGTTTGAGATTTTTTCTCCCTCTCCCTCTGCCCCTCTTCCCTGCTCCAGGACACTGTGTGTGTGTGTGTGTGTGTGTGTGTGTGTGTGTGTGTCTATCTAAATAAAATTTAAAAAAAAATTTTTTTTCTTTTTAAATACCCAACACCAAATTGATGGTGCTTGAAGGGGAAAAGGATATGTAATCCCAAAAATATGCTACTTTGGCATATGAATTATTTTGAGCTGAAGGCAATCAAGACCCAGCAGATTTAGGAAACAACTTACCTTTCCCTTACTGACCTAGAAAAATTTAGACAGAGGGCTTGGCTCCAAGAGAGTTATTGTCGGGGATAACTTTTATCTGAATGACCCATCTGTATGGTAGGTATAGGAGCCAGGGGCAGGCTGCCCCAAGATGGGCCACTTTGGCATAAAGATTATTTTGAGTTAAAAGTAATCTGAAATCCCGCAGATACAGGATAAACTCTCTTCCGCTCTCTCAACTGCCTAAATTTACATTGGAAAGGAGAGCCAGTAGCAGGAAGAGAGCTATTAACAGAGCCTCCCCTTCACCTCAGAACCTCATCTGCATCATAGGGCAAACTTTGTTTTTCCAAACATCCCCTCTCACCTTCTTGCTAATGGTCTTTTCCTCCCCTTTGCGTCCTCAGAGGCTACCCCCTCCTTAACTCCTGTGAGCTTGCCTCATTGTCTTTGAAATTTCCTGTCCGTGTGGATTCCCTGCATGTCCACCTATTAAATTTGATTTTTCTCCTTTTAATCTGTCTAATGTCAGTATGATTCTGAGTCCAGCTAGAAGGAGCATAGGGCAGAGGAAGGGCTTCCTCCCCAACACAGGGCAAATATCTAATCACCAAACATCTGTTCCTCTTGCTGTCCTATGAATTACCCTCTTCTTTGAAGCCCCTCTTCCATTCCTTAGCTCAGGATGGCATGTAAGCCTCAACTGCCTGATTGCCCAGGGATCTCTTATTTTTGTGGGGCTCCCATATGTATGAAATTAAATTTGTCTTCTGTTGATTTGTCTTATGTCAATTTAACCATTAGACTAGCCATGGAACCTTGATGGGTAAAAGGACATTTTTTTCCTTCCCTATGTACTAAAACAATTTTAATCTGCCTCAGCATTTTCCTCTATGTTGCTATTTGTCTGGGGCAAGAAACATGGAGTGCCTCAACCTCCTAGTCTTGTTTTAATAGGGAAGGATCATGTGGTTCAAATAAAAAGAATTGACAGAAGTAACAGAAAAATCAGTTATTATCTCAAGATTTTATCTCCCAACATGACACAGGATTTTTTTAAAAGATTTTATTCATTTATTCATGAGAGACAGAGAGAGAGAGAGAAGGAGAGGCAGAGACACAGGCAGAAGGCAGGCCCCATGCAAGTAGACTGAGGAGGGACTCGATCCCGGGACTCTAAATGTTGCGCCCAAGATTGCGAATCCGAGAAACCACCAAGGAGCTGACACTGATGCAAACACACGAGGTTGGTTGTTTTTTTTTTTTTTCACATGAGGGTTTATTTACCAGCTCGAGCTTGGGTCCAAGTATACCCGACACAGCGACACAGCGGAGCAGGGACTTGGACCCCGAGGTGGGTTTCAACTTAGTTTTAAGGACTGGTCTAGGGGATCTTCAGAAGGGGCGGAGGAATTTCTCAAGTTCTGTTTACATTTTGATATGGGGCTTTCAAGGGCATTGAGCTCTGTTCTCATTCTAATAGGGGCTTCCTGCCCTCGGCTTGGGCTCTGTTCTTATTCTAATATGGGGCTTTCTAGGGCGTTAAGCTGCAAGCTGTTTTCTTCCTGTAACTGAAGCAAGGTAAAGCTCAGCTCTCATTCACAGGGGCCTGGGATGGCTGTACTGGTGCTAGCGCTGAACTTAAAGTGGAATGGCCTTCATTTTCTCGGCCTCCACATAAGATCTTGCCCTGGGCCGAAGGCAGGCGCCAAACTGCTGAGCCACCCAGGGATCCCCGGGATTCATTTTTTTTTATTCAAAATTGCACTGCTGACATTCATCCTTATTGCATGCAGCTGCTGTCCAGTCATATATGTGTTCTCTTTTCCCATTCTGTGGCTGATAGTTCTCAGATTTTATGACTAAGAGTTTCTATGAACATTCTTGTACACATTTTATTATTTTTTTTTTCTTGTACACATTTTATGATGATAGTGGTGATGGTAGTAGGAAAGGAGAAGGAGGAGGAGGATATATGCAAAAGTTTCTTTTGGGTATATGACTAGCAGGGAAATTGCTGGGCTATATGATATATGAATGCTCATCTTTGCAAGATATTGCCAGCTGCTTTCCAAAGTGGTTATAGTAAGCCATACTTCTTCTAGCAATGTCTGCAAGATCACAATAATCCAGATCTTCTACAATATTTAGTATTATCAGATATCTTTTTTAAAGATTTTATTTATTCATAAGAGACACAGAGAGGCAGAGACACAGGCAGAGGGAGAAGCAGGCTCCCTGTGGGGAACCTGATGTGGGACTCCATCCCAGGATCACTCCCTGAGCCAAAGGCAGGCACTCAACCACTGAGCCACCCAGGTGCCCCAGCATTATCAATTTCTTACTTTCACCAATAAAATGAGTACGAAATGGCATGTCATTCTGGTATTTATTTTCATTGTCTTGCTCACCACTGCAGCTGACCATTTTTTCAAAATTTTTTCTCTATATATGCTTCTTCCTCTGTGAAAAACCTGTTCATGTCTTTGTATCTTCTATTAGATTATTTGCCCTTAAAAAAAAAGATTATTTGCACTTAAAAAAAATTATTGATTTAAGTAATCTCTACACCTAACATGGGGCTCAAACTCACAACCCCAAGGTTGTGACTTGTGACTTCTGACTGAGCCAGCCAGGCACCCCTGCACTTTCTTTCAAAAAAGAAAAATTTCAATTGAAAAAATTGAAAAATTGAGGACACTTCAAAAAAGGAAGACAGCTCTTAAAATCAAATAGAAAGATTTCAATTTCAAAGAATAAATAGTCTCCTTAGCTTCAGTAGCAGTTTGTCAAGTGATGCTAAACTAGACTGTAAAAGATTATTTCCTTTTTTAAAAAAAAATTATTTATTTATGATAGTCACACATAGAGAGAGAGAGAGGCAGAGACATAGGCAGAGGGAGAAACAGGCTCCAGGCATCGGGAGCCTGACGTGGGACTCGATCCCGGGTCCCCAGGATCGGGCCCTGGGCCAAAGGCAGGCGCTAAACCGCTGCGCCACCCAGGGATCCCTATTTACTTTTTTTTTTTTTTTTTTAAGATTTTATTTATTTAGGGCAGCCTGGGTGGCTCAGCGGTTTAGTCCCTCTGTGTAGACACAGAGAGAGAGAGGCAGAGACAGAGGCAGAGGGAGAAGCAGGCTCCATACAGGGAACCCGACGTGGGACTCCATCCTGGGTTTCTAGGATCACACCCCGGGCTTCAGGTGGTGCTAAACCACTGCGCCACCAGGGCTGCCCAATTTATATATATCCTGTCTTAGAATTTTACTGTGTAGTTTTCAGTTTCCATTATTAAAAGTCAGAGAATATAGATGAAAATAAGTGCTCAATGAATAAGTAAATATGATTTCTAAAAGTTTACTCTGAATGAAGTATCATGCTGCTCTTATAAAAAAATTAAATATAACACACATGTTTATGGAGGAGTTTGATAAAGTCTCAGTAGAAGCCTAAAACAGTGGGTGTATATATTTGAAGAAAGCAAAGAAGCAAACATCCAAGAGGGAAGGGATGGATATAAAACACAGAAGTAGATTTTATGTTACTATTTCATCTTTTTGAATTCCACAAATTTAAACATATTCAGTGGACAAAAGGAGGATAGAAAAGAAATCAGAATCTCAGAAAGAAATAAAATACCTTCCAGCCAAAGATGATAAAATCAATATTTATCAAGCAAACAAGATCTTAAAAACTTACATGGTTTCCTTTCCTACTTAATCAAATTATTGATATTTGCTTTAGGTAGTAGAAGAAAAATAAAGTTAAAATTGTGGGAGAGAGAATACTTGATTTTTCATCATCTAATGGGATATTTCTTTTTCTTTTTTTTTTTTAAGATTTTATTTATTTGAGAGAGAGAGAAAGAGAGAGAGAGAACATGAGTGGTGGGAGAGGCAGAGGGAGAGGGACAAGAACACAGAGGCCCAGGCCAGGCTTGATGTGGCTGGGGCTTGATGTGAGCTGAGCTTGACAGGGCAGGGCTTGGTCCTAGGACCCAGAGATCACGACCTGAGCCGAAGTCAGATGCTTAACTATCTGAGCCACCCAGGTGCCCCAGCTAATAGGTTATTTCTAAGAAGAAGAGAGAGCAAGTCAAAGCAATAGAGTATATATAGATATAGATGTATAGAAAGATTTTTTTTTTAAAGGCTAGTGGTTTGTTTTTTGTTTTTTAAGTTTTATTTATTTACTCAGAGAGAGAGAGAGAGAAAGGCAGAGACACAGGCAGAGGGAGAAGCAGGCCCCATGCAGGGAGCCTGATGTGGGACTCAATCCCGGGACTCGATTCCGGAACTCCAGGATCGGATCGCGCTCTGGGCGCTAAACCGCTGAGCCACCCAGGGATCCCAATATGCACATTTTTTTTTTCCAACAACTTTAAGGATTTTTTTTTTCTTCCAACAACTTTCAGGATTATTTTTTTTTTCTTATTTTCTTCTTCCAACAACTGCACATTTTTAAATAAATACAGTACAGCACTGTAGATGTATTTTCTCTTCCTTATGATTTTCCTAATATTTTATTTTCTCTAGCTTATCTTATTATATAATCATATAATCTGCAAAATATGTGTTAATTAAGTATTTACACTATTGGTAAGGTTTCTAGTCAACAGTAGGCTGTTAATAAGTTTTTGGAGTCAAAATTATGTGGGGATTTTCAGCTGAAAATTAGTGCCCCTAACCCCTGCATTATTCAAGGGTCAACTGTAAAATGTTTCTAAGTTCTGTGAGCTGCTCTAGCAAATTAATCCAACCCAAGGTGGGGGTCATTGGAAACTGTAACCCGTATCTAGTTGATCAGAAACACAAGTGATGCATGGAACCTGCTTCTCCCTCTGCCTGTGTCTCTGCCTCCCATGAATAAATAAATAAAATCTAAAAAAAAAAAAAACCCACAGTGATAACCTGGGTTTGTGATTGGCATGTGAAGTTAGAGTGGAGACAGCCTTGTATGACAGCCCTCAACTGGAATCTGATGTTATCTTCTGGTAGATACTGTCTGAATTGTGTAGGGCATCCAGCTGGTGTCTGAGAATTAATTGCTTGTTGGTGTAGGGGGAATCCACCCCCCACATTGTCATTGGGCAAGCAGAACCCAAAGAACCAAAGAATTTGATGGAAAATTATACTTTATAGTAGAAAACCAACTACTAGATGCACAAAAAATAAATTTGGTAATCATCATGATAAAAATCAATCCAGGCTAGAATCATCAATAAACCCGAAAACTAGTGAGTGAAAATCTATAGTGCAATAAGGTAGTGGCATCATTTGAAAGAATCTTCCTCAAAAGAGAAAGAAAAGAATAACTATAATGGAGAACCCTGGAAGGTATCACTTTAACTAAGGGATCAAAAGTAAATTGCCAGTCATATGCTGCCTGGTATGATGCACTAAAAAAGGACACGTATCACTGCTGTAATATTCCTGGGAAAAAGAAAAAAGTATGTCATGATCAAATGATGAGGAAAGAAATGGTAGAAGTTCTACACAATAACTAAACTATATTTATTAAAAATATCAATATTATAAAATCAGACACTTCTTTTTGGAATATGTTCTGCAGATGGTTGAGTCTTACTCCAGAACCCTAGGAATCTGTGTTACGAGTCATCATCGAGGCTTGCCATAAACTCTAAATGGTGTCTTTTAGAAAGAGACAAACCAAGAAACAGACTCTTCATTATGGAGAACAAACTGATGGTTACCAGAGGGGAGGTGGGTGGAGGGATGGAAATAGGGGATGGGGATTTAAGGAGTGTACTTGTTATGATGAGCACAGGGTGATGTATGGAAGTGTTGAATCACTATATTGTACACCTGAAAATAATATAACACTGCATGTTAATTAACTGGAATTAAAAACCTATAAAAGTAAATTGTGAGGGGTCCCTGCCTGGTTCAGTTGGTAGAGCATGCAGTTCTTGATCTTGGGGTCCTGAGTTTTAGCCCCATATTGGGAGTAGAGCCTACTTTAAAAAATATAATAAATAAATTGTGTCTTTTGTCAACTTTGGTACAAGGTAACATAGTTTCCCAGATGATATGGGACAAGCAGTAGGAACACTTGCATTGTAGTCTCTTCCCTATGCAGAGCCCTTTTCTGCTCTACGCCTCACTCCAAGCGGAGACCATTTGTGCCACTCAGGATATGGGATCCAACAGTATTGCCAGTTATGAGTTATGCTTTGTGCAGAACCCCAAAGGGCTTTCCAGGAATTGTGCTTTTTTCTTTGCAGAGGAATGTTTGAGATGCAATAATATGCCCTTTAATGCAGAGGAAATGTGCTGGCATATCTCAGACCACTGGACTCTTAACATTTTTGCCAATGTTGTAGGCCCTCTCTTTGGAATCCATGTGCCTTATGAGGACTTTCAGCATATTTGCTACTTCTTAGTCTAGTTAGCAAGCTATAGTCAGTATGTTGGAAATTTTTGATGTTCTACAGAATGTCCAGACAGTTCAGGTGTCTTCAGAGTATATTATGACAGAGGGTAGGAGACTTAATATATACCTAGGATGGGACTATAAATATACATTGTTATCTCCTGCCAGTAAATACAAACTATTTATAATCCTCTCTTTTGATAGAAACAGAAAAATATGCAGTTGCCACATCAATGATTACTTACCATGTACTTTGGTTATATAAATCTGCTCTAGCAGAGACACCCCATCTGACACAGTAGCTGCAGTTGAGGATATTGTTTGAGTTTGCAGCAGTCCACTAATACAATAAGGAATGTGTTTGGATTTTAAGATTTTATTTATTTATTCATGAGAGACACAGAGAGAGAGGCAGAGACACAGACAGAGGGAGAAGCAGGCTCCATGCAGGGAGCCCGATGTGGGTCTTGATCCCAGGACTCCAGGATCACACCCTGGGCTGAAGGTAGATGCTCAACCGCTGAGCCACCCAGGCATCCCTGTGTTTGGATTTTGAAAGTGTGAGACTGAGAAAAGGAGATAATATTATGACCACCAATACTGCATTCTTTAGGTTCTGCTACCCTTGGAATGCAGGATTGATCTTTCTTTATTGTCTTGGTTGAGAATGGGGGCAATTTCTAAAGTTTTTTACTTGGCCTTCCACACTATCATAACTCTTATCCTACAGGCCAAGGAACCAAGGTGGGGTTCTGCCAACTGCCAACATTACCTATTCTATCTCATATTTTGCACTGTGTACCCAAGGGATTAACTGTGAAATGGAGCTGGGCCAGAACTACATTCATTCATTTATTTATTCATTCATTCACAGTAAGCTCTATACTCAACATGGAGCTTGAACTCACCACCCCAAGATCAAGAGTCACATACTCTACAGACCTAGCCAACCAGGTGCTCTAGGACTCCATTTATTACGGGGCCATTGTATGTCCTAACTCATGGACAGGGGTCCATGGGATGCTTTGAATTTTTGGATTTGAGCATCAGTTTGATCCTATGTCCAATAGTCCTTGAGGTGTTTGTATATTTATGTAGCCCAGGTAACAGCTAATTAAGTAAATTGTCATAGTTTTAATTGGGAAAGCACCAAAAGAATTATTATTGCATACACTTGTCATTGTTTCAAAGTGTTCTGCTTTCTGGGGACCAGGCCTCTCCTTCAATCCATGAGTTTTGGGTCCTAAAATTGGCTCAGTTCTGGAAATTTAGCAGGGGATGATGATTTGCATTATGTAATAAGTCTCCTGATAATCTATTTTTTACTTCTTTTGATTGTACTGATTGAAGAGAACCCTTGTCAGAGGCCCATATATTTGGCTCTGAGAGAGAAATTGTATTCTGCTAATCACCTCCATAACCTTCTACAGGTCAGACTTCCTGGCTGCCGCTTTGTTTTTTCTGCTCAAAATAATAATTTGATTCATCTGACTCCTGATCATTACATGCTGCCACTTGTTTATTGTTTTAAGTTCCTACCACTTTTCTTGCGAGCCAGATTCTATAATAGTATAACTTATCTCAGCCCCTACCTACAAAGGAGAATCATCACTGAAAATGTTAGTAGTATGATTGCCCATATCACCAGCATATTTTTACCATTTCATATAAGGTGTATCCTCTGGGTCCTACTGAAGCATATTCATTGTGGTGGATTTTTGATATTACATAGTATAATAGGATGGTCCAGTAGGCTATGAGCATTTTATGAGCTTCTTTTTTAAAGATTTTATTTATTTATTTGAGAGAAAGAGACAGATAACAACAGAGATAGTGAGAGCCCAAGCAGGGAGGAGAGGGAGAAGCAGACTCTCCATTGAGCAGGGAGCCCAGTGTGGGGCTCAATCCCAGGACCTCAGGATCATGACCTGAGCTAAAGGCAAATGCTCACCTGACTGAGCCACCCAGGCTTCCCTTTTATAAGCTTTTTTAAAAAAAATTATGAGCATTTTAATACTTGCCCCTACTGTCTGCAGTGTTATGTCTGGTTTTTCTTTTTTTTTTTTTTTTTTTTTTTTTTTTGTGTTTTTTTATTTTTTTTATTTTTTTTTATGTCTGGTTTTTCTATCCAATTATAAAGACTATTGCTTTTCCCATGCTTCATCATATTCATACAATAGCTTTAGGTCCTTGTCAAGGTGTTAAATCCTATATCCCAGACGAGCTCTCACAAATCAATAAACTTTCCATTTTCTAACATCAGGGAGTAAGAATTTCTGTCCCCTTCAGGGGTCCTTCTAGCTGGACTAACAATCAAATTGACATAAGAGAGATTAACAGAAGAAAATGAAATTTAATACAAACAGAGAATCCACACAGACATGGAAATTCCAAAGACAGTCAGGCAAAATGAGGTCTGTATGTCATCCTGAACTAAGGAAGGGGTAGAGGTCTGGGACTTCACAGGAAGGGAATATAATTCACAGGGCAATAAGAAGAACAGATGTTTGGTAATTAGATGTTTGCCCTGCCATACAGATGAGTCGGTCAGATAAAATTTATCTCTAGTAATAACTCTTATTTTGGGAAAGACCTCCAGTTTAGATTCTTTTGTGTAGTTAAGGGAGAGGCAGAAGTTTGTCTTGTGCTCATAGGGTCTTGATTGCTTTCAACTCAGAATGATCTTCATGCCAAAGTGGCCTATACTGGGGCTGCCTGCCCTCGGCCCCTACATTAAATTTGTGTTCTGCCCATACTTGATCCAGTGTCCTCTGATTGCAATCCTATATTAACTTTTACAGCTCTTGGTGGGGTATGTTTACTAGAAATTTCAGATTTTTTATAAAATAGTCTCTTTCCTCCTTTATCAGACCTAGAATGTCTTTTATAAACTAAGTTTTGTTGTAAAACCTAGTTGTGGCTTAGTATCCAGGAGAAAAGATAGTAGTTTCTGGGGAAGCAGATGCATGTTGCCCTGTAGAGTGGAAACTTTCACATCATCTTCAAACAAGAGAATAGGGCTAGCCATTAATAGATAGGAGTGGGCTACTTTTTTTTTTTTCTTTAACAATGTTATTTATTCATGAGAGACACACACACAGAGAGACAGGGACATAGGCAGAGGGAGAAGCAAGCTCCATGCAGGGAGCCTGATGTGGGACTTGATCCTGGGAATCCACAATCACACCCTGAGCTGAAGGCAGATGCACAACTGCTGAGCCATCCAGGTGTCCCAGGAGTGGGCTACTTTTATAAGACCCAAGGGATTTAGGGAAACTTAGGGATTCAAGAATTTGGGGGTGGTATTAAACCAAATGTCTCTAGGTTAAAAGTTTCTATTTTCTAATATTTTATGTAGGATTTTTTTGTCTGTGTTTATGAAGGAGATTGACCCATATTTTTATTAATTGAAATGCTCTTTTCATTTTTAAAAGAGATTTCATTTATTTATTTCAGAGAGAGAGATAGAAAGAGAGAGAACACGAACAAGGGGAGGGGCAGAGAAAGAGGGAAAAGCAGGCTCCCCACTGAATAGGGTGCCCAATGCAGGATCCCAGGAGCCTGAGATAATGACCTGAGCCAGAGGCAGATCCTTAACCAACTGAGCCACTCAGGTGCCCTTGTAATGTCTTTTTCATTTTTGGCACCAAGGTTACACTACACTAATAAAAGACTTGGAAATTTTTCATATCTTTTGTATAGTATTGCTGTTATTTTTTCCTTAAATATTTGATAGAATTCATGGGTAAAACCACCTGGGGCTAAACAGTACTTTCTGAGGGTGGAGGCGGAAGGGAGGAGATATTAAATTGCAAATCCAATTTATTTAAAAGATAGGATTGGGATCCCTGGGTGGCGTAGCGGTTTGGCGCCTGCCTTTGGCCCAGGGCATGATCCTGGAGACCCGGGATCGAATCCCACGTCGGGCTCCCGGTGCATGGAGCCTGCTTCTCCCTCTGCCTGTGTCTCTGCCTCTCTCTCTCTCTCTGTGACTATCATAAATAAATAAAAAAATAATAAAAAAAATTTAAAAAAAAAAAAAAAAAAAAAAAAAAAAAAAAAAAGATAGGATTATTTGGGCTTTCTGTTTCTTCTTTTACCACTTTTGGTAATTGGTGTTTCTCTATTATTTTAAAAATTTAATATAGGGATGCCTGGGTGGCTCAGCAGTTGAGTGTCTGCCTTCGGCTTAGGTCATGATCCTAGTCCTGGGATCGAGTCC
Source organism: Canis lupus dingo (assembly GCF_003254725.2). Lineage (NCBI taxonomy): Eukaryota > Metazoa > Chordata > Mammalia > Carnivora > Canidae > Canis > Canis lupus. The sequence continues at coordinate 31,586,009 of NC_064281.1, forward strand.
CACATCAGTCTCCTTGTGTGGAGCCTACTTCTCCCTCTGCCTATGTCTCTGCCTCTCTCTGTCTGTGTGTCTCATGAATAAATAAGTGAAATCTTAAAAAAAAAATAAAAATAAAAATTTAATATAAATTTTCAAATATTTTGCTAAAAAGCTATTTTTAATGTTTTATGTTTTTGTTTTTATTATTTTTTCTTTTTTCTTTTTATGTTTTTAATGCCTTTTTTGTTGTTTTGTTTTTTGTTTTGTTTTGTTTTGTTTTTAATGCCTTTAAGGTTTGTATTGATGTCCCTTTTTAAAAACTCTGATATTGGTAATTTTTTAAAATTTTTTAAATTAAAAAATTTTTTTTGATATTGGTAATTTTTTAAAAAAGATTTTATCTATTTATTCATCAGAGACATACAGAGAGAGAGGCAGACAGAGGCAGAGGGAGAAGCAGGCTCTATGCAGGGATCTCAATGAGGGACTTGATCCCAGGACCTCGGGATCACAACCTGAGATGAAGGCAGACGCTCAACTGCTGAGCCATCTAGGCATCCCTGATATTGGTAATTTTATCTCCTATCATGACAAAATATGCTTAGTGTTCATTAATTAATGTCAGATTGTCCAAAAAATGAATTTTTCCTTTTATTTTCCATTATATGCTTGTTTTCTATTTAGCTAAATCTACCTCTTTAGTACTACTTGTGAAATAATTTTTTAAAGTTTATATATATATATTTTAGTAATCTTTACACCCAACCTGAGGCTCAAACCATGACACTAAGATCAAGAGTCACATGCTCTTCCAACTGAGCCAATCAGGTGTTCCAATAATATATGTTTTTCTTATATTTTAGTTTGTATTAAACAATATAATCCTTGAGATAGAGTCCTTCCCTGTTTGTAATATATTTCAAGCAGTGATAATAATATATGCTTTATTTTTCTAAGATTTTATTATTTATTTATTTTAAATATTTTATTTATTTATTCATGAGAAACACTGAGAGAGAGAGAGGCAGAGACACAGGCAGAGGGAGAAGCAGGCTCCATGCAGGGAGCCTGACGTGGGACTTGATCCCAGGACTCCACGATCATGCCCTTGGCTGAAGGCAGGCACTAAACTGCTGACCCACCCAGGGATCCCTATTTTTATTTTTTAAAAGATTTTATTTATTTATTCATGAGAGACACAGAGAGAGAAGCAGAGACATAGGCAGAGGGACAAGCAGGCTACCTGCAAGGAGCCAGATATGGGACTCCATCCCACACCCCAGTATCACTCCTTGAGCCAAAGGCATATGCTAAACCACTGAGCCACCCAAGCACCCAATAATATATGCTTTAATCCTTAGTTCATGTGTCTTGCAAGCTTTCTGAGTAGCTGTATATATACATGTGCAGTAGCAGAGTAGTGAGCATCTACAATAGAGCTAGAAAATACTCAGCTTAGACTCTAACTGGATTTCTTTTTTCTATTTTTAAGATTTTATTTATTTATTTGAGAGAGAGAGAGAGAGAGAGCACAAGCAGGGAGGGGCAGAAGGGGAGAAAGAATCTGAAACTGACTCTGCACTGAGTGTGGAGCCCACCTTGGGGCTTGATTCCAGGATCATGAGATCATGACCTCAGCTAAAACCAAGAGTCACTTAACTGCCTGAGCCATCCAAGTGTCCCAACTGGATTTCTTAATAGTTATATTAATACGGACAAATTAACATATTTCAGCCTCATTTTTCTTGTCTGCAAAATGGAGATACAACATATTCCTATTGGAATTATTGAGGGAATTAAGGGAGGGAATAGATCTAAAACTCAATCCTGGGATCCCTGGGTGGCGCAGCGGTTTGGCGCCTGCCTTTGGCCCAGGGCGCGATCCTTCCCACATCGGGCTCCCGGTGCATGGAGCCTGCTTCTCCCTCTGCCTGTGTCTCTGCCTCTCTCTCTCTCTCTCTCTCTCTGTGCTTTCATAAAAACAAAAACAAAAACAAAAACTCAATCCTTTCTAGATTCATTGTCAATGTTTGTCTCATTCCTTTTTTTTTTTTTTTGCTTTGTTTTGTTTTGTTTTGTAAATATAGTGTAGGAGAGGAAAAATAATTTTCCCTCCATTACTCTAGGTTCTTGGCAGAGACCCCCTGTAATAAAAGACAGACTAGGGCAGCCCTGATGACCCAGCGGTTTGGCGCCGCCTTCTGCCCAGGTTATGATCCTGGAGACCAGGGATCAAGTCTCACATCAGGCTCCCTGCATGGAGCCTGCTTCTCCCTCTGCCTGTGTCTCTCTGCCTCTCTCTCTCTCTCTATGTCTCTCGTGAGTAAATAAATAAAATCTTTAAAAAAAAAAAAGACAGACTAACTAGAAAAAAAGAGTTTAATAATATGTATACCTCTTATATATATGGGAGAGAACCAGGATAACTAAGTAACTCCCAGAGATGCCCCAAGCCACTGTCTTAAATCTCATCTCCAGCTAAAGACAAAAGATGTTGAGGGACAGGGGGCCAGTTGTGGGGGGTGATCAGGCAAAGCACAGTAATCAAGGCTGTGGTTGTTATGCAGGTTTATTATTCTTTTAAAGATTTTATTTATTTATTCATGAGAAACACGCAGAGAGAGAGGCAGAGACACAGGCAGAAGGAGAAGCCGCCTCCATGCAAGGAGCCTGAGGCAAGACTCAATCCCGGGGCTCCAGGATCACGCCCTGGGCCAAAGGTGGCGCTAAACCGCTGAGCCACCCAGGTTGCCCATGTTATGCAGGTTTATGTCCATGTCTTCCCCACTGATAAGTTTCTAGAGATTTAGTCATCCTGATACAGAATGAGAAGCATTGTTATAAATGTAGATGTCTCTTACTAAAGGGTAACTTCTACTATTTTTTTTTTTTTATTAAGTAAGCTCTATGTCCAACATGGGACTTAAACTTGTGACACTGAAATCAAGAGCCACATGCTCTACTAAGTCAGCCAGACACCCCCTACTCAGTTTTTAAAGCTCCCTCTATGTCTTTTGTTTCTTAAAAATAATCAGCCTAAAATAATCCTTATGCCCAAGAGACCTATTTTGTAGACAAATTCAGCTCCCCTTCAATATAAATTGAAATGCAGAAGTTAATAGCCCCTACAAGGTAATATGTAAATTAGCAATTAAACAAGACTGTAATTGAGACTTCCTAATTCATTGTTGAGATAAAATATTCCCACTGGAAAATTATTATTATTTTTATTTTTATTTTTTTTTTATTTTTTTTTTTTTTAATTTTTATTTATTTATGATAGTCACAGAGAGAGAGGGAGAGAGAGAGAGGCAGAGACACAGGCAGAGGGAGAAGCAGGCTCCATGCACCGGGAGCCTGATGTGGGATTCGATCCCGGGTCTCCAAGATCGCGCCCTGGGCCAAAGGCAGGCGCCAAACCGCTGCGCCACCCAGGGATCCCTATTATTATTTTTAAAAGATTTTATTTATTTATTCATGAGAGACACACAGAGAGAGGCAGAGACACAGGCAGAGGGAGAAGCAGGCTCTACACAGCAAGCCCGACGCAGGACTCCATCCCGGGACTCCAGGATCACAACCTGGGCCAAAGGCAGATGCTCGACTGATGAGCCACCCAGGCTCCCCAGATTTTATTTTTTATTTGAGAGAGAGCACAAACACTGAGTTGGGGGACAGGGAAGGGTAGACAGAGAGGGAGAAACAGACTCCTCATGGAGCAGGGATCCCCAAGAGGCCAGATCCCAAGACTCAGATTATGACCTGAAGGAAAGGCAGTCATTTAACTACCGAGGCACCTCTGTCTTAGGGATTCTTTTTTTTTTGTCTTAGGAATTCTATAAATGTTTGATTGAGTTATAAATTTTAACATAGTATTAAAATATTTTAGGGCAGCCCCGGTGGCGCAGCGGTTTAGCGCCGCCTTCAGTCCAGGGCGTGACCCTGGAGACCCGGGATCGGGTCCCATGTCGGGCTCCCTGCATGGAGCCTGCTTCTCTCGCTGCCTCTCTCTCTGTGTGTCTCTCATGAATAAATAAATAAAATCTTAAAAAATAAAATAAAATAAAATATTTTAAAATGGTAATTAAAAACAAAATACATTAATTCAAATGTTTTAAAATTTAATGCATTGGAGTCTGTCATATCTTGTACTGACATAATAACTGATTTTTGGTTCATACCTTAGACTCTCCTTTTTTGTAATTGTGTATTGATTATGAAATTTATAGATTTGCAGTTCTGGGATCCCTGGGTGGTGCAGCGGTTTGGCGCCTGCCTTTGGCCCAGGGCGCGATCCTGGAGACCCGGGATCGAGTCCCACGTCGGGCTCCCGGTGCATGGAGCCTGCTTCTCCCTCTGGCTGTGTCTCTGCCTCTCTCTCTCTCTGTGACTATCATAAATAAATAAAAATTAAAAAAAAAAAGATTTGCAGTTCTTTCTTTTAAGTATTTATTTATTTATTTATTTATTTTAAAGATTTTATTTATTTACTCATAGACATAGAGAGAGAGGGGCAGAGACACAGGCAGAGGGAGAAGCAGGCTCCATGCAGGGAGCCTGATGCTGGACTGGATCCCAGGTCTCCAGGATCACACCCCAGGCTGCAGGCGGAGCCAAACCCCTGTGCCACCGGGGCTGCCCGATTTTATTTATTTATTCATGAGAGAGGCACAGAGAGAGGGATGCCCAGGTGGCTCAGTGGTATAAAACTCAACATTTCTGAGATTTCACTCTTGTTACTGAGAATTAAAAAAAAAAAAAAAAAAGGAATCCCTGGGTGGCTCAGTGGTTTAGTGCCTGCCTTTGGCCCAGGGCATGATCCTGGAGTCCGGGGATCCAGTCCCTCATGGGGCTCTAGGGAGCCTGCTTCTACCTCTGCCTGTGTCTGTGTGTGTGTGTGTGTCTCTGTCTCTCTGTGTCTCTCATGAATAAATAAAGTCTTAAAAAAAAAGAATTCTGTTGAAATTTTGTGATTACATTATGGGTAATATGGATAATGTGAAAAAGATGCTGACAGGAAGAGCAACACATTTAGGTCAACTAAAGACTGTTTGAACTGTCAGATCCTTAAATCATCATCCTTAGTCCAATGTGGAGGATTGAGAAATGTTCACTGTGGTGTATTTACCCAAACTGATGAAGGAATAGAAGGCAAGCTGAGGGCAAAGCACAAGCTGACACCCTGCACCCTCATCCCCGCCAGGGTGGGATCTTTGTGACATTCCTCACACAATACTTTTTTTTTTTTTTAAGATTTTATTTATTTAATCATAAGAGATCAACAGAGAGAGGCAGAGAGAGAAGCAGGCTCGCCGCAGGGAGCCCAATACGGGACTTGATCCCAGGACCCCGGGATCACGACCTGAGCCAAAGGCAGAAGCTCAACCACTGAGCCACCCAGGCACCCCTCTTCACACAATCCTGACTGCCCTAAAACTAAGGGAAGGGAAAAAACAAATGGTTAACTGATAGAGATCACAGTCCTGCAGGACCTGAGTCTCCATCAGTTTACAAATGTTTCAGTGATTTACAAGGAAAAAGCATTCTTATTTTTTTTTTTTTTTGAAAAAGCATTCTTATCAATAGCTTTTCAGAGACCCATAAGTCAATTTCCTGGAGCCCTAATATCACCTTCCCTTCCATAGTGAAGTGGGAAACAAAGGCAGAAGGGAATGTAAATAAAATTAAATTTCCTTATAATCTGCAGCCCATTGACAAATATTTGAGGCAGGCAGAGTGTAACATTCCTAAAGAAAAACAACCTTGGGGCGGCCCGGTGGCTCAGCGGTTTAGCGCCGCCGTCAGCATGGGGTGTGATCCTGGAGACCCGGGATCGAGTCCCGCGCCGGGCTCCCTGCATGGAGCCTGCTTCTCCCTCTGCCTGTGTCTCTGCCTCTCTCAGTCTCTCTGTCTGTCATGAGTGGATGAATAAAATCTTTAAAATAAAAAATAAAAAAAAAAAAGTGCTAAAAAAAAAAAGCATATGAAAGTTGTCCTTACCTCCCCCAACTCCAAAGTATATAATCAGCCACTCCTCACAACCCAAGTGCTGAAGCTTATTTTGATCATGGGCCCTGTCCCCATGATTTAATAAAATCACCTTTTTGCACCAAAGGCATCTTAAGAATTCTTTCTTGGCCATTGGCTCTTAACCCCAAAAACAACACTGCTCAAAAGTACATCAATACCACATATCCCTGAAATAGTTTTTTTAAGATTTTATTTTTTTTTTAAAGATTTTATTTATTTATTCATGAGAGACCTACAGAGAGAGAGGCAGAGACACAGGCAGAGGGAGAAGCAGACTCCATGCAGGGAGCCGGATGTGGGACTCAATCCCGGAACCCCAGGATCACACCCTGAGCCAAAGGCAGACACTCAACCACTGAACCACCCAGGCATCCCATAAGATTTTATTTTGAAGTAATCTCTATGCCCAATGTGGTGCTTGAACTCACAACCCCAAGATCAAGAATCCCATGCTCACTGATTGAGCCAGCCAGGTGCCCCTTCTTGAAATAGGTTTTAAAAGACAGTTTGTGTTATGCTATATGTTGGTAAATTTAACTCCAATAAAAAAATAAAATAAAATAAAAAATAAAAGTTTGCACCATAGTTTCCAGAGTAAGCACAGGGGAGATATTTGGCAATAACTACCACTGGTCTGAGATTTTATCCTACTGGCAAGATAACAAGTTAGTCTGTCACATTTTAATGGATTCTGGCAGAAGGTACAATACTCCAAGGTCAGAGCCAAAGATCTTTGTTGCTCATAAGACAGCAGGGAGCATGAGCTTCTTATTTGCGTCTGTTCTCCTTGTCCTTTAAGTTGCATAGAATTGGTACGGAGCAGTCCCAATGGATAGATACTGTGCACAGTGTGGATTTATGTCACAAATGAGGAACCCTGAACTTAAGAATCAGATTTTTTTTTTTAAGATTTTATTTACTTATTCATGAGAGACACAGAAAGAGAGAGGCAGAGGGAGAAGCAGGCTCCCTGAAGGGAGCAGTCCCTGCTTTGGACTCCATCTCAGGTCTCTGAGATCATGACCTGAGCCCAAGGCAGATGCTTAACCGAATGAGCCACCTAGTTGCCCCAAGAACCAGATTCTTTAGAGAGGACTTCCAGCAAGCCTGCCTAACCTTTGCCCCAAGGGAGACATTATCTTTTATGGTCCTTAGTAAAAAATCTGTCTTGTGACCAAGGAGTGACATTATTTCTATCATTCAACTGCTTGTTTATACAAATATCCTTGAAAACAGAGTCTGGAGTCATGTGAAATGTTGGGGTCAAGGAGTGAACAGTCAAGAAAGAATTCTTAAGCCGTGTTCAGTGCAAAAAAGGTAGTTTTTGGGCAGCCCTGGTGGCTCAGCGGTTTGGTGCCGCCTTCAGCCCAGGGTGTGATCCTGGAGACCCGGGATCCAGTCCCATGTCGGGCTCCCTGCGTGGAGCCTGCTTCTCCCTCTGCCTGTGTCTCTGTCTCTGTCTCTCTCTCTCTCTCTCTCTGTGTCTCTCATGAATAAATAAATAAAATATTTTTTAAAAAAGGTAGTTTTTATTAAAGCAAGCATCATTTTTTCCTAAGTTGAACCTTGGATTTACCCAGTTAGAGCTTTTTTCCTGGTTCATTATCTGTGCAAGGAGGTATAGAAGTGATGTAGGAAAAGATGTTAGGGTTCAAAGCCGATGGCCAAGAAGGAATTCTTGAGATGTCTTTGGTGCAAAAAGGTGGTTTTATTAAAGCAAGGGGACAGGACCCATGGGCAGGAAGAGCTGCACTGGGGTTGTGAGGCGTGACCTATTATATACTTTCAAGATGGGAGGAGGTTAGGAAGGGTGTAAGTCTCTAAGCAAGGTTTCCAGGACCTTGAGGGGGCTAGCTATTGTTGGGAAAAGGTCATTTATTACTGTCTAATAAAACGTGAGTTATGAGACCCTTCAGATGTATATGGGTAGGCCATATGTTTGGAGCGTGATTGCCAACACGTATCTTAGGGCTTTTAGAGATAAAGGAAGTTTCTAAAGGAATTTTTATATGTTAAAGTAGACTTACCAGATCCTGGGTATCAGTTTAAGATTACCTGTTGCCCTTAGCAAAGTATTAACCTTGAGGCAGCTGAGTCCCTTAGATGAATGTTACTCTGCCTGTTTCAAGGACTTGTCTGTAGATAGTAAGGAAATTTAATAATTTTTCCTCTGTTTTTGTTTTCCATGTCTTTAGCAACATCATAATGAGCATGGTCTCCTCAAAATAGCTAGGAAATCGGGCCCCACTACGATCAACAACAGCCATACATGCCTTGGTAAGACGTACAACAAAGAGAATTGCAGGTAATTCAGAATTCAAAATAAATATACCATCCTTAAGATAGTAATTTATAAAGAAGTATCCAACCTACTTTCTGATTTCTGGTTCAGTGAGCTAGAATTCCTAACTATTTACCCCCTGCCTAAGGAGCAATTAGCTTGTTTAAGACCCTGTCATTTTCCTACTTGGTTCCTGATGGCATTCTTAGTTCCCAAGAACTCTGTGCTCGTCAGTATAAAATATTAACAAACAAGGAAATATTTTCTTTGACTTTTATCTTTTAACGGAGAGGAACATCAAGGATTTAGCTGAAAGTTGTTTTTTTTTTTTTTTTTTTTTTCTACTTTGTCACTATCCCTCAGTGAGGGCATGCTTAAATTTTCCTTGCAGCAGAAAAGGCAGACAGGGATATTGAAACGCTGGAAGAGATACTTCTGCACCAACTTGTGTCAGTTTTTCATTTAAATTAGCTGTGACATTTTAGGCACAAGCTTGGTAAATTCTGATTTGACTAATTTCTAGAAGATTTTATTTTATTTATTTTATTTTTTTGAAGATTTTATTTTAAATGGCAGGCAAGATCTTTAAAGATGTGGGTGAGGAAAAACTATTTTTTCCCTCTATCCTTCTAGATTCTTGGCTAGATACTCCCTGAAATAGGAAAGATTAATAGAAAATAACAAGCAGGTTTAATAAAACACCTCTTGTATACATGGGAGAGATCGAGGAAAACTGAGTAACTCCCAGAAATGGCCCAAGTCACTATGTTAAATAATATCTCCCGCTAATGACAAAGAAGATGTTGGAAGATGAGCAGGCCCGGAGTGGTAGGTCACCAGGAAAAGCAGGGTAAGCAAGGGTAAATTTGTTATGCAGATTTAAATCCTTGCCTTCTCCACAGATTAGTTTTTAGAGATTTAGTCATCCTGGTAGGGAGAGGAAGTCACCCGTACAAATGGAGATTTCCCTTATAAATGTAAATGTCTCTTACAAAAGAGTAACTTCTCATTTTTCAGAGCTTTTTCTGTGTCTGCTATTTCTTAGAAATAATCAGCCTAAAGTAACCTTTATGCCAAAGAGACGTATTTGGGGTCAAATTCTGCTCTCTTGAGAATTTTTCTTGTTGTGATATTGTGATTGATGAGAAATATAGTTCAAGGTTTCTGGCTCATGGCTTCCCAAATCCTTGGAATTTCCTGAGCGAAAAGCAGCAGGAGCTGTTATTCATAACAAATCCCTTCCCAACACAACTGGGTCTCCGTTCGTGGAGTATTTTTGGAAAGCACCTGAACGTGGGGGCTGGTTGCCAGGGAAACCAATCACAGATAGAGGGTTAGAATTCTTAGTTTCAACCCCCTGACCTCAGGGGAGAGGAGGGGGTTTGGAGATTGAGTCAATCACCAGTGGCCAATGATTTCATCAATCATGCCTATGCAAGGAAGCCTCCATAAAAACCCCAAAGGCCCGGGTTTGGAGAATTTCTGGGTTGGTCAACACGTGAATGTGGAGAGAGTGGTGGGCCTGGAGAATACATGGAAATTCCACGCCTTTCTTCCCTTTTTCGTCCTATGCATCTCTTCCATCTGGCTGTTCCTGAGTTCTGTCATTTTATAATAAACTGGTGATCTAGTAAGTAAAATGTTTTTCTGAGTTCTGTGACCTGCTCTAGCAAATTAAGGAAACCCTAAGACAGGACTGTTGTAGCCTTATCTATAATCAGTTGGTCCGAAGCACAGGTAATGGCCTGAACTTGACACCTATATTGGTAGTGGTGGAGGTTGGGGTAGCAGTATTGTAGGACTGAGTCCTGTGGGTAGATAGTATCAGAATTAACTTGAATTTGAGGACATCTGGCTGGTGTTCAGAGAACTGGGTTATTGGTGTGAGGGAATTCCCTCTCCTCTCTCCCACATTGGAATCGATGTGCAGAACACCTTTACCTAAAAAAAAAAAAAAAAAAGAACACCTTTACCTTTATATAGATGTATGCTTTGACTTCATATTTGTACATACGGTCTTCAGAATGACAATAGCTTATTTGCAAAAGATGGGTGTTGTTCATAATAAACCGATTAATCTTGCTTATAACCTTTTTTTTTTTTTTACATGTGAAGATGGAGCATATTTCATAGTTTCCAAAGAGAGACTAGAGCTAAGTGTTTATTCTACTTCAGGTTATGAACTCTGAATTTATGTGAATTCTTTGAAGGCTGTGTCCCAACTCATTTGTAATGATTCATCTTTACAAATAATGATACACCTTTGTTCGTGCTTTATGTTATGGATGTGTTGGATAAACTGGAAATGGAGGAACTTGTGTAGAACTATATTCTCTCTTTTTTTTGCCAAGTGATAACATACAAGAATACATTGTTGGACTGAAGTAGTTTTCACGTGGTTCTGAGCAACTCTTTTGTGTAGTTAATTACCCTTACCTACGGCTTAAACCAAACTACCCTACTCCATTTAGGGCTTGGGGTTGGGCTTTCCCAGTGTTTTGTTGCCAGATCTACATCTAAATATAGCCTACTTGGATACGTTGATGACTTTTTTGTGTATGAAATCGTAGCTACCTAAGGGCACAGTACTAAAGGGTAATGAACTCGGAGTTTACCTAAGAAATCTGTTTCACGGCTATCCAAAGGTTATTGAGGTGTGCACGACTGGCTCAGTAGAGTGTGCAACTTGATCTCAGGGTTGTAAGTTTAAAAAAAAATCTAAAAAAAAAAAAAAAGAAAAAGATCTCTTGTGTGATAAGTAGGTATTTTGATTGTTTTTATTGTTTTTTAAGATTTTATTTATTCATGAGAGACACCGAGAGAGGCAGAGACACAGGCAGAGGGAGAAGCAGGCTCCTCTCAGCGAGCCTGATGCGGGACTCCATCCCTGGGCCTGGGATCATACCCTGAGCTGAAGGCAGATCAACTGCTGAGCCATCCAGGCATCCAGATTATTTTTGGTTTTGTTTTGTTTTTGCTCTGTTCTGCTTTTTGTTTTAACGTATGATAATCTGAATAGCTGAATGAGTTTCAGCTGGATTATGGATTTGTTTACTTTACTTTGCTTAGCTGAAATCAGAGTTAAGACAGACAGCTGTATTTTCTGTATCAATAGAGTAGTTTACAATTCATCTAATTTGCATTATTCCTTTTCTAAAAATTCATGTGACACCAATTCATTTAAAAGGGAGGGAAGAGAGCAGCCCCGGTGGCGCAGCGGTTTAGCGCCGCCTGCAGCCAGGGGTGTGATCCTGGAGACTCGGGATCGAGTCCCACGTCGGGCTCCCTGAATGGAGCCTGCTTCTCCCTCTGCCTGCGTCTCTGCCTCTCTCTCTCTCTCTCTGTGTCTCATGAATAAATAAATAAATAAAATAAAATCTTTAAAAAAAAAGGGAGGGAAGATGGATATTTGTCTTCATAAGTGTTATTACTAAAAAAAATTTAGAGGTGTTTCGTTAATGTTTGAGGGGTTGGTGATGTGCCCAAGATTACATAGTCATTATTCCAAATAAAAATCTGGATTCTCTCAAGGGGTCTTACTACCTCTGAAACCTGTTCTCTTTCTGCTGTCCTTATCTGCCAAGTGTTCTATCTTATTTGAACTGCTTCTTTCCACTCTGCTCAACCATGGTTCCTGCTCAGAAAAGTCATGAGAGAGGTTTTTATGAAAGCTATCTTCAAGGAACATTGTTTTTGTGTTTCCTTTTTTAAACTCGCTTGACATATTTCAGTCTTTTATCCTTTATCTTTTCCCCAAATTTATTTCAGATGTATAATTTCAAACCTCAGTTTGCCCTATAGATCAAAGAAAAGGAGACTCTTACTGACTTTTTAATCTAAAGAATTAAATATAAAAGCATTTGTTTTAAACAGTGCATTTTTACTTACTACTAAAATGTTATAGCAATGGTGTAGTAACCAATTTGAAGCCAAAAGCCAGAAAAATCAAAAGGTGTAATTAGTCTCTTTCATGTGCAGGTCTGATCTTGTCCATCAGCACATATTGCTCTTTTCTGCTCTTGTCCTTGGGATGGGGGGATCAGAGGAGACCCTAGGGGGAATCCGTGGGTATTGCATGGTGTTCTGCAAAGGAACTGACATTTGGTGTCTCATTTATTGAAGAGTTGAGAACTGACTACAGGGCCACAGGATTCCAAGATATGGTCTCAATTAGATCCAAAAATCTTATAACCTCTCAGAATATTACTAACCAGACTAGTACTGAGAAAATATTTTTGAGGCACCTACTGGGGAGAGGCTGGAGGTGGGTACTAGGTTGACAAGTTTAATCTCCACCCTTGAAGATTTTATGATGAACCTTGTGATGAAAGCTTGTTTCTTCAAGCCTAGGGCTCACACAGCTGATATTTATTTATTTATTTATGTATTTATGTATGTATTTATTTTTTCACAGCTGATCTTTAAAGATCTATTCAATAGAGAAAGAAAATGGAGAAGCAAAGGGGGCAAATCTCTGTGAGAAAAAAATCACTAAATCGGGGAAAAAATAAGAGTGGCTAATCTATCACTCTTGGGACTTTTCCCTAAGCGTGGAATATTTCTAATGTCCCTAATTTGTATTTCATTGTAAAGCTCTATGTTTTTATTTTTTATTTATTTTTATTTTTTTAAGCTCTATGTTTTTTATTTATTTATTTATGTATGTATTTATTTATTTATTTAAGCTCCATGTTTTTAAAAACAATGCTGCCAACCCATTGACCCGAGACCCTCTGGGTCAGAATCTGTGAAAGAAGTCAGGGAGGCGTCAGTATTGCCAGTTCCCATGGTGATTTTACAGGAAGTTGAAATATTGCTATAGCTGGTGCTTGAAGCTCCATCATTGTAGTTTCTCTCTTTGGTTGAGCAGCAGATCTCAAACTAGTTTGCACAGAAGAACCTGAATCTCCATTATTTGAGCTTAATCCTTTTAGTTTGAACAGATCCTTCCAAAGGTTTGGGAACATTCCTGCCAAGAATGTTAAGGTTCTTGCAGCCCACTCTCACAGTTTGTGTGTGCCTGCTGTGAAGCCCACCAATCCTTTGACTAGCATGTCAAGAGATTCTGATAAAGTTCATCCTTGGAAAGTACTTTGAGAAATACTAATGTAATTAGGATTTATTCTTTTTGAGAATAAACACATTTCACTATTATACTTTGGTGTAAAAGAAGGATTTGAGAATTGGATTTAATTCCAGGCCATAAATCCACTAGAATATAAACTCTGAAAGGACAGGGATATTTTTTCTGTTTTTGTTTTTGTTTTGTTTTTCCTGGATGCATTCCTAGCACCTGGAAGAGTGGCTTCCATGTAGCAGATGCAATTATTTGTTGGCTGACTGAATGAATTCAAGGTGCACAGATGTCCTGTCTCTTACTTTTGCATTCCTCCTGTGTTACAACCAGAAAGCACTTGGAGGTGAATTGACAGAGTAGGAGGGTGGTGGCAGGAGTAGAGGGGATACCTGAAACACATCAGAACTTGAGAAGGAAGAAGAAAGGGTTGATAAAATACACCAGGGTGGATAGAGTTACCTGTAACTCTGCCGACCTCACAGACTATCAGGGCCATCCTAGTCTTTATCACTGTATTAGTGTCCTAGGGCTGCTGTAACAAAGTGTCACAAACTGGGTGGCCTCAACAACAAGAATTTATTGTCCTATGGTTCTGGAAGCTGCAAGTCCAAGATCAGGGTGTTGGTGGGGTTGGTTCCTTCTGAAGGCTGTGAGGAAGAATCTGTCTTATATCTCTCTCGGTTTCTGTGGTTTACTGGCAGACTTTGGCATTCCTTAACTGGCAGATTCATCACCCTGAGCACTGCCTTTATGTTCATAGAGCGTCCTTCCTTCTGTGTCTGCAAAGACCCGAATTCTCAGTAAGGTTATATTCATAGGCATCCATCACTGGAGGTTTTTGGCTGCCCCCTCTGATGAGAAATGATGTTGCTGGAGCAGCCGCATGGAGTCCCAGAGGGTAAGATGATGTTCTGATGAAGTAATATACATGGGACAAGATTGTAGCTTTCTCCTCTTATTTTCTAAGCACCTCAGGAACTATAATTCTTTTGGTGACATAAATGCAGATGTTCAAGTTAAGATGAGATCATTAAAGTGGGTTCTAATTGGATATGATTATGCCCTTATAAAAAAAAAGGATAATACACAGATACAAACACAAGCTATAGGAAGTTAAGCCTTTTTCAAGGGTATATTCTATAATGAAATCTGTTAAAAGCAACTCTCAATAATTTTTGTGAAGAAATGATGAGGTAGGGTCTAGCTGAAAAAGGCTTTAACTGATGGGGAAATGGTGTCCAATCTGGTAAAAATGATCTGTTGCCTCGTGCTAACTATTTATTAATTGAGCACCTATAGGTGACTGGCATAAATTATATATATATGTGTGTGTGTATATATATATATATATATATATATATATATTTATTTATTTAAAAGATTTTATTTATTTATTCATGAGAGACACAGAGAGAGGCAGAGACACAGGCAGAGGAGAAGCAGGCTCCATCCCGGGAGCCCGACGTGGGACTCGATCCTGGCATTCCAGGATCGCGCCCTGGGCCGAAGGCAGGCGCTAAACCACTGAGCCACCCAGGGATCCCCAAATTATATACTTTTAATCCTTAATCTATGAAGTAAGTATTCTTGTTTCATTTGTCAATGGCTAAAACTAAGGAAGAGAGAATAAATAGCTTTCTTGAAGTGGTGGGGCTGAGACTCAAATCTAGGATTGCTTGAGCCCCAAACTGATGGTTTTATCCACCTACTCTATTTCAGTACTGGATGCTACTCCCACCCCAAACTTACAGGCTCAACCTCCAAACCTCCAAGATCATTGAGAAAGAATCTACATCTGATCCATTTTTATATTTCTCACATTTGTTTCACTTGATATTTTAAAAAAGATTTATTTATTTGAGAGAGTGTGTGCAAGCAGGGGGAGGAGCAGAGAGAAAAAATCTTAAGCAGGAAGCAGGCTCCATGTTCAGTACAGAGCCTGAGGCGGGGCTTGATCTCACCACCCTGAGATCATGACTTGAGCTGAAATCAAGAGTTGGATGTTTAATAGACTGAGCCACCCAGGTGCCCCTCTTTCACCTGATTTTTTTCAGTTGATTTCTATACAGTAGGTACTCAATATTTGATTGTCCAATGAATGAATAAATACAATTTTATAAAATGATCTGAATCAGGTCTTAATATCTGCCAGAGGCTGAGACATAAAATGGGGGGAAAAATAAAAGCAAATTCTCTTTCCCTCTTTGTCAACGTTTAAATAATTATAAATGAAAAGGAAAACCATTAATTCAGTGATGGGTGTATAGGGAGAATGTGATAACTGAATGACGGTCTCAAATGCTCCATCCTGTCCTGTGCCTATTGCTCTATGGTTGCCTCATCATGACAAAAGCACACCTCTCTGCCCCTTGATTTTCATCTTGTTCTACTTGTTTGCTTTGGCCTATGACATGCGGGTGGAAGGGACCTAGATTCATCTCTAAATCTAGGGCACTTGGGTGGCTCAATGGTTGAGCATCTGCCTTTGGCTCAGGTTGTGATCTTAGGGTACTTGGATCAAGCGTCACATTGGGCTCCCCACAGGGAGCCTACTTCTCCTGCCTAAGTCTCTGCCTCTCTCTGTGTCTCTCATGAATAAATAAGTTAAATCTTAAGAAATAAAATAAAATAAATGTAGACCCTAGAAGTCTTCAAGTGTTTCTGCTTGCCCTGTTGTACTTTTTAGGCATTACCCTGATAAAGATTTCCTTACCCCCGGACCCAAATGAGTCCTGTGGAGTAGAACTGAGTTAACTAGGCCCACCCTAGTTTGTTCAATTTCCAGTTGTGTGGAACTTTCATGCAATTGCAGATTCAGTGAAATAAAAATTTCTGTCAAAGCCACTGAGTGTTGTGGCAATGGCTAATGAATACAGATGTTCCCATTGCTTTTAAAGTTAAATGCCGGAGGCTCTAGGTCAGCAATATGCTATAATAACAGATAACAGTCTGCTCTCTGTCTCTCACCTTTTGATTCTTTAAAGACAATTAAACCTCAGAGACAGTCCAAGGCTGAGACGCCAGGAAAAAGTCAGCCAAATGAACACCTACAAGCATTCCCCAATCTGTTAAGAACAGCCTCCCTGAGAAAACTCCTTTTTTAAAAAAAAATTTTTTTAGCAAACTCATTAATGTAAAGATTAGTGTTAGCAAGTTAGACTTGGATGTTTACAGGAAAATTTGTAATATTGTCTTCAATTTTCTTTTTCCTTTTGAAAGAGAGCAAGTGTGCTCCCACAAGTGGAGGATGGGGCAGAGGGAGGATAGAGAGAATCTCAAGCAGACACCTTTTTGAATGCAGAGCCTCACCTCAGGACCCTAAGATCATGACCTGAGCTGAAATCAAGAGTTGGATGCTTAACCTACTGAGCCACCCAGGCACCCCTACAGTTTATTTTTAAATGTTTTGTCTGTGTGGAAGAGAGGGCTTTCAGTCCACCCTCTAGAAATCATTAAATGAACATTTGAGTCTCCTTTTTAAAATTTGTTTTATTTTAAAGATTTTATTTATTTATTCATGAAAGACACAGAGAGTGAGAGGCATAAGCAGAAGGAGAAGCCAGGCTCCATGCAAGGAGCCCCATGTGGGACTTAATCCCGTGACTCCAGGATCATGTCTTGAGCTGAAGGCAGGCCCTTAACGGCTGAGTCACCCAGGCGTCCCAGAGTCTCCTTTAAAAAAAAAAAAAAAAATCATTTATTTATTCATGAGAGACCCAGAGAGGCAGAGACCGGCAGAGGGAGAAGTAGGCTCCATGTAGGGACCCCCATGTGGGATTCAGTCCCAGAACTCCAGGATCATGACCCGAGCCAAAGGCAGAGGTTCAACTGCCAAGCCACCCAGGTGTCCCAACATTTGAGTCTCCTAATCAAGAGGGTACACTACTGGGCTTTGTTACCTAGCACTTCAGAATCTGTATTCAGAAATTCAGGCTCCATGGGTGCCCTTCAGCTATCTTTATCTCTGATCAATACCAAATGGTTCGTTAATTAGTAAATTTTTTTTTTTTTAAAGATTTTATATTTTTATTCATGAGAAACACAGAGAGGGGAGAGAGAGAGGCAGAGACACAGGCAGAGGGAGAAGCAGGCCCCATGCAGGGAGCCTGATGTGGGACTTGATCCCGGGGCTCCAGGATCACGCCCTGGGCTGAAGGCTACGCTAAACCGCTGAGCCACCCAGGTTGCCCATAAATTTTAAAGAATGATTTTAATTGCTGACTTGAGTGGTTTTAACATGTGGATTGGCTAGAATCATTGTCTATATTTCTGTCTATATTCATGTTATGAATAAGATCACTTATTTCAGAGAGATCTAGAGAAACCAGAATCCTGTACCCTTTACACTGGTTCTCCAGGTCTATGATTATATGTTTTTTGTATGTAGCCACGTTTGGAGGATTTCTGGCTAGTGCCATGTCTGTCTTAGACAGAAAATTGAAGCAGAATGTTTCCTGAAATGCCTGAAAGGACAAAGTATGCCCACTTTTTCTCATAAATGTGGAGTATATAGCAGAATAGTATCTATGACTTGTAGCATTCCATTTGGTAGTGAGATCCCAGGGAAGGAGACCTAGAGATCTTTTTCTATCTCTTTTTTTTTTTTTTTTTTAAATTTTTTTTAAATTTATTTATTTATTATAGTCACACAGAGAGAGAGAGAGAGAAGCAGAGACACAGGCAGAGGGAGAAGCAGGCTCCATGCACCGGGAGCCCGACGTGGGATTCGATCCTGGGTCTCCAGGATCACGCCCCGGGCCAAAGGCAGGCGCCAAACCGCTGCGCCACCCAGGGATCCCTCTTTTTCTATCTCAATTAGAGGTTACCAATATCCACCAAGTCAATCTATTAATCGAGTATAACCAAATTGTTTTTGCTTAGTTTACAATTAATTCTTAAGGAGTTTGAGTTAAAAACTGATTGATAAGTGGAATGGAGAAATTTATGGGTGGCATATTCCTTTAATGAAATTCTATTCAGCAGCATAAAAAATATTGCTATATGTAATATAACAGATACAGCCAGACATTAAAGTTGTAAAGACAGATTTTATTTGGTAGTAACTTTTGCAGTGGGGGACTGGATGTCATCTGAACTCAACTCCACTGAAACAAAAGGCAGACTTTATAGACTGAGGTGTTTTAAAGACACTGAGGGCATTAAGGGGGTGGGGAGGAATGTTGGTGTGACTAGACCATCTGACTTGCTAATTGGTGCTTATCTGGAGAAGAAACAAACTTCCTTTATCTTTGTGAAAGGAGGCAATGGTACACACACTGAAATTAGGGTTTTACTCTCCCATAGGGACTAAGACCAAGAAAAAGAGTCATCTCCTTGATTGTGTGCATTTCAAAGAGATGGCTCTAGGGTCTTTGAGGAGATAGTTGTGGGTGCTAGAAGATTTATATCTCAAAGGGGCAGAGAAAGGATTTATAATTGAAAGCTTCCTAAAGTAACTGCATTTAACAGAGGATTTAGAGGCCTATTTGCTTATCACCAAGTTTTAGCTGGACCAAACAGTAAATTATCCTGTCAGTTTGAACTTTTTCAGGTAGTCATTTTCTGGGGTAGGGTAGTGGGAGCAGTGGCAGGGCAGCTGGAGTCATCCTAGAGACATGGTCTCAAGCTTCTAGAAGCAATGCTAGAATTTGGTTAAGTTTTTTAAGTGCATGCATGGGTTTGAATGTGCCAAGAATTTTTTTTAAGATTTTAGTTATTTATTCACGAGAGACACACACATACACACACACAGAGGCAGAGACACAGGCAGAGGGAGAAGCAGACTCCATGCAGGGAGCCCGATGCGGGACTCGATCCTGGGACTCCAGGATCACGCCCTGGGCCAAAGGCAGACACTAAACCACTGAACCACCCAGGGATTCCTTTTTTTAATTCTCAGTAACAACAGTGAAATTTCAGAAATGTTATGTTGAGTTTTATATTTTATATTTTATGGCATTTTACTCTATATACTATTTGACTAAACAAAAAAAAAAAAAAAAAAAAAGACTAGTCCTGGGGCACCTGGGTGGAAAGAGCATGTGACTATCTCAAAGTTGTGAGTTTGAGCCCCATTCTGGGTGTAGAGATAACTAAAAGTAAACAAACTTTAACAAAAATGACTAGCCATGAGAAGGATGTCAAGATAATGACAAAACCATTGCTTATTGAGAGTTGTTCTGCCTCTTTAGAATGGTGACTTTTGCATAGAAATTCTTTTCAAACAAGTTCTTGAATCCAGGCTGCCACATTCTCATTTTTCTCATAATTTCCCATTCAAAGCCCATGGGAACTTGATTTCTTCATCTAGACAGGAATATATTTGCACCACAGGTAGCATCATTCACATAGATTAGGAGTGAAGCCTTCCTGCTGGAGATTTGCAATGACAGCTGGCACATCCTCACATAACCACCCTGGAGCTGGCTGACATTGGTGAAGTGATTTGGGTAAAGTCACATCTATAGCTAATCACAGCACATGACTTGTAGCTAGGACTCTTTGCTTACAATACAATGTAGCATACAATTTCCATACATATTTGGATATTCGGTTAAGATAAACAGTTTTCTTTAGTATTTCACAATATAAATTCAATTTATTTATTTATTTATTTTTAAAATTTTATTTATTTTTATTCATGCGAGACACAGAGAGAGAGAGGCAGAGACACAAGCAGTGGGAGAAGCAGGCTCCCTGCGGGGAGCCTGATGTGGAACTCCATCCAGGATCTCCAGGATCAGGCCCTGGGCTGAAGACGGTGCTAAACTGCTGAGCCACCTGGGCTGCCCAATTCAATTTATTTATAATGAGGAAAATTAACTCTTTTTTTCAAGTAAATGAGAATTCAGATAAGTGAATTCTTAGGCATTTTTTACATAGTCTTATTTCAACTTTCAGTTCTGAAATACTTGACAAATGAAATATTGATTTAACTTCTATTTGTTCCATGCTTTTAATAGTTTAGCCAGCATTTTCCATGCTTAACCTTTGTGTTTACTACAACTTTTCTATTATAACCTACTTTTTTTTAAAGATTTTATTTATTTATTCATGAGAGACACACAGAGAGAGGGAGAGACACACAGAGAGAGGCAGAGACACGGGCAGAGAGGCTCCATGCAGGGAGCCTGATGTGGGACTCAATCCTGGGACTCCAGTATCACGTCCTGGGCCAAAGGCAGATGCTTAACCAACTGAGCCACCCAGGCCTATTATTATCTACTTATATTGGAGTTTTAGAACTCTGAGGTTTCCACCTTCGTCATCCCTCTCAGTAGTTTTTTTTTTCCCTCATTAGTTTTTAAGACCATTTCCCTCAGCCTCAGCCTTGGTCAAAGTGAACTGAATATTGATGTTAATCATGTGAGCTTTCTGAGTCCTAAATCTGAGGTTGAGTTGCATGCTACCTGGATCAATATGGAATAGCCAAAGGAGGATAATTGTTGAGAGAAATCAGACATTTAGTGAGATGCTTGAGAGAAGCTGGATCTTTCCTGCCTTTTTTTTTTTTTTTTTTTGCTGTTTTATACCTTTATTTGACAATCAGCAATTGGTTCTCATCCACATTAACAGTCTGTAGATTTTTGAAAGTGGTGACAGGTACCTAGGTAACCAGCATGTAGAGCTTGTTTGGTGAATCTAAATCCTCCTTACGTTTTCTGGACAACCACACACGGATACACTATGGAACATTCCTTATTCCTTTGGCCCAGACAGCTTTGTTGAGCCTGGTGTCAATATGCATATCTGGAGTTTCCATTTCCTTCATGACAAATTTCTGGATCTCTTTGAGTGCCCAAGGGGCATGCTTCTTGAAACCCACTCCATGGATACGTTTGTGAATGTTGATGGTGTATTCTCTAGTCACTACCTTGTTGATGGCAGAACGGCCCTTCTTGCCACCCTTCTTTGCCAGAGCCATTCTGCCGGGCCCTAGTTGGAAAGCTCTTTTCCTGCTTTGAATTTCAAGTTCTACACATCAGCAAGTGACTCCAATGCAATTTGCAATTCTGTTTTGAAAAATGAAGTGTATAAAATGTTATCCTCTGTAGCATTACTACTTTCAGAGCCTTTCTTGTCTCTGTCCCTGTTCACATTGTTGTTTCTTAGGCAGCCAAACATACTTGGATACAAATAATCACTTCTAGTTTCTTGCTATTTTCTTTTGAATTGTGTATTGGGAGATAAAAACCTTTTTTTTTTTTTAATCTTTGAATAAATCCAGAAGAGGAAATAGATAAAAGAAGGGAGAAGAGAGGACTATGATTTGTTCATAAATTGGTTCTCTTCTGGTGGGGAAAAGACATTTATTGTTCCGGCCACTGTAGCTTTAAAGCCTAGAATTAGGCTCATGCCATCTTTGGGGACATCTGCCTTGTTCTAGTTTAGAGAATATGCTTCTCAATTCATCCTCCCTAGGAATGTAGTTAGTGAAAATTGAACCTTGAACTTACTTCAATGTCTTCTCTCATTTTTGGTTTATAGTGCTGTTGCCTTATAGGGTATTGCCCTGGATATCAGAGAAGGGTGAGGATATCAACTCCAAAGACCACACTCTCTGCCTCAATGAAGACATTTACCCAAGAAATCTTTTTTTTTTTTTTTTTTTAAGACTTATGCATTTATTTGAGAGAGACAGTGTGGCGAGGGGCCAAGGAGGAGGGAGAAAGAGCATCCCAAGCACACTCCTTGCTGATCAGAGCCTCATGACCTCGAGATCATGACCGGAGCTGAAATCAAGAGTCAGACTCTTAACCCAGTGAGCCTCCCAAGCATCCTGCCAGGAATTCATTTTCAGGAGAACAAGGGGCAGAGGAAGCTGAGTGAAAGTTTAATCCAAATGAGGCATGGAGCAATACCTAAAATGCATAAATTATTTAAGTCAGAAATCAGATAAGTTTAAACTAAATTACATATATACATACACCTATACATATGTATAATAAGTATGTGTATGTATTATGTATGTGTGTATACATCTTATATTTATATTTTTATATAACGTGTGTGTGTGTGAGTATGTGTGTGTGTATTTTACACCTAAGAAGCAGGTGTATCTTGGACAAAGACCAGATTAGTTACAAAATAAAAAATAAACGCCGTTTCTCTACCTATTAAATTTATTGTGTAAAATTTGCAACCCACCTGTGTTTTCTATCTTGGCTTACTTTTAATTGCCTTTAATTATGTCCCCTCCTAGACTGAAATCTCACTCAAAGCTTTAGTTTCTAGAAAAATCAAATGTACACAGAGTGTGTTCACTAATTAATTTCTGGATGAATTACTAATTAAAATTAATTACCTCAATTTCCTGAACATGGGAGAACTGAGTTTACTTCTTTTTTTTTTTTAATTTTTATTTATTTATGATAGTCACAGAGAGAGAGAGAGAGGCAGAGACATAGGCAGAGGGAGAAGCAGGCTCCATGCACCGGGAGCCTGACGTGGGATTCGATCCTCGGTCTCCAGGATCGTGCCCTGGGCCAAAGGCAGGCGCCAAACCGCTGCGCCACCCAGGGATCCCCTGAGTTTAAATGCAATTTTACTGTCACATGGAAGCAGCATGGTAAAAATACCTATATGCTTTCCCTTTTATATAATGAATAATGGAAGCTTTGGGCAGGGAGGAAACATTTCTACTCTTATGTGTGATTTCACTATTAAGAAGCAATGTCTCAAAGTGAAAGATATTTTCCAAGTTGGGAACAACTCAAGATAAAACACATAAGCCCAGGAGTTAGAGCCTTAATTTCACACCCCGAGAGCCTCTTGGAGTTGTGAGGTGAACAACCATTGTGAAGTTTTCATCTTTTTTTTTTCCCCAATTTTTTTATTAATCTGTAATTGACATAATTTTATTTTATTTATTTATTTTATTTTTATTTATTTATGATAGTCACACAGAGAGAGAGAGAGGCAGAGACACAGGCAGAGGGAGAAGCAGGCTCCATGCACCGGGAGCCCGACGTGGGACCGCTGCGCCACCCAGGGATCCCTTGACATAATTTTAATATAAAATTAACTAATACTGTTTCAGGTATACAACATAATGATTCAAAATTTGTATATGTTGCAAAGTGATCACTACAATAAGTCTAGTTAACATCCATCGACGTATGTAGTTAACAAAGTTTTTTTTCATGTGATGAGGATTTTTAAGATTTAATCTCTTAGAAACTTTCACGTATGCAATAGAGTGTTTACTTTAGTCACCATGCTGTACATTATATCCCTAGGACTTAATTTATAACTGAAAGGTTGTACCTTTTAACCACCTTTACCCAATTCTCCTACTTCCTGCCCCCCACCTCTGGCAAACACCAATCTGTTTTCTGTATCTGAAAACTCTGTTCTTGTTTTTTGTTTTGGATTCCACATATAAGTGAGATTATAGGATTTTTTTTTCTTTTTTTTCTGGCTTTGTTTCAATTAGCATAATGCCCTCAAGGTCTGTCCATGTTGTTGCAAATGGCAAAATTCCATTTTTTTTTAATTTTAATTTATTTATGATAGTCACAGAGAGAGAGAGAGAGAGAGAGAGAGAGAGGCAGAGACAGAGGCAGAGGCAGAGGGAGAAGCAGGCTCCATGCACCGGGAGCCCGACGTGGGATTCGATCCCGGGTCTCCAGGATCGCGCCCTGGGCCAAAGGCAGGCGCCAAACCGCTGCACCACCCAGGGATCCCCCATTTTTTTTTTATTTTTATGGCTGAGTAATAATTTGCAATTTTTATCTTCAGTGAAGGAAGCATGCATTGGTATCCAGCAGTGCACCAAGCACTTATATTGGCTGCAGGCCTATGAGTGAATTAGGCTCAAGAGCTTGCATAAAACACCTTTCAAGGAAATACTTGACAAGAAATGTAATCACACTCCTCTCCCTTCACACAATTACCAGAGGGGAAATAGAGTTTTAGCAAGAACATGACAGCTGTAAGTTTTCTTGTTTATTAAACATGCAATCAATCACCAGGAATTTTCATAAAAAGGAATCCAAGAATATGTCTGGAAATTTCATTCATTGAAATTAATCTTGATATATCTTTCCAAGAAATTTGAAAACAGGGATTGTATTTTATTGAAGGAAAATGTGTGATTTATGTGTATGAACTTAACTTGGCTGAGCTTTAGAATCAGGTTCCCTTCTTCCTGTAGGAAGCTAAAGATCCTTTGACATTTTTCAAAGAGAATGGACTCTCCACCTGGATTCTATACACTGATTACTATATAACTCTTGAGTGTTCAGCCTTTTCACTATTAGATTCTAATTTGTCCTCCTATAAATCACTTTAAGGGAGGCATACTGAATAGAAAAAACTAATAATCCTTTCAAATATCTGTCAAGACTTTACTGCTTAATACATATGGCCTCCAGCTAGTTGAGCATCACTACATTATCAAGGACAGCATCATTAAGTGAGAGGAGAGACTAGGTATCTAGGGCAAAAGTGCTAATCAACTACAAGCTGCTGGGTTTGATGTCTTCAGTAGTCTACATGACCAGGAGCTTGTGGACCTGTTGAATTGCACTGGGTTAAATCAGGAGGCTTTTATCAATCTTGAAAAACAATTTTACACGATTTACCAGAAATGAAAGTAAAAGCTTTACCAAAGAGCTTATGCTACTGGCAAAACTGTCAAAATAGATTTTGGTGAAATAAATATTTTTAAGTCTATCTTGGGGGCAAAACATGGTTTATCTGGGGTGAAAGGGTGCATATCATCCTAACAGTTTTGCCAAATAAATAGATAATTTCTCTATTGGACAAATGTTTTCAGGGTGCCATTATTTTTGGAAATGTTTCCTTAGAGGCAGCCTCTCCTCTGCTGTCCTGCCAACTGTTCCCTTATGGTGTATTCAATAAACTTATGTTTCCTTAAAAAAGAGAGAGAGAGAAAAGAAAAAAGAAACTTTCTTTTAATCAATTTTGCAAAGGATATCTTCCAAGAGTACAAAAATTGTTCCAGGTCTTTTTTTTTTTTTTAAGATTTTATTTATTTATTCATGAGAGACACACAGAGAGAGAAGCAGAGACACAGGCAGAGGGAGAAGCAGGCTCCATGCAGGGAGCCTGATGTGGGACTTGATCCTGGGATCCAGGATCACGCCCTGGGCCAAAGGCAGATGCTTAACTGCTGAGCCACCCAGGCGTCCCATTCCATGTCTTTATAGACTTTAGGGTATCAGAAATCTGGAAAGACCATAGGGATCTATGTAATCCTGAATTTTTAAAGTTGAAGAAAACAAAATAGAATTTATTTATTAAATATGTTTTAGCATGTTTTTAGAGTTTTTTTTTTAAGGATTTTATTTACTTATTCGAGAGAGAGAGAGAGAGAGAGAGAGAGAGAGAGAGGCAGAGACCCAAGCAGAGGGAGAAGCAGGCTCCATGCAGGGAGCCGGATGCAGGACGCGGGACTCGATCCCGGGTCTACAGGATCACACCCTGGGCTGAAGGAGGCACTAAACCGCTGAGCCACCCTGGCTGCCCGCAAAATAGAATTTAAATGACCTGATTAATGTCCTTAGTTTGGTGGCAGAATCTGAAGCTGAGGACAGAGAGCATTCACTGAACATTCATTATTTCATAGTTGCTCTTCTATGTCCTTAATAGATATAAAGGACATAGATATAAACTTTTTTTTTAATAGATATAAACTTTTATAGATTACAAAACCCTATCAGGTAGGTATCGTCATCATCCTCCTCTTTCCTCATTCTTCTGAAGATTCTTTCCATGTACACACAGATCAGTACTCAGCAAAGATTCAAGGGGTGTTTTCTGTAGTTAAAAGGATGAATTAAACACAACAGAGCAGAATTCTCCCTCTTTTCTGCTTCCTCTTTTTAGTACTTTGCTGCTTAAATTCTAGATTACTCAGCCTCTCTGACTCAGAGTTTTTGTCTCCTTAACTTAGTAAGATCACTGGAGTCTGTTTCTTTCCCCCTTCTTGCACTTCAAACTACTTGGTGTTAAAAAAAATATTCAGGGAGTGGATTTTAGAGATCTTCTTGCCTTTTATTCAATGATTCGTGAATTGGGCAGCATTCCATCTAGCAGATTGAAAGGAATTCCAAAGAGTTGTACAAAATGAGAAACTTTAATAGGTAGAAGGGGGCAAGAAACTATAATTAAGGTAGGTATTAAGTCTTGATCTGATTATGTCGGCTTAGCACA
The DNA here is from genome assembly GCF_003254725.2 of Canis lupus dingo. Lineage (NCBI taxonomy): Eukaryota > Metazoa > Chordata > Mammalia > Carnivora > Canidae > Canis > Canis lupus. The sequence continues at coordinate 31,612,555 of NC_064281.1, forward strand.
AGTGACTTCATTTTGAGCCTGTTGTCTCTGTAAAGTGCCTATATGCTAGCTGGGACAGCCATAGCCTCAGTTTAACATGTATCTCTTCTCTCATGGATTAGTCTTGCACTTCCATTGACCAATGTCTGTGGGGGGGAGGAAATACTATTTTTTTTCCTACCCTTCTAGGTTTTTGGCTAAGACCTCACTGTAATAAAGGAGAAAAACAAAAATTGAATAAAATGTGTACCTCCTGTATACATGGAAGATGCCCAGGAAAACCGATTAATTCCCCAAATAGTCCAACCCATAACCTTGAATATCATTGACAGCTAAAGACCAAGGATGTTGGGGGTGGGGAGCCAGTTCAAGGCAATTTTTAGGCAAAGCACAGTAGATGAGGGCATGGTTATGTGGATTTAAGTCCATGTCTTCATTGAAGAGTTTCTTTTTATTTTTTTTAAAGAATTTATTTACTTATTTATTCATGAGAGACAGAGAAAGAGAGAGAGGCAGAGACACAGGCAGTGGGAGAAGCAGGCTCAATGCAGGGAGTCCAACGTGGGACTCAATCCCGGGACTCCAGAATCATGCCCTGGGCAGAAGGCAGCGCTAAACTGCTGAGCTACCAGGGCTGCCCAATTGAAGAGTTTCTAGAAATTTAGTTAATTTCTCTTTCTGGTGCAGAAGGGAAACCCTCTTACACACAGATTTCCCTTATGAATATAAATTTGTGTTTGCTATTTTTTAAAAATAACCAGCCTAAAATAACCTTATGCCTAAGAGGCATATGTTGTGGTGGCAAATTCTGTTCCCCTTAATCTGAAAAGTTGTTTTCATATTTTTTGTTTACTTTTCTAGTTGCCTGAGATGGGAAGGCAATCTATATAGTAATTAATTCTTTTTTTAAAATTTTTTTTTATTATTTATTTATGATAGGCACACAGTGAGAGAGAGAGGCAGAGACACAGGCAGAGAGAGAAGCAGGCTCCATGCACCGGGAGCCCGACGTGGGATTCGATCCCAGGTCTCCAGAATCGTGTCCTGGGCCAAAGGCAGGCGCTAAACCGCTGCGCCACCCAGGGATCCCAGTAATTAATTCTTTTACCAGTTAATTTTACTGCTATCGTCCCACATGTTATGTTATAATCTAAATTTATTTCAATCTCTTACTTGCTGTGTGACCTTAAATAAATAGCTGAATTTTATTCCACTTAAGGGACTAGCCATGTGAATAGTAAGGAAATTCATCCTTATTACACTGTATAGAATTTTTGTTGATGTATGAAGGTCCTGATGATATCTTGAGTATAAATCTTGGGTTTTGTTAAGCTAATAAACATTTTAATCTTTAGTTCCTCACTTTTAAAGTAGGTATGAGAATAGTAACTATTTCTATATTTTTATGTTTTATATAATTATAGTTTATTATCATAGAATCATTTTAAAAAATCATGTATGTAGAGAACTTAGGTCAATACCTGGCATTTATTAATATATATATATTTTTAATTTTTACTTATTTATGATAGTCACAGAGAGAGAGAGAGAGAGAGAGAGAGAGAGAGGCAGAGACACAGGCAGAGGGAGAAGCAGGCTCCATGCACCGAGAGCCTGATGTGGGATTCGATCCCGGGTCTCCAGGATCGCGCCCTGGGCCAAAGGCAGGCGCTAAACCGCTGCGCCACCCAGGGATCCCTTATTAATATATTTTTAGGGGAGTGGTTATGTTATAAAATGGCTCAGTTTGCATTAAAAAAAATGTTACAAGAAGGGATATTAGAGTTCATTATACTGCTTCGTAATTATTTTAAAAGATTTTACTTATTTATTCATGAGAGACACAGAGAGAGAGACAGGCAGAGGGAGAAGCAGGCTCCATGCAGGGAGCCCAGGTCTCCAGGACCACACCCCAGGCTGAAGGTGGCGATAAACCCCTGGGCCACCAGGGCTGCCCTACAGAGGAATTCCCATAACTTAACATGACAGGGTGAATACTTTGGCTTGAAATACTCTGTAGGCTTTTCTGTATGTTGAAAAGAGGAGTTAACTGTAACATACACCATGTTGTAATGTGGTGCTTCTTTTTTTTTTTTTTTAAATTTTTATTTATTTATGATAGTCACACACAGAGAGAGAGAGAGAGAGGCAGAGACATAGGCAGAGGGAGAAGCAGGCTCCATGCACCAGGAGCCTGACGTGGGATTCGATCCCGGGTCTCCAGGATCACGCCCTGGGCCAAAGGCAGGCACTAAACCGCTGCACCACCCAGGGATCCCTAATGTGGTGCTTCTGTTGTTAAACTGCACTTTGGTTGAAATTACATGTTTGTTGGTATTGTTTTATTGAACATTGTTGCATCTCTTACTTTGTCCTGCTCTTTTATACCTAAAGCCTGCTCCTGAGTCATGATTTGGCCTCTTTTCTTTCCCACTGTTCATATAATATTAAAAACTTTACTCCCTGTAGCTCCTCATCATGTACTTTGCTTTCTACACAGGCTCCCTGGATACTGCTACTGCCTTGCGTTTATCTTCATCTTTCGCATTTGTGAATCTAAAATTGTGTTGATGCCACCTTGATAGAAGTATCCCTCTCTTATTTTACCTCAGATCTAGCCTGTATATTCCTGGTTTGCAAGATCCTACATCCCCCCTACATCCATAGTGGGATTATTCTATCATTACACGGTACCACTAAGAGACATGTATGGCATTGAGGATCATGTGACACATATTTCACAAAATCCAGATGCTCTGGGCAATATGCCACATGATTTCTTTCTAGCTTTACATTCGTGTCTCCAACTCTCACTATAGTTACAGCACTGTATCACGTCATAGTATTATCCAAATTGGATTATTTACCATGTCCCTGGTCTACCTCTTCTCTGCTTTCTTCTACTTCAAATATCTTAGCAAGTTCTCTCTTTGTTAATTAAAATCAGCTTCATTTACTTAAAGATTTTTTTTAGGTAGGCTCCAGGCCCAGCATGGAGCTCAATGCAGGTCTTGAACTCACGACCCTGAGATCAAGACCTGAGCTAAGATCAAGAGTTGGATGCTTCACTGACTGAGCTAACTAGGTGCCCCTACTTTTTTTTTTAAGATTTTATTTACTTATTTGAGAGATACAGAGATAGCAATAGACAATAGAGACAGAGAAGAGAGGGAGAAGCAGGCTCCCCTTGGAGCAGGGAGCCCAACGTGAGGCTCCATGCCAGGATCCCTGAGATCATGACTTGAGCCGAAGGCAGACGCTTAACTGACTGAGACACCCAGGTGCCGCTACTTCTGGATTTTTCTTAAATTTGAGTGACACACAGTGTTATATTAGTTTCAGGTGTGTGGCATTGTGATTCAACATCTTTATGTTCTGCTATGCTCCCCACAAGTGCAGCTACCATCTGTCAGCATACAGCACTATAACAGGATCATTGACTATATTTCCTGTGCTGTACTTTTTACCTCCATGACTTATTCATTCCATAACTAGAAGCCTATACCTCTCACTCTTCTTCACCCATTTTACCTGCTCCCCTTGCCCCCAGCCCATTACCTTATGTCTGACAACAGTTTGTTCTCTACATTTATAGATCTGATTCTGCTTTTTGTTTTGTGTTTTAGATTTCACATATGATCAGCTTCATTTATTTAAGTTTCTGTTTTCTCCCTAATCTGGTCCAGAGCATCGTATGATTTTTACCTTTTTTTTTTCTTGAGAGACACAGAGAGAGACCGAGGCAGAGAGAGGCACAGAGGCAGAGACACAGGCAGAGGGAGAAGCAGGCTCCATGCAGGGAGCCCGACATGGGACTCGATCCCAGGTCTCCAGGATCACTCCCTGGGCTGAAGGTGGTGCTAAACCACTGAGCAACCCAGGCTGCCCCCCCCCCCCACCTTTTCTTTTAAGTTTTATTTATTTGTTTGAGAAAGAAACAGGGTATGTGTGAGAGTTGGGGGAGGGCAGAGGGAGAGGTTTTTTTTTTAAAGATTTTATTTATTTATTCATGAGAGACACAGAGAGAGAAAGAGAGAGAGAGAGGGGGGGGCACAGGCAGAGGGAGAAGCAGGCTCCATGCAGGGAGCCTTATGTGGGACTCGATCCCGAGTCTCCAGGATCAGGCCCTGGGCCAAAGGCAGTACTAAACCACTGAGCCACCGGCTGCCTAGAGGGAGAGAATTTTGAAGGAGACTCCCCACTGAGGTGTGGAGCCTAAAGCAAGGCTCAATCCCACCACCCATGGGATCCTGATCTGAGCTGTAACCAAGAGCTAGACACTTAACTAAGTCACCCAGGCAACCCCAGAGCACCCTTTGATTTAAAAAAAAAAACATAAACACACATACATTTCAGGCAATTAGTGGATAGAAACTGAAAAAAGGGTTTTCTTAGTATCCTTTATTCCCTTTTTAGCACGAGTGCCTAAAAATACCCAGATATTTCCCACAACATGTGCCATCTTTATATACAGGAGTAGAAAAAAAAAAAAAAGGAGTAGGCCTTCTGTTGTCCCTACAATCCTGTGTCTCTGATCTGTCACCGTTCAGTCCCTTATTAGTGGTGGCACAGCATGGAATGAGTACTCTGTTACAGTATGTGTTGTTCTCACAAAACATGTTTTGAGAAGAATTACTGTATTCTTTGCCTGGAACAAAAAAATATGGGCCAATATATGAAACAGCAGGACAGATGCCCCAAATATATTTATAGAGATAGACAAGTCAAAAGAACAACCAGTATTACTAAATAAGGAAGTTTTTATTTTTAAAAAATTTTTAAAGATTTATTTCTTCATGAGAGCCACAGAGAGAGGCAAAGACATAGGCAGAGGGAGGAGAAGCAGGCTCCATGCAGGAGCCTGATGTGGGACTCGATCCTGGAACTCCAGTATCACAACCTGAGCCAAAAGCAGACGCTCAACCGCTTGAGCCACCCAGGTGTCCCAATAAAGAAGCTTTTATTTTTTATTTTTTTTAAGAAGTCTTTTTTTAAAGATTTTATTTATTTATTCATAGAGACACACACAAAGAGAGAGAGGCAGAGACACAGAGGGAGAAGCAGGCTCCATGCAGAGAGCCTGATGTGGGACTCCATCCAGGGTCCCCAGGATCATGTCCTGGGCTGCAGGCAGCGATAAACCGCTGCACCACGGGGGCTGCCCCTAAAGAAGTTTTTAAACCAGATTACTTGTCATCCATTTTCCTTCAAGGAGGATATGCTTATATCTTTGACATAAAAGTTCTGTGATTTGCTCTACATAGCTTGGCACAAAGACCATATTTCTAGGAAAATGGAAAAATTAACATAGTAATGCTTACAGGTTTTCTGATTCACTTGGTACTTTGTTGAGAATTTTCTTATAGCCATTCATTCAGATTATGCTTAAGCACCATGTTTTCCATTAAAGCTGTTCCTATTAGAGGAGTGTTATATATATCACACTCAGTTTTTAAAATTTTTTATTTATTTATGATAGTCACACAGAGAGAGAGAGGCAGAGACATAGGCAGAGGGAGAAGCAGGATCCATGCACCGGGAGCCCGACGTGGGACTTGATCCCGGGTCTCCAGGATCGCGCCCTGGGCCAAAGGCAGGCGCTAAACCGCTGAGCCACCCAGGGATTCCTATATCACACTCATTGTGTCTCAAAAGGGTTCTTGTAGTACTTACCATTCTTGATAGGCACTCTTTGTGGACAAGACATGTTGCTTATTTCATTGTAACTCCAATGTCAGTATCAACAATGATTTATTTTATTTTTATTTTTTTTAATTTATTTTTTATTGGTGTTCAATTTACTAACATACAGAATAACCCCCAGTGCCCGTCACCCATTCACCCCCACCCCCCGCCCTCCTCCCCTTCCACCACCCCTAGTTCGTTTCCCAGAGTTAGCAGTCTTTACGTTCTGTCTCCCTTTCTGATATTTCCCACACATTTCTTCTCCCTTCCCTTATATTTCCTTTCACTATTATTTATATTCCCCAAATGAATGAGAACATATAATGTTTGTCCTTCTCCGACTGACTTACTTCACTCAGCATAATACCCTCCAGTTCCATCCACGTTGAAGCAAATGGTGGGTATTTGTCATTTCTAATAGCTGAGTAATATTCCATTGTATACATAAACCACATCTTCTTTATCCATTCATCTTTCGATGGACACCGAGGCTCCTTCCACAGTTTGGCTATCGTGGGCAACAATGATTTAAACATAGACTACTAATGGGGCAGCTGGCTGGCTCAGTCGGTAGGGCATGGGACTCTTGATCTCAGGGTCGTGAGTTTAAACTCCATGTTGTGTATAGAGCTTACTTTATTACTGTTTTATTTTTATTTTTGTGTATAGAGCTTACTTTGTTACTTTTTAATTTTTATTTTTAAAGATTTTTAGTTATCCATTCATGAAAGACACACAGAGAGAGAGGCAGAGGGAGAAGCAGGCTCCCTGTGGGGAACCCGATGTGGGACTCCACCCGGGGACTTCAGGATCACACCCTAAGCCAAAGGCAGACACTCAACCTCTGAGCTACCCAGGCTGCCCCGGCTTGGTTCTTTATACATGATGTCAATTCAAATTCTTTATACCTGTGCAAGTTCAGATTCTGAACTATCAGATCTTTAAGGTCCCTTAGAATCTTCAAAAATATTTATCAGCCAAAAAAATCCCCTGTTTTTGAATGTGACTTTCAAGGCCTATCAGTGTTAGAGAGCTGACATTCATGGAACATTGGTGAATTTAATGAATTGAGTATTATAAGAGCATGTCCACTGATGTGCGCCCTTTGTGAGGCACTGTGGTCTGATGTAGTGTGGACTACTACTAATGTTGTCATCTGTCTTTGTCTTCTGTACTGCTGTAAGCCTTATATCCTAGGCATGAATCGCTTCCTCCAGAAGCCTGAAGAGCTCTCTCCTTCATCTCCACTGCATGTTCATTTGTAGGGGAAGAAACTTTTTTTTTTTTTTTTTTTTTTTTTGTAGGGGAAGAAGCTTAAGACCTTTCTGGAACCAATTCTATGTCTGAAATACTCTACCTTCTATAGTAGAATATTCTATTCACCTTCTGTAATAAAGTTGTGTTTTATTTGTCCCCTAGAGAATGTGATGGTGTTTGGCACCATAGTAAAAATAAGATAAATGGGTAAGATAAATGAAATAAAAAAGCAGTTAAGCAGCAAAGACCTGAATTGGTTAACTCAGCCCCAGAGGCTTGTTCTTATTTGCAGAGAGGCTCTTTGTATAGAACAAGAAAGTACACATAAAGAAGGAGCATTTGAATGATGGGGCATATTCCCCAGGAGGTAATACAAGTCCTTCTAAAATACAGAAGCATGTATAAACCCTCAAACTGCAAATGCTTAGTCTTTGAAGTTATGCATTGCATCGATTTCAACAACACCACTTAAAAAATGAAAGTAGAAAAGCTAGAACACTAAAACATAGTTGCTGAACTTTAGGAAGCAGAATATCTGGGTAATAGAGACTAAAAAGTCTGTGATTATTGTTCCAATTATGAAAGCTGGTAGGGCCTAGTCTTTCACAAAGGAGTGTTGTGATGTAGAATTTGAGAAATCTATTGCCAAATGGGAGATGAAAAGTCAGAGCAATGAAAGAAGATCTAGAGGAAATTTGGGATGAAGGGGCTACTTTAATCACTCCCAATAATCAAGGTTGGTACCACAGCCATGATTCATTTATTATGTATGAATTTGTAATTTCCTGCTTGACTATTGGTTAATAGAATATAGCTCAATTCACTCCTTTGCTTTCATACTTTTACTGTGACCTCTTTTTGTTGTCTATAAAATCCTAAGAAAGAACTCATTTGAGGGACGCCTGGGTGACTCAGTGGTTAAGCGTCTGACTTTCGGCTCAGGTTGTGATCCTGGAGTCCCAGGATTGAGTCCACATCGGGCTCCCTGCATGGAGCTGCTTCTCCCTCTACCTATGTCTCTGCCTCTCTCTCTGTGTCTCTCATGAAGAAATAAATAAAATCTTTTTTTTTAAATTTTTATTTATTTATGATAGTCACACACACACAGAGAGAGAGAGGCAGAGACAGAGACAGAGGGAGAAGCAGGCTCCATGCACCGGGAGCCCGACGTGGGATTCGATCCCGGGTCTCCAGGATCGCGCCCTGGGCCAAAGGCAGGCGCCAAACCGCTGCGCCACCCAGGGATCCCAAATAAATAAAATCTTAAAAAAAAAACAAAAAAGATTTGCCCCATGTGCCTTTAGGAAAAAAAAGAACACCTTTGAGAATTATTAAGGAGAGACATCTAATTAATTGTGCATCAAACCAAGATCATAGTCATGGTATTGATTTTTTTTTTTAATTTCAGAAACCAGGCAATTTTAGGTTATGAAATCCGTGCCCTAAGGTAGAGAAACTCTATTTGGATAATTGTTCTCTTTCAGAATGGTCTTGAATTGGGATAAGGTTGGGCTAAAAGGCAAGTCTAGGTCAAGTCCCTCTTTTTACATATCATATTTTGTGATACTGTAAACAGTAGTAGGATGATCAAAAAGACCGGCTTCGAAGAGTTTGTCAGAGGCTCAGCAGGATCCTAAAGGCATCCCAGACAAGAACATTGCTGGACAAAAAGGAAAGTTGGAGTGTCAGGAAAAGGAGTCCTGCGGGTAAGGCTGGATACCCACTAGATCATAAGCAACTGCTGAAAGGAGTTTTGATTTGGTGTCTTCATCAGGTAGGGAAAGAGTTGAAATCTTTCTGAGAAGCAGAAGAATATGATTTAAGTTAATCCTACCAAAAAGTGATTCTGGAAGTGCTGCTTCATGGAGGGTCCATTAGAAACAAAGAGACTTGAGCATATATGTCCCAACAAAAGTCCATTCTTTTCTTCCTTTCTTTCTTAGTGTATATTTACTGAAAAGTTAGTTGAGGTGACTATTCCAACATTAAGTTAGTGTTTCAATCAGAGGCATTGAACTAATTTCCTTTTCCTTTGATGAAAAGGAGAAAAATACTATTCCTTTATCTTTGTCTTGTTAAGAGAGATTGTTGTATGACAGATCATCAAGGATTATATGAGGATTGAAGACAGATTTGTTATAAGCCTAAGAGTTCTAGGCAGTCAAGATTCAGAGAATCTATCCGAGAAGGGAGAAGACACTTTTTCCCAGAGATCTAGAGTTGAGCAATGGAGGAGAAAAATTCACTGAGTGGCTGTTAAGCAGCAAATACTTAAAGACAGGGCTTTCAGTCAGGCAAAAGGGGACCTGAAAGACTTCGGGTGAAAAGAAGCCCTCATACAAAGATGACAACCAATCAGTGTTTGTCATGAGAAAGACTAAGTTGAACTTAGTTGCTGTTTTTGGTTTAAAGTTGTCAAAGATCCATATAATATGAGAAATAAAAAGGAATCATAAAATTTATAAGGTAAACAAAAAAATATTAGGGAAAAATTAACTTAATATTTCATGGTTTTCGTAGTGCTAGAATGCATGATTGCCATTGGGGACAACATGTGATGGAAATGAGACAGACAAATGCCATATGATCTCACTTTTATGTGGAATCTAAAGATAAAAGGAAAAAAAAACAAGCTTATAGTTAGAACAGATTTGTGGTTGCCAAAAGCAGGTGAGCAAATGGCTGAAGGAGGTCAAAAGGTACATCCATTTATAAAATAAGACTGGGGGTGTAATATACAGCATCGTTACTGTAGTTAATAACACTCCATTGCATATTCAAAAGTCACTAAGAGTAGATCTTAAAAGTTCTCCTCACTAGAAAACAAAATTCTGTAATTATGTGAGGTGATGGATATTAACTGGACTTGTTGTGGTGGTCATTTCTCAAGATATACAAAAATATTGAATCACTTGTACACCTGAAACTAATATAATGTTGTATGTCAATTATACCTCAATTTTAAGAGAGGAATCTTCCCCCACCCCAAACAGTGTTGCAGAATCTATGTCACGGAAATTACTCCTTCTAGAATCATCTTTTTTTTTTTTTAAGTCTCTGCAGGCTGAGACTTTTTTTTTTTTTAGATTTATTTATTTACTAATGAGAGACAGAGATAGGCAGAGACATAGGCAGAGGGAGAAGCAGGCTCCATGCAGGAAGCCGGATGTGGGACTCAATCCCAGATCCTGGGATCAGGCCCTGAGCCAAAGGCAGACACTCAACCGCTGAGCCACCCAGGTGTCCCTAGAATCCTCTTAAATAGACCGATATGGACTTCTGGTGAGAAGAGAAAGGCCACTAGAGAATAGGTGAATTCCAAGGTGAGCCATAGAAAGTTTATTATTATTACTTTTAGCCATACAACGAAAGAAATATATTGCAAGCAGTAAAGGAGAGAGGATGTAGGATATGAGGGCAATGTAAGGGGGGTTAAGAGAGTAGAAGCACAAACAGTAATATTCTGGAGCTTTTACTGGTGATTTTTTAGAAGAGATATTTCCAGTATCAATGTGCTTCTTAGTAGTCTATAATCTTCCTTCATTATCCCAGACTTTTATTAAAAGTCTACTATAAACAATAGCTTTTTAACAAACTGTATTCTGGGAAAATGAAGGGAAATTGATGAGGTCCAGCATAGGATAAGTTGCAGGGCAAGAGAATAGCAGTTAGAAAAAGCAACTGAAAATGCTGCAGGAACAAGAAATAGGAGCCAAAGGGACAAAGAAAAGTGCAGCTCTCTTTTGAGGGAACCCTTGGACTCCCAGAACTTTCCCTAGTATCTGGGATGAGGACTTGAACCATTTTATTTAGCTATTAAAGAAAACATAAGGGTGACCTCAGCAAGCTCGAATCTTGGGAGACCTAGCAGACATTTGGAATGCATTTAGGATTGTATAAGACAATAACAGAGTAACTAATAAAGTTCCTTTTTCTTTTTAAGATTTATTTATTTGAGAGAGAGAGAGAAAGAGAGAGAGTATGTATAAGGGGGTGGGGAAGGGCAGAGGGAGAGGGAGAGAGAATCCCAAGCCACACCCTGTGCAGAGTATGGGAGCCTGACATGGGGCTGAATCTGAGGACCCGGAGTCAGACACTTGACTGACTGTGCCACCCACGTGCCCCTAATGAGGTTTCTTTTAACTGAAGTGAAAATTAACATAGAATAGTCAGAAGACCAAAGCCGGTCCTAGAATTGGGTCTCTAGATGCCTACTCTCTGGCCTTTTTTTCCCCACTACAAAATTTCATACCAAGCCTAAAGGAAAATTTAGAAAACATGCACTAATTTTAAGATAAGATAGTTTATAAAACAAGCAAACATTGATCATCATTGTAATTTTACTTAATGTCTGTTATACTGTTCATTCTGACTCTGTATTTTTCATGTGATAAGGTTTAAAAACAAAACAAGCTGGTAGTCCGGGTGGCTCAGGGGTTTAGCACTGTCTTCAGCCCAGGGCGTGATCCTGGAGACCTGGGATCGAGTTCCACGTCAGCCTTCCTGCGTGGAGCCTGCTTCTCCCTCTGTCTATGTCTCTGCTTCTCTCTCTCTCAATCATGAATAAATAAACAAAATAAAAAAAAAAGCAAACAGAATATATGACTATAGAAATTGAGAGATGCTCTAAATCAATTAATTAAAAATATAGTCTTTGCCCTTATAAAATTTTACCTAAACTATAAAACAGTGTATGCTCAAAGAAAACAAAAATATATATCTTATCAACTATGTGACAGTTCCTAAATGGGGCAATTACTTAAGAATCTGCTGCCAACATCGTGTTTCAACTGTAGTTTGATTAAAAAGGAAAAAAGAATTTGCTGCCTTAAGTTTTGCAGTTTCAATGTAGAACTAGGTAATATATAAAAATAAGTATTCTTATCATTAAATATAGAGTTCAAGGTAAAATAATTCTAATTATGTAAACTCATTTGACATACTTTAATAAATTCTAGAGGGATTTGATTTACTTGCAAGATAAATTTTTGGGGATGCCTGGGTGGCTCCGTGGTTGAGAATCTGCCTTTGGCTCAGGTCATGATCCTGGGGTCTTGGGATTGAGCCCCACATCTGGCACCCTGCTCAGTGGGGAGTCTGCTTCTCCCTCTCCCTCTGGCCCTCCCCTCTGCCTGGGTTCTTTTTTTTTTTTTTTTTTTTTTTGAAGATTTTGTTTATTTATGCATGAGAGACAGAGAGAGAGAGAGAGAGAGAGAGAGAGAGGCAGAGACTCAGGCAGAGGGAGAAAAGCAGGCTCCATGCAGGGAGCCCGATGTTGGACCTGATCCCAGACCTCCAGGGTCACGCCCTGGGCCGTAGGCAGGCGCTAAACCGCTGAGCCACCCAGGGATCCTCCCCCCCTGCCTTTTTAAAGATTTTTCTGCCTGGATTCTTCAGTGCTCTCTCTCTCTCTCAAAAGAGTATATAAAAAAATCTTCAGAAAAAAAAAAAAAAAGACTAAGCTTATAATTAAAACAGATGCATAATTGTCTGAAAATATTGTTTTGGGATGGCAAGAGTGTTGAGATACATAATTGATGTGCTAAGTATTGCTTATGAGAATTCTATGTTTAGTCAAAAAGTTGAGTTAGAAACATTTCCCTGGGGGTTCCTGGGTGGCTTAGTTGTTTAAGTGCCTGCCTTCAGCTCAGGTCATGATCCCAGGGTTCTGGGATTGAGTCCTGCCTGCATGAGGCTCCCTGCGGGGAACCTGCTTCTCCCTCTGCCTATATCTCTGCCTCTCTCTGTGACTCTCATAAATAAATAAAATCTTTTAAAAAAAATTTCATGCAATGGTACTGATTCCTTTGCTAGTATTTAAAAATAAATTATTTCGACTTAATAAAATATTCTGTGTCCACTATATGCAGGTCACCATGCTAAGTACTTTGGGAAATAAAAAGTAGAGTAATAGAGGATTCTTGGACTAAAATAAAAGGACCAAAATTTTATAACATGAAACAGAACACGATAAACCCCATAAGAGAAGTAGTGTGTTCCGTGGAAAATTAAGAGGCAGAAACATTATCTAGGTTGACTCTCAGCAATGGCTTCAAGAAAGAAGTATTTGATCTGTTCTTTGATAATCCAAGATGGGTAGAGGGAGCCTGCATAAGGAGGAAACAGCATAGGCGAAGACACCTAGGCAGGATTTACTTGGTCTCTCTGGCCATGCCTTGGGCAAACACATGTCAACATGGCAGCTAAGTAAAATAGGATCACATGAGGATGCCCAGCTGGCTCAGTTGATAGAGTACATGACTCTTGATCTCAGGGTTGGGAGTTTAAGCCTCACACTGGGTATAGAGATTACTTGAAAAAAATCTTTAAAAAAATTACAGGGCAGCCCGGGTGGCTCAGGGGTTTAGTGCTGTCCTCCGCCCAGGGCGTGATCCTGGGATCCCGGGATCGAGTCCCGCATCGGGCTCCCTGCATGGAGCCTGCTTCTCCTTCTGCCTGTATCTCTGCCTTTCTCTCTCTCTCTCTCTCTCTCTCTCTCTCGGTCTCTCATGAATAAATAAATGAAATCTTTTAGAAAATTACATAAACAATAAGGCCTTTAAACATTAAGATAAAGAACTGGGCATCAATTTTGGAAATGAATGGGCAGCTTTTTAATGCTTTTCATCAGGGGAATGAAAAAGAACTGTAATTTCAGCACATTATTTTTCTTTTCATTCTCCCTCCCCCCATATTACATCCCTAGGACATTTCTTTTATAACTGAAAATTTGTACCTTTTGACATTATCTTGCATTATCAGCACATTATCTGACTTTGTTGTGGAGCATTACCAGTTGAGGAACAAATGTGATCATGTAATGAAGGGCTCAAGTTGTGAGCTGTAATGAGAGAAATGGAAAAGGGGATGATGTGAGCTATGAAAGTAGACTTTCTTTCTTTCTTTCTTTCTTTCTTTCTTTCCTTCTTTCTTTCTTTCTTGTTATTTATTTGAGAGAGAGAGTGCAAGTGAACCAGCATGCAAGAACGGGAGATGCAGAAGGAGACAGGATCTCAAGCGGACTCTGCACTTGATTGATTAGATAGAGGTAAGGGGTGAGTGTAACAGATTGCTCCTGAAATTTAGTGATGTAAAGAAGAATAAATATTATCTCTTAACATTTCCTGAGGGTCAGGAATTTGGGAGTGATTTGGCTTGGTGATTCCGGCTCGGGATACTTCCTTAGATTGTGGATAGTTATCTGAAGACTTGAATTAGGTTGGATAATCCACCCAAAGAATTATTTGACATAGCTGGCAAGTTGGTGCTGGCTGTTAGTGGGAGCCTTCAGTTCCTCTTCATACATTCCTCTCCATAGGGCTGTTTCAGAATTCTGTCAACAGGGTAGCTTGTTTCCTCTGGAGGGAGTGATCAAGGAGGCCGAGGTGAAAGCTGCAATGTTTTTTATAACCTAGCTTCAGAAGTCTTATCTCTTCCAAAGAACCCTATTAAAGTCCTATAGGTCAGCCCTAATTCGAAGTGGGAAGAGAGTACGCAAGGGAAGGGTATAGGTCTGGAAAAGAGGATCATTGGGGAGTATCTTGGTGGCTATCTACTTAAGTGTGATTTTCTTTGGGAGAAGAATCCTCTACTTTATCTTCTAAGATCCTAGCCCAGTTCATTACTGATCTGAAAAATGAAAGATGGTTTTGAGCTTTTGAGCTTGTATAATTGGGAGAATTTTAGCTCTGAGTGTTTGAGACAACTAGAGATAAAGAAGCTTAAGAGGAAATGCATATAACTTGGATTTATTTTTACATATTTCCTTTGAGGAGTGAAATGTATTTAATTTTAATCCCTCAAAATTCAAAGGCTAATCGAAAGAGACAAAATTCAACACATTTTTCTATATTCAATTCCTTCCATGTAGATGAACTGGATTGTGATTAACAAGAGTCAAGAGGGCACCTTGTGGCTCAGTTGGTACAGTGTCTGCTTTTGGCCCAGGGCATGATCCTGGAGTCCCGGGATCTGGAGGCCCCTGGATCGAGTCCCGTATTGGGCTTTCTGCATGGAGCCTGCTTCTCTCTCTGCCTGTGTCTCTTCCTCTGTCTCTATCTGTGTCTCTTATGAATAAATAAATAAAATCTTTAAAAAGAAAAAAAAAAGATTGTGAGTTCAAGCCCCACATTGAGCATAGAGGTTATATATATAAAAAAGAAATATTATGAATCATTGCTTCACTTTAGATGGAACCTTATGCTTCTCAGTAGATGATGAAATATTGAAGATAATTGGGAAATTTTCAGAAGAGCTTCCTAAAAAATGTAGTCCTCATGGAGATATAAAAGGGTAAAAGAGATGATTTCACATGCTATTCTATATAAAAGCTGGCAAATTCCAAAAGAAATCATAATAGACTTGCACTTTATACAGATGGATTTTTCTTTGTCATAAACCCAAATCCCTAATCTCTGACATCATTTTGTAATTATAACCAGTAATATGACTTCATGCGTCTAATCACACAATGCCAGATCCATTTAATAACAGCCTTAGGGCTATTTTTGGCGCTGCTGAATCCCTATGGGTACTATTCCTACATTGTGGATTTAAAGCTTAATTATTTCTTTCACTATTTAAGCACCCAAATGGAGATTTTTCTCTTCAAATGGAGATTATTTTTTTTATTTTTTATTTTTTTTATGATAGTCACACAGAGAGAGAGAGAGAGGCAGAGACACAGGCAGAGGGAGAAGCAGGCTCCACGCACTGGGAGCCTGACGTGGGATTCGATCCCGGGTCTCCAGGGTCGCGCCCTGGGCCAAAGGCAGGCGCCAAACCACTGCGCCACCCAGGGATCCCAAAATGGAGATTTTTAAATGCAAGTATCAGTGCACATGGGAGGGAGAATATACTAGTTTTCTTGTACCCTAGCTCATTCCATTGGAAAGTGTGCCCTTGTAGTGTACAATGCTCATTAATACATTATTTTTGGGAGTTGCAAGATAGTTTGTCCTAAACATTCTACCAACAGTAAAATAAAACTGCCTTAGGGCCTAATTTCCTACCACTCTCCATCCTGGATTAAATGACATAAGTGATTGATTATACTGTAATATCTGCCTATGAAGGGAATGGTTTCACATAAAAATGAACTATATCTTTTTTTTTTAAAGATTTTATTTATTCATGAGAGGTACAGAGAGAGGCAGAGACACAGGCTGAGTGAGAAACAGGCTCCCCACTGGGACCCTGATGCAGGACTCAATCTGGGGCCTCCAGGGACTGGGATCTCGACCTGAGCCAAAGGCAGATGCTCAACCACCGAGCCACCAAGGTGCCCGGAGCTACATCTTTTAGAATACAACTGGAAAGTTGTCTGATTTCTTCTTTTTACTATAATTTGAGTAGAAAAATATTTCTTGGGAGATGCCTCAGTGGCTTAGTCAGTTTAGCATCTGACTTGATTTCTGCTTAGGGTGGGTTGGATCTTGGGGTGGTGGGATGGAGCTCCAAGGTGGGCTCCCTGCTCAGTGCAAAGTCTGTTTGTCCCTCTCCCTCTGCCCCTCTCTCTGCTTCTATTCACACACATGCTCTCTCGTTGAAATAAATAAATAAAATCTTTAAAAAAAGTATTTCTTGGATGACCCGTTTTAGCACAGGACTGATTTCATTTATTTTGCCCAGTGACTAGAGCAACACTATTGCTACCTGCCCAATTTGTCACTGGAAATTGTAGGTGACACCAATGAATCTTCCAAGTACTCAGTAGCTGAACTGGGATACAGCCAAGCAGTGGAGCATCCAGGAAATGGTTTCTTGTCTGAGAGGAAAAGACAAAAACATTGCTACTAGCATTAAACATAGGAATTTTTGGTTTTTCGAAGTTCTTCCTTTTCTCTGTATTTAAATATCCAGTTTATTATTATTTTTAAAGATTTTATTTATTTATTCATGAGAGACAGAGAGAGGCAGAAACAGAGAGAGGGGAGAAGCAGGTTCCCTGAGGGAAGCCCAATGTGGAACTTGATCCCCGGGATCACAACCCGAGCCAAAGGCAGACTCTCAACCGCTGAGCCACCCTGGTGTCCCTAAATATCCAATTTAAAGTGTCCTTTTTAAAAAACGCCATTCTAAACAAAACTCACTTTGGGACCGTGCAATTGAGAAAGAAGGGTTGCTGTCCACACACAGTAGTTATTAGTGATACATGACCCAAGGTGTGTAAAGACTTGCCAGAAGAAACGTGGACATTCTCTAATAGTAACTGTGTAAGTATTTCTGGAGACAGAAGGAAGTGTTCTGAATAGCATTCAATTGCAATGTACTTCTCAAGCAGGTAAGTTTTGGTGAGCATTTTATCCGTGGCTCTTGTTCACCATTAGCATCTCTCCAAGATCTGTCTGTGGCTCTGAGAGGGATATGTGGGCCACAAGTTGGGAAAAGTGATCCAGCTTTTACCCTTTTGATGGTTGTGATTATTGTTAATGATATTTATAATATTGAGGCAGTCAAGGGGCACCTGGCTGGCTCAGAAAAGCATGTGACTCTTGACCTTGGGGTTATGAGTTTGAGCCCCATTTTGGGTGTAGAGATTACTTAAGTAAATGAAACTTTAAAAAAAGAAAGGTAGTCATTTTAAATTAATTCTCTGATAGATGATACTGATTTTAAGAAATCACTCCGTAACTTAAAGTCTGAAATACATATCTGGCATTTCTTAAGATTTAAAAAAAA
The DNA here is from genome assembly GCF_003254725.2 of Canis lupus dingo. NCBI lineage: Eukaryota > Metazoa > Chordata > Mammalia > Carnivora > Canidae > Canis > Canis lupus. Next base: position 31,630,156 of record NC_064281.1, read on the forward strand.
ATTCATGCTTAAATCCACTTGGAACTACTTTATGGGTTAAGTGTAATGATTCCAATTTAATTTTATTACTTCAATTGGATAATTTACTATCAATAAATAACTCCTGTTCCACTGATTAATCATTGTCTCTGTCGCATGTACAGATCCTATTTATTTCTGTGTATCCTTCTGTGCTGTTGTATTCTTTGTTGTATTCTTTGCTTATGTTTTTCTTATATATATATATATATCCAATCTTATTATTGGAGTTCGATTTGCCAACATATACCCACCCAGTGCTCATCCCATCAAGTGCCCCCCTCAGTGCCTGTCACCCAGTCACCCCATTCCCCCGCCCACCTCCCCTGCTGTATGATTTTCTATCCCTTTGCCAAAAATCTCATGTTTTGAACCACAATGCATTTTCGTAACATGTTGTAATAACAGTCCGTGTTCTTTTTTCCCCAAATGGTCTTCATTAGTATTAGTCACTTTGTCAAATATGTTTAGAATAATATCCTTAAGTTTCATGGAAAAAAGGGAGAACTAATGTGATTTTTTTATTAGAACTATCAAAATTATGGATTAATTGAGGGATAATGATATCTTTACAATATGGCATCTTCTCATTTTAGGACATGATAAATCAAGTTATTAAACTCTTCTTGGAATCTTAAAGATGTTTGGTCATTTTATCCACTCAATTATTTTTTTTATATTTTATTTATTTATTCATGAGAGACACAGAGAGAGAGGGAGGCAGAGACAGAAGCAGGCTCCATACAGGGAGCCTGACACGGGACTCGATCCCGGGTCTCCAGGGTCACGCCCTGGGTCGAAGGCAGCACTAAACTGCTGAGCCAGCCAGGCTGCCCTATCCATTCAATTCTTAAGTACCATTTGTTGCAGTTATTTATACCTTTTACGTTTTTCTGATGTTGGGAGTTGAATCCTCCTTCAGCGTCCTCAGTAATAAAACATACTTTAATTTTTTTTTCTCTGTTAGACTTGTTTGCTTGTCACCAAATTGGTTTCTAACTTAGGTGAAATGAACAGGAGTGCTATTCATCTGCCACCTGATACCCCAGCACCTTGGATCATTGACTGGAAAATTTGAACTGGTATTTGAGGAAGAAAGATTCGTCCTTCTGACAGCCTGGTCAGGAGGCATCAGGTTTCAATGCTTTCCTAAGTCTTGTGGATTTTTTGACCTTGATTTTTAACTAGCTCAGGTAGGACAAGCCTCAGTAAGCATAGACAACAGAGCATCAGGCTGACCTCACCCTGACCCACATCAGCTTTGCCTTTTTAACCAAGCAGGGTCTGCTGACACAAGGATTAACTGTCCAAAGGAGAAAGCCATTTAGTCCTTGTTAAGGCCTACATAGAAACAAGCTGAGCCTTCCAAGCTGAGCTTTCCAAGCATTTATGCTTTAGGGAAAATGGTAGAAAGAAAACTTTTTGTGATTTTTTTTTTTTTTCTCCCAGCTGGATGTACATGCTGAAGTTATTAAATTTACAGTAGCAGAAAGAGTCATGAGAGATATAGACCAAAAGTATTTGTGTTTTGCACCAGGTATAAATAGATAATACTAGTTCAGAAGCCCCAAGTTCAGACCCTCTTAATTCTTTTGCACTATATTCAGGCCTAATTGTTTATTGGAGTAGAAAGAAGTGAATTTTAGAAAATGTTAGAAAGCAAGATCATAACCTAGGTTTGTTTAATTGGATGCTCTCTTGAGATAGCGAATCTTTTAGTGAATGATCAAAGATGTGGAGGTAATATTCTTTAGAACTGTTTATGTAATGTGCTGTTCTTGTTTCCATTTTATTTTTTTAAATAATTTTTTTAAAAGAATAACCAATTTTGTTTTAAGATGTTATTTCTTTATTTGACAGAGCACAAGCGTGCTAGTAGGCAGAGTGGCAGGCAGAGGGCATGCTTTCAGGACCTTGGGATCTTGATCTGAGCAGATGCTTAACCGATCAAGCCATCCAGGTGCCCCTGATTCTTATTTAAAAGTAATCTCTACACCCAACATGGGGCTTGAACTCACAATTTTGAGATCAAGACTCACATGTTCCAATAACTGAGCCAGCCAGGTGCCTCTCCATTCCATTTTAAAATGCTAGTCAGAAAAAAAAAAAAAATAATAAAATAAAATAAAATGCTAGTCAGGACTCACTGATTCTTAAGTCTCACTATAAGTCCTGACCTGAAGTGTGAAAAACACTGGACTAAACTGTTAGTGATATAGGATTTTTTTCTTGAAATTATTTTTTTAAAAGTAATCTCTACATCCAACATGGGGCTTGGACTCGTGACCCTGAGATCAAGATTCGCATGCTCTACCAACTGAGCCAGCCAGGTACCCCTATGATGTAGGTTTCCAGCTTATTCCTCAGAAGTTACTTACTTACCTCTTTCTTTTCAAATATTGCCGCTCTCCATTCTGTGACTCTGCGTGAAATTCTATTAAATTACCTTGCAATCTCAGTTTTTTTACTCAGTTTTTTCTTATAAATCCAAACTCAAGATGGTTCATAACAGAATAGTGGTATGAGAATGGAAACACAGTTGGCATTTTGATAAATTTTCCCTCTAAAACAAATGTTTAATAGAACGTAGGTTTTTTTTTTAAGATTTTATTTATTTATTAATGAGAGACACAGAGAGAGGGAGACAGAGACACAGGCAGAGGGAGAAGCAGGCTCCATGCAGGGAACCCGATGTGGGACTCGATTCCGGGTCTCCAGGATCACGCCCTGGGCCGAAGGCAGGCGCTCAACCGCTGAGCCACCCGGGCGTCCCTAGAACGTAGGTTTAAATTATTTTTTGCTTAAAAAATAAATAAATAAATAAATTATTTTTGCTAGCATGCAACTTGGAGAGAGGGGCAGGTAGTGATGGAGTGTGGCAGTTTGGTTCAAGCGGTACAATTTAAGAAGTAAAAGACACATTTGTTAATCTACAAAGTTATTACTCCAATTAAATAATAGCAAAATCCTTATGAGAAAAGATCTTCAGAAAATAGATTACAGCGAAAATAATTTAAGTAACAGGCTTAGGGGACACCTGGGTGGGTCAATGGTTGAGCATCTGATTTTGGCTCAGGTCATGATCCCAGGGTCCTGGGATCTAGTCCCATACCAGGCTCTCCTTGGGGAGCCTGCTTATCCCTCTGCCCATGTCTGCTTCTCTTTGTGTCTCTCATGATAAATAAATCTTAAAAGAAAATAACAGGCTTATTTTTCTGCCTTAAATATGAATATTTATAAACTTTTAATTTCTAATTCTTTTTTAATGCCATTGTATCAGTTATGTGTGTAATATACCTATCATTCATAAATACATGTATGTATATCAACACACTGTTTAGTATAGTAATTTAATGATGGCTGTGATTTATTTAGTATCATTTATGTGACACATAAATATGACAAATTCTAACAACAAGTTGGAAATTCTCTCCATTCATGCTCGGTGCAATAGTATAGCAAAGATGTTGGAATTTCACAACTAGTAAGTGTCAAAGCCAGGGTTTGCTTTGAGGTCTATTTAATTTTAAAGACTGGAGTCTTTCTCTCAATTCACACTGTCTCTGGAGCAATAGAAATAGGGGGTTGAAGATTAAAAATATTGGTTGATATATCTGTTAACTCACTATTGTCAACCATTTACAAAATTCCTTTTGCATTTTTTTAAAGATTTTATTTATTTGACAGAGACAGAATGAGAGAGAAAGCACAAGCAGGGAGAGCAGCAGGCAGAAGGAAAGGGAGAAGCAGACTGCTGAAAAGGGAGCCCCATGCTGGGCTTGATCTCAGGACACAGAGGTCATGACCTGAGCCCAAGGTAGATATTTAACTGACTGAGCCATTCAGGTGCCCCTCCCTTTGCATTTATATATTATTTTTCACAATAAGTAATACAAAGCTGGTTTCCTGTATGTCCCCTCTCTTCTTCTATGACTCTGTAACTTCACCTTCCTCTCCTTCAAAGTAAAAGTTTCATTGCCTACCTGGTTCAGAATCCCACGCAGCTCCAATTTTATTCACAGCCAGATTTACATCAAGAACTAAATCTCTGAGGATTTTTGACAAGTCTGCTGCTGTTTCTTTGTACATGTAGCTGCTTCGTAGAAAGTGAAAGTGGGATGTTGAATAAATATAGTAAAAACTCTGTTATATGGCCTCTAGAGAATATATAATGAGAAATTGGTATGAAAGAAAATGGATCTGGGGTGGACTGTGATTGGCAGATTTACCATTAAACTAATGAAGCCCAATCTTCAGGGCCTTAACTTTATCAGGCCACTTCCAGGCTCTGACTAGTTCTAATAATGTAACATCCTTTTTCTTCATGAGTCTCCCACACCAAAACTATAGAAGCTTTATGTTCCACAATATCTAGATTCTCTAAGAAATCTGGACAGGATATGTATCTTTGGCTCAAATACAGGTTCAAGAAAAATAAAAGGAATAGCAAGGGAATTAATACAGAAAAATAAAGGGAAATAAAGGGCAAAATTACAGAGTTGGTAAGGAAAGGAAAGTTTGCAGGTAATTGAGAAATCTCTTGGTACTGTTAAATGAAGCCCAGGGAGCATAGGATTAGAGACTAAAGAAATATTTGTCTTCTCTTTTTATCCCTTGCCCATAAACTCCCATATCAATCCCTAATATGACAGGTGTCGAATATATTTCGTTTCAATTTGTTATTAGAAAGATTGTGCAAAACCTTTAAGCAGGAATTGTTCACCTTCCTGTTATTCTTGGAAACATATCCAGAAGCTAAACTTCAGTGTGTGAGTTCAGGACACAGGTAATGCTAGAAAAGTAGTTCTTCATTCGAGAGATCCAGAAGAGATCCATTAAATAAAATGTTGATTCAGAAAAGTTCTGAAATGCATTGTTTGCTGTTCTTCTTTTTCCTCTTTACTGAAATTGAAATAACCGGAAATAAAGAAACAACAGAATGACTGCCTTTTGCCAAAAACATAATCTTTTGTTTTGTTCTGATTTTTGGTACTATTTTGGCTCTTTGTTCTTTTTCTATGATGCTGTTTATTTCTGTGTACATGTTCTCTCTCCCCTGTAGCTGTAGCTTTCTCTAGTTTTGTCAATTCCTATGGGCCTTTGAAAAAAACCACAGAAGTATATGAAGATATAATAGTATTTACCTAACCAAAAATAAAGGCCCTTTATGAACTGAAAATTTTCATACGATCCAGGAATCTTGGATATTTAAAGATTTAAATCTTTAAAGCTTTATTTCAGCTTTATTTTCTTTTTTAAAGATTTTATTTATTTATTCATAAACACAGAGAGAGAGAGAGAGGCAGAGACACAGGCAGAGGGCGAAGCAGGCTCCATGCAAGGAGCCCAATGTGGGACTCGATCCTGGGTCTCCAGGATCACACCCCAGGGTGCAGGCGGCACCAAACAGCTGCGCCACCAGGGCTGCCCAAGAATCAGCTTTCAAAGCAGGAATGAAAAATTGGATTGGAGAGGAGTTCGTAAATCTGGAGTCGATTTATCAGGATAGAAAAGAAAACCAATCACAGACAGCCAATATATCTTTATGAGATACAAAGGGTTTAGAAGAATAGGGAGAATTTATGAGCATATCAAAGGGAAGATTAATTTTCTCAAAATTGCAGAAAGGGCTTAGAATAATTGTATATGAAGGAAGCAACTAGAGAGCTCTTGAGGTAGCTCCTTGAAAGAGGGGGAGTATTTCCTAGGTGTGAGGAAGTAGAGAAAGAGATATATGATCGGGAGAAGTATAATTGGTAGAAATGGACTAGATATTCACCAAACCCTATTCCCTCATCTTAGGCACATTGCTAAAACTATATTCTTCAGCCACCTTGAGTCTATTTGGAGCCATATGCTAAATTGTTGCCAATGGGAAGCAGATGGGAATAACCTACTGTTTCTGGATTGAGATTATTTATTTATTTATTTATTTATTTATTTATTTATTTATTTATACTTTATTTGTTTGAGAGAGAGACAGAAATAGTGACAGAGAGCACAAGCAGGGAGGAGAGGGAGAAGCAGGCTCCTTGATGAACAGGGAGCTCAATGCAGGTGATCCCAGGACCCTGATATTATGACCTGAGCTGAAGGCATGTGCTTAACTAGCTGAGCCACCCAGGTGCCCCTGGAATGAGGCATTTAAAAGTGGATGTGTTTCATGTTCACTGACACACCTTCTGCTCAATGGATGGTATAATGAAATTTGAAACCATTTGTTGAGAATGCAGTTGCACATCATGGAGCGAGATTGGAGACCCCTATCACCTTTTCAGGAGAGTCACATAACCAGGCTTTGTATGAATAAGAATCAAACCATTATTGTGTTTAACCTCTCAGATTTGTTTGACAAAAACTGATGTTAACCACCCAGAACATGCCACCACAAATATAAGGTTGCGTCCCCAGTACATTGAGTGTTCTTCCTTGACTAGTTCTCTCTCCCGACAAATGAAACTTGAGGGCTTATTTGGAGACTTTAGCAGAAGCACATGCATAATCCTATAACCTGGGCCTGCCCCAACCAAAAGTTCTTTTCTTGCTGGAAAGGTGGTACTCCTTCAATAAGTTAGCCACTTCAGTAAAAGGAAGAGCTGGAGTGTAGAAAGTGTTTGGTTGGTCACATCAACACTTTTTGTTGATTTATCTTAGGAAATGAATGACAGATGATAAAAAGGAGAGGAAATTGGGGGCCTGAGTGGCTCAGTCATTTAAGCCTCTGCCTTGGGCACAGGTCATGATCCCAGAGTCCTGGAATTGAGCCCCACATCAGGCTCCCCACTCTGTGGAGAGCCTGCTTCTCTCTCTCTCTGCCTGCACCTCCCCCTGCTTGTGCTCTCTCTAATACATTAATAAAATCTTAAAAAAAAAAAGAGGAGACGTTGAGAAAAAGATTTCAACATGTCACTCTTGTGAACATCCCTGCAAGGAAGCATAAATCCAGGAGTTTGGTCACCTGATGCTTCAGCTCAGCTGTATCACCTTGCATTAACTTTTGAACCCACTGAAACCTTGTTTTCTTAATAGCATTTACATAATTCTGCTCTCGCTAGTATAATCAGTGATTTTTAATTGACAGATCCTTTTTTAAAAAGATTTTATTTGAGAGAGAGAGGAAGAGAGTGGGAGAGCACAAGTGTTGATGATGGAGAAATAGGCTGCCCATCCAGCTGGGAGCCCAAGGCGGGCTCGATTTTAGGACCCTGGTATCACGACCTGAGCCGAAGGCAGATACTTAACCGACTGAACCACCCAGGTGCCCCTGTTTATATTCAGCCAACACAAAATTAAATTCTACACATCTAGAAGAGAGACAGGTCTAACATGCAAATATAATCATATAAGTGACTTGCTTAAAATATTTTTATCCCATTTTGATAAACCCAGATTCCTCAATGTGCCAGATGCCCCTTCCTTCTATTCTTGAATCTTATAAGTCAGTGGATCTTGGATATTTTTTCCAGTATGAGGCACTTTCATGAGTGACATGTTCCCTTTTCTATGCCCAGAATTTAATGAAAACCTCCCCCAAATTATTTTGCAAGATTAAAGAAAATATGAGCACAGATTGTCTTTTAGTCACACTTGATTTTCTCCTTCTAAACATTTCTTATAAAACCTATTACTGGTATAAGAAAGGGTGAGTAAAATAGCAACTTCGAAGTTGCTAAGTACTCTTGGCTATTAGAGTACTTCTTTCTGACAGTGACATAAAGAAGGATGACATAGTTCCTCCTATCTCTGACACCTTTTCATTTGTCCCATTCGAGAAAAACATCAAAGGAAAACAAATCCAACTAAAGATACAAAAGTAAACTTAAATTCATTCTAAAATATAGCAAATGGAAATCATTCATACATGGTGTTGACAGTGATTTTTCTTGTCTTTCTTTTCTATTTTTTTTCTTTCTCAATTTACTATGTGACACTTGAGGAACAAATGTGGTAAAGGAAAAATGTCAATGACCTGCAAACCCAGGCTTTCTCTCCTCCCTTTGCCATCCCTTTACAGCACCCGTGGATATCACTTAACTTTAGCGTAGAGTTGGGGCACCTGGCTGGCTCTGTCCGTGGAGCATGTGACTCTTGCTCTCTGGTCATGAGTTCAAGCTCCGAATTGGTCATAGAGATTACTTAAAAAAAATTAAATTAAAAAACGTTAGCATGTGGCATTCAAATAATTTGTTAACACATCTGTCTTAATGTACATTTTGCAGGTTCTTTTAGAATAATCACGATGTACCATATTTTTCTCTGATTTCTAGGGAATTGTTTAACAATGTGTGCTTAATGATTGAACAAATAGATACTTTCCAGTTTTTTTTTTTGTTTTTTTTTTTTTTTGCTGATCCTTTTATTTTCCTTTTTAAAAAATCCATGAAAACCTGAGATTTATTGGCAGCAGCAGTGTCTGGGAGTTAACTCTAGTTTACAGACAACTTCTAAATGGTGAAATCCTGCAAGGCATCACAATGCAGCAATCTGAAAAGGTTGCCCTAATAGAAGACCATGTAGTTAAGTGACCTTTTTCCCGATTCTTCCTTACATCATGTATAAGTTACATTTCTTTGTAGGCCCTTTAAGAAGACAAATGAGTTCTGGATTCCTCATGAGTGGTAGAGTGTTGTTGGTTAAGATAGTAGGTCATTACGGGGATCCCTGGGTGGCTCAGCGGTTTAGCACCTGCCTTTGGCCCAGAATGTGGTCCTGGAGTCCTGGGATCAAGTCCCACACCAGGCTCCCTGCATGAAGCCTATGTCTCTGCCTCTCTCTGTGTGTCTCTCATGAATAAATAAATTTTAAAAATCTTTTTTTTTTTTTTTTTTTTTTGTATGATAGTCACAGAGAGAGAGAGAGGCAGAGACATAGGCAGAGGGAGAAGCAGGCTCCATGCACCGGGAGCCTGACGTGGGACTTGATCCCGGGTCTCCAGGATCGCGACCTGGGCCAAAGGCAGGCGCCAAACCGCTGCGCCACCCAGGGATCCCTAAATTAATGCTTTTAATCTTCCTCCATTCTCTTATGTGACTGCAGCTCTTCAGAAATTTAAAATCCTGTTCATTAAACAAAAGGCTACATTTTAATTTTTTTCTGCCTGTAGTTGGCAATAAATTTCTGGTGTTATATACAATGACTGACCTGGAGCTCCTCAAAGGGACCATAGTTGATGTTTGAACTCATTTCAACAACAGAGCATATTGAGGCTTTTTTGTTGTTGTTTAATAGAAGAGCAACAATATCCATGTTAAATTTAGAATAATTTAGTTAATTCTATCTAGTATAAATGATTCCTATATTTATGTACCATTAAATATCATGATTCTTATTATTTTTTAACACGAACGGGTAAAGTTTAACCTCTCCTTAATGCCAAAACAAATATATATGCTTGTGGACACACACACACACACACACACAAACACGTCTGTACTTATTTTGCTACATATTTAAGCAGTAGGCTCAAAGGCAGCCCATCGGTTGGAAATGACCAGCAAGCACTCTGTCCAGCCAGCTGTTGCATGGGTTTGTTTGTAATAAATTAGTGCCCACCCTCCAACCTGGGAAGTGAGGTAGAAGAACCACAAAGTCATTATGATTCGCCATTTCTATATAGTTTGGCAAAAAAAAATCCTTGGAATTATCAGATGAGAAAAATAGCCAGAAGAGAAAAGAGTATAAAGAAAAGGATGCATGGATAATCCAGAGCAATACTCATTTTTGCCTTGGTGATGTTTCTTGCTCATTCATTTCAGTCCAGTGACTTGCTTTCATGGTTGCTCGCTCAGCCCTTCTCTTCCTTGATGAAGACTGGTTGTCTGGTACTGATGATGATTATGCAGTAATTCTGGTGAATAGTCTCTAGAGTTGTCTCCTTTGTGTCAGACATGACAAGAAACCCCAGGGAGACTTACTGAGGATTGGAGGAGAGGGAATAAATAAGATGGATTTGAGCACAAAACAAGAAAAGGGAGAGAGTTGTGTTGAAAATAAAAAAAAAAAGGACTCTCAAAATGTTAAAGATTGAAGGGTCTACGGATCATTGAGTGCTAGCTCTTTGTCTCCATGTGTGGGAAACTGAGACCCAAAGGTGCTAAAGAGATTGCTGAACGCCATGAGAATTTCTAGATTCGATACATTTTCATTACTCTAAGTTGCCCATAAAACTGGCAGAGAACTATTGTGGTGATCTCAGGGTAGTTTCCATGTAGCCAGCAATTTTATCACTAAGGGAAAGTTTCACCCTCAAGAATATTTTTCCTGGGTTCACTCAAGTGTTCTTACTTTCTCCCACACTCAGCGATCCATTTTGAGTAATTCTGTGTAACAGCACTACCATTCTAATACATTACTGCTACCTAAAGGCACCAGAATGTTGCAAAGATACCTCATTCCTTAGCTTTATTTTACTTTTCTAGACTTGAGCAAAAGCCATTTGAAACGAAGTGTATAGTTGTGATTTTTCTGGTGGATCTTGGCTCTCAGAATAAGGCCAAAATTAATCTACTTCAAATATAAGAGCGCTACTGCTGAAAAACACAGATCTATGTGAATTTGTGTCAGGATTTGACCTTGGGCATCTGCATTACCACAATCATTTCTCATACTGAGGGACACAAAACTGGATAGAAGTAAAAACAGAAACTGCCCAGGCAAGTCCCATTGTGCATGGTTTCCCAATGTTTATATGCCTAGTTTGATTGGAACAATCATAACTGTTGCTTTGTTTCCCTTATATCGAGATCCAGTCTTTCCAGCATCTATCTGAACTCTCTGATCCTTTCTATTAATAACAATCTAATAATTCTACTATGCCCAGGGCAGCCCAGGTCGCTCAGTGGTTTAGCGCTGCCTTTGGCCCAGGGCGTGATCCTGGAGACTCAGGATCAAGTCCCATGTTGGGCTCTGTCCATGGAGCCTGCTTCTCCCTCTGTCTGTGTCTCTGCCTCTCTCTGTGTCTCTCATGAATAAATTAAAAAAATCTTAAAAAAAAAATTCTCCTATGCCCAGTGGCTATTGAATTCTAATAAAATTCCTGATGCTGTTCGGTTTCTGGTTCTAACAGAGAGTTTCAAATTATCTTGCTTGATATGATCCTCCCCCTTGATATTTGCACTTGTCTTTTACCGTTCTTGGGTGATAAAATTCTGTGAAATGATTAATGTGCTTTTTTTAAGAAAAAGAAAAAAACTAAGATCCTTTAGAACTAACACATTAGGGGTGCATAGGTGACTCAGTTGGTTGAGTTTCCAACTCTTGGTTTTTTGTCTTTTGTCTTTTTAATAGATTTTATTTACTCATGAAGGCACACAGAGAGAGGTGTGAGGCAATAGGCAGAGGAGAAGTAGGCTCCCCAAGGGGAGCCTGATACAGGACTAGATCCCAGGCCCCAAGATCATGACCTGAGCCCAAAGGCAGATGCTCAACCACTGAGCCACCCAGGTGCCCCTAACTCTTGGTTTTGACTTAGGTCATAATCTTAGGATCATGAGTTACAGCTCTGCATTGGGTTCCACATTCAGTGGGGAGTCTGCTTGAGATTCTCTCCCTCTCTCTAGGTCATCCCCCCTCCTGCATGCGCTCACTCTCTCTCTTAAATTACACACACACACACACACACACACACACACACACACACACACACACATTTTAAGATTTATTTATTCATGAGAGATGCAGAGCGAGGCAGAGGGAGAAGCAGGCTTCCCTGCAGGGAACCTGATGTGAGACTGGATCCTAGATTCTCTCTCTCTTTTTTTTTTAAAGATTTATTTATTTATTCATTCAGAGAGAGAGAGACAGGTAGAGAAACAGGCAGTGGGAGAAGCAGGCTCCATGCAGGGAGCCCGATGTGGGACTCCATCCTTAGTCTCTAGGATCACACCCTGGGCTGCAGGGGGCGCTAAACCGCTGCACCACCGGGGCTGCCCTGGATCCTAGATTCTCGATCCTGGATCCTGGGATCATGCCCTTAGTCAAAGGCAGACCCTCAACCAGTGAGCCACCCAGGTGTCCCTGAAATAAATATATCTTTATGGAAAAAAAGAACACATAAAAATATCTTAAACTATGTTGATGATCGAATTTTTCACTTCAAATTTCACCCCACTGTTCTCTAATTGGAAAATATAAGCTCTCATATTGCACTATAATTATAGATACTAAGTTTTTGGTGAATTTTTAAAAAGATTTTATTTATTTATTCATGAGAATACACAAAGAGGAGAGAGAGAAGCAGAGACACAGACAGAGGGAGAAGCAGGCTCCATGCAGGGAGCCAGATGTGGGACTCCATCCCGGGTCTCCAGGATCACACCCTGGGCTGCAGGCAGTGCTAAACCGCTGAGCCACAGGGGCTGCCCTGATGAATTTTTTAAATAATTGAGTTTAATTAAAAATAATTGGTTCCTCGTCTTATAATCAGACATTATTATTATTAGTCTTCTAAGACCATACATTCACTAGCTGTAAAGGAAGAATAGGCATACCTGCATTTTCAGGATGAAATCTGAGCTTCAAATTACATAGTGCTAAAGTATTTACTAACTTCCATTTTTGTCATTTATTTCACTGAATAATTGTTTTACTAGATAGTGAATCACCTATTGGGACACCTGGGTGGCTCAGCAGTTAAGCGTCTGCCTTCAGCTCAGGGCGTGGGGCCTGGGATCTAGTCCTGTATCAGACTCCCTGCAGGGAGCCCGCTTCTCCTTCTACTTATGTCTCTGCCTCTCTCTCTCTCTCTCTCTCTCTCTTTTCTGTGTCTCTCCTGAATAAATAAATCTTAAAAAAAAAAAAGAATAACCTATTGAAAATTACCAGAGCACAGAGCATTTTAGATTTTTCTCTTCAGACAAATGGATTATCTAATAGGTAAATAATAGTATTGTGTATGCCAGAGTAACAACCTACACTATATAATTACAATGATTATAACTAAAACAGAGAGCTAAGATTTATTCTTACTATGTTTAGTTTTTTCAAGGATAAGAAGAGATATTTGAAAACTTTGCACTCAGAAACTTTTTGCATTTTGATTAATAATTAACTGCTTGAAATTTTTGGGAAGGTGTATACTCTTAGGTAATCTTACACCATGAAGCCAAAACTTTTAATATTCTATTACAACCTTCAGTATCTCAAACTCACAGTACTGAAAAGAAAATTGTAATGCCCATGATACAATTTTGTTAGACAACTCATGAAATGTTGATATCATAAAGAATGACACTTTTCTACTCTGAAGCAGAATCATAGTTCCTCTTAAAGATAGCTAAATTTTGTAAAAAAGGATTGTTATGGACGTCAGTCCACTTTTTTAAATCATCAAAAAACACAATTGACTATAGAAAGTATTGGGCCCAGGAGTGTCAGACTCCCAAAGAAAGCATTCTAATATCTGTAAAGTAAGGGAAAGGAAAACATTTAACTGACAGAAGCCTTTTTTTTTTTTCTTTTTCACTTTGGACCACTATATTTACCCACTTTTCAGGCCAATGTTTCTCAAAATGTTGACTTTCATAATTCTGTATTTCTTCTGTTTTCCATTAATTTTAAAATTATTAAAGCCTACAATAGGTCAGGTCGCATGATAGACAATATAAATATAAAAATTAATACATCCTGGTCCATTCATGTCTATGAAGAGTTCATAATTTAAGGGAAGAAGCTATGTAAATAGACAAATTTATAATACGTAAGTACTATAGGAAGGTTTCTGTGGCAAGCCCTAGGTTTTCCTATCCAACAGACAACCTCTCTTTATCTCTTCTTTTTAATAAATGCTGACTCTGATCAAATATTGGCTAGAGATGCCTTGATCTCAGATAAAGAGCAAATCTAAAATCTAGGGATAGCATGTATGTTAGTTTCATATTGCAGCTGTAACAAATTACTGCTGATTTAATGTCTTAAATACAAAGTTATTATCTTACTGTTCTGGAAGTCAGAGGTCTGACACAGATGTCATCAAGATACTGACTTCAGTTCTTTTGTATCCATAAGTGGGATTGCTGGATCATATATGGTATTTCTGGTTTTAATTATTTTAGGAACCACCATACTCCTTTTTTCTGGTAATGGCTTTACCAATTTACAACCTCACTAACAAGGGATATGTTTACCCCAAATCCTCATCAATACTTATCTTTTGTCTTTTTGATAAGTCATTCTAAGAGATGTGAGGGATCTATCATTGTGGTTTTGATTTACATTTCCCTAATGATTAGTTAAGTTGAGCACCATTTTATAAACCTGTTGGCCATTAATATGTCTTCTCTAAAAAAATGTCTATCAGTTCCTTTGCACATTTTTAAATGCAAAGGTTATTTGTGTTCCTGCTATTGAGTTGCATGAATTCCTTACATATTTCAGAAGTTAATCTCTTTTCAGAAATAGGATTTGCAAATATTTTGTCCCATTCAGTAGGTTGCCTTTTCATTTTGTGGATTTTTTTTCCTTTGATATGCAAAAACTTTTTAGTTTGAGGCAATCCCACTTGTTTATTTTTGCTTTTGTCGTCTATACTTTTAGTGTCATCCAGCCACCCCCAACAAAATAAATAAATAATGGCCCAGGCCACTGTCAAGAAGCTTTTGTTCTAATAGTTTTACTGTTTCAGGTCTACATTTATGTCTTTAATCTAATTTGAGTTAATTTTTTAAAAACATTTTTAAGTAATTTCTACACCCAACCTGTGGCATGAACTCAAATCCCTGAGACACAGGTTCTACTGACTAGCCAGGTGCCCTCATTTTGAGTTGATTTATGTATATGGTGTGAGATAAGGGTTCTATTTCATTCTTTTGCTTGTGGATATCCAGATTTTCCAACACCATTTACTTTTTTATTTTTTAAAGATTTTAATTTATTTATTCATGAGAGACACAGAGAGAGAGACAGGCAGAGACACAGGCAGAGGGAGAAGCAGGCTCCCAGTGGGGAGCCTGATGTGGGAGTCCATCCCAGGACCCCGGGATCATGACCTGAGCGGAAGGCAGATGCCTAACCACTGAACCACCCAGGTGCCCCCCAACCATTGGAATTTTTATGCAGTTTTTTTTTTAATCTGTAGATGGCTTTAGACAGTATGGACATTTTAACAATAAGAACTCTTAGAATCTACGAACATGGTTTATCTTTCCATTTTGTGTTTCCTCAGTTTCTTTCATCAGTGTCTCATAATTTTCAGTTTGTAGAGCTTTCACCTCTTTGGTTAAATTTATTCCTAAGTATTGTACTGTTTTTTAAGTTATTGTGAATTGGATTGTTTTCTTCATTACTCTTCTCTTTCAGATATTTCATTGTTAGTGTATAGAAACATAACTGATTTCTGTACAATGATTTTGTATCCTGCAACTTTACTGAATTATTGTTAGTCCAAACTTTTGTTGAGTCTTTAAAGTTTTTTACATGTTTAATCATATAATGTGCATAGAGAGATAATTTTAGTTCTTCCTTTCCAATTTGGGTACCTTACATTTCTTTATCTTGTCTAATTGTTCTGGTTAGGACTTCCTGTACATGTTGAATAGTACAGAGCACACATCCTTGCCTTGTCCATATCATAGGGTAAAGCTTTCCATTTGTCCTCCTTGATTATGATGTTAGCTGTGAGATTTTCATATATAACTTTTATTGTGTTGAAGTAATTTTCTTCCATACCTACTTTATTAAAAGTTTTAATGATGAATGAATGTTGATTTTTGTCAAATACTTCTTTCTGCATTGGCTGAATTATCATGTGGGTTTTTTCCCTTTCATTTTGTTAAAGTGGTGTATTACATTGATTTGTGTATTTTCAACCATCCTTGCATCCCAGGGATAGATCCCATTAGGTCATGCTTTTCTAATATGCTATTGAATTTTCAGTTCGCTCTTATTTTATTAGTTTTTTTTTTAAGATTTTATTTATTTATTTATGAGAGACACAGAGAAAGAGAGAGGCAGAGACACAGGCAGAGGGAGAAGCAGGCTCCATGCAGGGAGCCCGATGTGGGACTTGATCCATGGTCTCCGAGATCACGCCCTGGGCCGAAGGCAGCTCAACCGCTGAGCCACCCAGGCGTTCCTTTATTAGGTATTTTAGCATCTATGTGCATTAGAGATACTGGACTAAAGTTTCTTTTTATTATGGTGTCTTTGGTTTTGCTATTATCAAATCAGTTTCATAGTGTTCTCTCTTCTGTTTTTTGGAGGAGTCTAAGAATTGGCATTAATTCTTCCTGAAATTTTTTTAAAGATTTTATTTATTTATTCATGAGAGACAGAGAGAGAGAGAGACAGAGAGACCGAGAGAGAGAGAGAAAGAGATAGAGAGAGAGGTAGAGACACAGGAAGAGGGAGAAGCAGGCTCCATGCAGGGAGCCCGACCTGGGACTCAATCCCAGGTCTCCAGGATCAGGCCCTAGGCTGAAGGTGGCGCTAAACCGCTGAGCCACCCGGCTGCCCAACTTGAATAGCTGATAGAATTCACTGATGAAACTACTTGGTCCTGGGCTTTTCCTTACTGGGAAGTTTGTTATTGATCTATTCAGGCTTTACATTTCTTTTTTATTCACTTTTTATAGGTTGCCTATTTCTAGGAGTTTATCCATTCCTTCTAGGCTATTCAATTTGATGGCATGCAATTGTTCAGAATAGTCCCTATGACCCTTTTATTTCTGAGGCATCTGTGGTAATGTCTTTTCTTTCATTTCTGATTTTATTTATTTAGCCTTCTCTCTCTTTTCCTCTCTTTTCTTATTAAATATAGCTATGTGTTTGTTGATTGTTTTAATATTCAAAAAATCATTTTTTCCTTTGTCTCAAGGTACATTTTAAATTCCCTTTTGATTTCTTCTCTGACCCATTGGTTGTACAAGAGTATGTTTAGTTTCCACATCTTTGTGAATTTAAAAAGAAATTTTATTGTTGTTGATTCCTACTTTCATTCTATTTTGGTCAGAAAAAATACTTAGAATAATTTCGACCTTAAATTTGTAAGGACTTGTTTTGTGACCTAACATATCTTGGAGAATGTTCAGAGTATACTTGAGATCAGCATGTATTCTTTTTTTTTTTTTTTAGTTTTTATTTATTTATGATAGTCACAGAGAGAGAGAGAGGCAGAGACACAGGCAGAGGGAGAAGCAGGCTCCATGCACCGGGAGCCCGATGTGGGATTCAATCCCGGGTCTCCAGGATCGCGTCCTGGGCCAAAGGCAGGCGCCAAACCACTGCGCCACCCAGGGATCCCTTTTTTTTTTTAAGATTTTATTTATTTATTCAAGAGAGACACAGAGAGAGGCAGAGACCTTGGCAAAGGGATAAGCAGGCCCCCTGTGGGGAACCTGATGTGGGACTCAATCCCAGGACCCTGGGATCACGACCTGATACAAAGGCATATGTTCAACTACTGAGCCATCCAGGTGCCTGAGAACAACATGTATTCTTATGCTATTGGATGAAAAATTCTTTATGTCATGTTCACTTGGTTTATAGTATTGTTCAAGTCAGTTGTTTCTTACTAATTTTCTTTTTGTTTTTTAAAGAATTTATTTATTTATTTATTTATTTATTTATTTATTTATTTATTTATTTATTAGAGCATAAGCAGGGGTGAATGGCAGAGGGAGAGGGACAAGCAGACTTCTTGTTGAGCAGGGGGCCCAATGACACCAGGCTCAATCCCAGGACCCCGAGATTATGACCTGAGCTGAAAGCAGACACTTAATGTATTCAGCCACCCAGGTGACCCTCTTAGTAATTTTCTATCTGAATGTTTGTCCATCATTGTAAGTGGGATATTGAAGTCTCCTACTATTATTGTATTACTGTCAATTGCAACCCTGTTGTGTTGGTGTAAAAATGGTGGTGGTAGCCCCAGGGAGAGGAGTAGAGAGGTGTGTGGTGGTTCCAGCTGGAGGAGGTTGCAGTGACGTGGACTCCAGGCAGCTACATAAGGTGGAGTCACCATCTTCAAGGATGTGTGGTTGGGGTGGATCTTCTGTTTCAAAAGCTCTAAGTGTCCACAGCAGTGAGGGTGATGAATTTTTTGGTGGTAAACAGGCCAGGGTCCTCTTGCTCTCCTTGGAGGGAAATTGTGGTTGTTTCTTGTCCATAAACTGTGCTGGGCTAGGGGATGCGATGACCTGGGTAAACTGCTTTCCACACATTCCGTTGTAGCCATCCTCAGTTTTTGTACTGCTTGGGTTGCTTCAGCTTCTGCATTGTACTTCAGAGCTCTCCCAGAGCTATTTCATTGTTAAATTGATGGGTAATTGTTAAATTGTTTTTGTGAGGGGACAAAAGCTGGGAAGTCCTAGTCAGCCATCTCACTGACATCACCTAATCCGCAATCCTAAAGCGCAGCTTTGTTTTTAGCTAAAGATACTTAGACTCTCATTTGTACTGTTGTTGCCTTATCTTCTAAACTGTCTTTCTCCATTGGGTCATGACATCTCTACTAATGTCAGATTCATCATTCAAAATGGAAAAACTGACCATGCATGCCTTAACCTGCAGTGATTTCCCAAAGAATGAAATTCAGCCTCCTTAGCATAAGTTCCAATGCCCTGGCTCTTCCTTAGGCCTCATCACTTGTAAGGGCCCAGCTTTCTTCTGAGAGTCTAGTCCCTACCACGTTCCCTGTGTTGTTTGTAGTCACTTGTGTCTTACCTCTTCCTGGAGTTCCTTCATTCCTTTCTTTCCTGTGTACTCCCTCACATTTCAAAAATCAACTCAAATATAATTGTCTCAACACTGATATTGCTGAGTATCTCAGAAAAATGTCAGCATGGCCTTTGCTGTGGTCCCATAGCATCCCCATACACAAAGCCATTGCAGTTCCAATTGAGTGTACAGTTGGCCCTTAAACAGCACAGATTTGAACTGTCCGCTTATGTGTGGATTCTTTGAGATTAATACAATGCAGAACTGCAAATGTAATTTTTCCTCCTTATGATTCTTTTAAAAAAACATTTTCTCTAGCTTATTTTACTATAAGAATATAGTATATAATACATGTAACATGAAAAATACGGGTTAATCTACTGTTTATGTTACTGTTAAGGCTTTCATTTCAGTTTAGCAGTAGGCTGTTAGCAGTTACGTTTTTGGAGATTCAAAAGTTATATGTGAACTTCTGATGGTTCTGGGTGTTGGTGCTCCTCAGCTCCACCTTGTTTAAAGGTCAACTGTACATTATTTCATCTCCCTGTCTTGGCTCTCTATACTTCTAACACTGACTTAAAGAAGTGAAAAGTAAAGGATAAAAAGCAGAATAGTGGGAAATTACCTTGGCAAAAATTAGCATCTGGGATGATTCAGTGTTTCATCTCAAGTTATGCAGATTTCAGAAATGTATAAATTTGGAAAATAAAGATTATATAGGAGAAGTACTCAGGTTCTTAAAGAGTAGAACTGAACTCTTATTTAATAAGTAATAAGTGACATATGTCCCCAGTCAGAATTTGGGAATATAAAACTGAGACCAGTTACAACACTAAATATAATAGCATGAAAACCACATTGGTGGGTTTGGAGAGCTCTTAAAAGACAGCTGTGCCTTCTACCACCTTACCACAGAATGCAAATCAATAGGAAATGGCATTTCAGCATTGTACTCTAGCGAATATTAAATATCAAATGCTTCGCAATGCCAGCAGTAAGTGGGCTACATTGATTTTTTTTTTTTTTTACCCCCCCGACTCCACTGGCATCCTGCTAATGAAGACTGCTGCTGTGAGCTTTTACTGTATATGCTAATATGCACCACGGGAAGAATGCATCATATCAGAACCCTCAGCCCTGTGAGAGCAGTTTGTGGATGAAGAACATTTGCTCTTAGAGCCACAGCCCATATTAAAACATCTGACTTACGAAAATATCGCACCTGCCACAAATTTACATCTTGTCAAAGTGTGTATTTTTGGAGTTCTGCATTATGTCAGATCTATGTCCATTATAGATTTCCTGCAATGTTTTTTTTTTTTTTAAGATTTTATTTATTCATAGGGAGAGAGGGGCAGAGAGAGAAGCAGGCTCCATACAAGAAGACTGACTTGGGACTCGATCCCCGGTCTCCAGGATCACACCTGGCTGCAGGCGGCGCTAAACCGCTGCACCACCAGGGCTGCCCTGGTTTTCTCACTTGTAAACTATTATGTAAAGCATTGATTCCTAAACATGGCTGTACATTGGATTCACCTGGGGAGTTTATAAACTATTGCTGACTAACCCAACCCTCAGTGATTCTGATTTAATGGGAAGCTGTCCTTAGCATCCATATTTTTAACTACTTTCAAAGTGATTTTATATGGGTGGTCAAGGTTGATCACTACTGATGTAAAGAATATGTGCTATAGTTCAAGTTTACAGAAGGCATTTTTCCATTGGGCTAGTCACTGATTATGATTATAGTTGTTTATGCCCTGGCTCACCCACATACTCATATGCTTGATATGCTTATCCAGCTTCTGGTCTTTTTTTTTTTTTTTTTTTTAAAGATTTTATTTATTTATTCATGATAGTCACACAGAGAGAGACAGAGAGGCAGAGACACAGGCAGAGGGAGAAGCAGGCCCCATGCACCGGGAGCCCGACGCGGGACTCGATCCCGGGTCTCCAGGATCAGCCGCGGGCCAAAGGCAGGCGCCAAACCGCTGCGCCACCCAGGGATCCCCCAGCTTCTGGTCTTAATAGTGTGCATCTGGTCTTAATAAAGTGCATGCACACGTGCATCTTAGGTAGGATGATTGCACACTTTCAGAAGTTGGGAGGGAGCTGGTTACTTATTTTGCTTTGTTCATACTTGCTACAGTTTTTCTAGACACCAAAAATGAGCATAGAGTTTTTCAGAAAATATTGGCAACAGGTGGTCATCACCTTTGTCTCTTTATTACAAAACTGTAGTTGATTATCAGGTTTAACGGTGAGTAGGCTCATTATTTAAAATAAATAGTTTTAAATTAGCATGAAGTTCTTGATCTGTCAGCAGACCACAGAGGAAGATGGCATTGAAGGGTAGAGAGACCCTTCCTACCTCTATCCAATATATTGTCAGGCCTGCTTTTTCCAGAATCAAACTATATACCGACTCAAATGAAGTTGTAGGAGGGTCATAGTTGAATCAAATGAATGTTTCAAAGCAGGTGGGGAAGGAATGAAGCAATCTAGCAACATTCTTTGTATTGCATACACGCACCATACTTGGGTCGTTGTGAGCCATGGGTCAAAGGTGGGAGTGGGAAGATAGTATCCTCCAGGGACACTCTTTGGGCCACCTTGAATATATACCAGATCATTCATGATGCTTCTAATTTGCTCATTAC
Source organism: Canis lupus dingo (assembly GCF_003254725.2). Classification (NCBI taxonomy): domain Eukaryota; kingdom Metazoa; phylum Chordata; class Mammalia; order Carnivora; family Canidae; genus Canis; species Canis lupus. The sequence goes on from NC_064281.1 coordinate 31,651,485, forward strand.
AACTCCTTTCTCCAGTCTTCTCATTCAACAATGAGCTTTTTGTGCTTTCACTTGCCCTCAAACTAAAAGTACTATATCCACTAAGCAGAGTCAGCCATTGAGCATATTGACACTTGGGGATATTCCTGACCCATTTTCATTTCATTAAATCACTAATAAATTTTTTGCAATTATATATGTGTATAGGAGGTAAAAAGTGAAGAGAACACTATATGAAATCAAACTGTTCAAAACAATCTTTCCATAAATGAAGTCTTTATGGAGAAAATCCACTGATTTTAAAAGAAAGCAGTAGTCATTTTCTTAGCTATATTACATGCAGTGTACAGTGTAATCCCCTCTATGGAAAAAGAAATGAGTCTAAGAATGTTACTAAGTTACTGATTGGCTAATATTAGATAAGCTAAAAAAGAGTGAAGCACAAACCAAGTTACCTATACTTACATGGTACTAACCACGATGCCTGAATTTATGATTTAGTCTTTTTTTTTTATGATTTAGTCTTAATTGAAAGATCGATTTGATCAAAATGCCTCCCCTCAAAATAACTCAGACAATGGGTGAAATATCTGTTGCTACAATCCCTGAATCACATCAGTTATACTGTTTGTAACACATTTCTGAAAAGGTGTCTGAAATTACCTCCACTGAGATTAAGAAAATGGACAATAGGAAGCATCTGACATATGATTGTTGTATCTCCTATCAACATAAACCATAATCCCCGACACTCACACATGTATAAAATTTAGGCTGAAATATAATGACAAATTATTTTTTTATTTTTAAAAAACTTTTCATAGCAACAAATTATTAAGAATGCTTTGAGATAGATTGTTGGCCACCAATACTTGCTGATTTCTCATTCATGTTCTACCCTATGCATCAGTTCTAATAAATGGCACTGGATCTCAAAGTTAGCCTCAATCATATCTTCCTAGCTTCTGTTGAGTTACATACTTACAAAAAGTGAATTTTATTAAAATAAGCCTTAATTTATCTTCTTCACTAACTTGATTCCTAAGAATTAAATCCTCTTTAGGAACAATAAAGCTAGATAAGCAGACACTTTAATTTTTGAATGTTGGAGTTTGGTAACCTATAGGGAACATATGTAGAAAAGAGTATTTTGGGGACCTGGCCAAGGTGATGGTCATAGAAGTGTTATGACTGCATCACACATTAATGGAAAGATGAAAGTAAATATGGAAAACAGCTGACGTCACACCCAGGAAATTTGGGAGTATATATAAGAGGAGAAACAGTAATGAAAAAACTGGATGCCATAATAAAGTGAGTTATTTAGGTAAAAGAAGTAAAAAATACGGAGTTAAGAGTGAGGTAGAGGGGTGCCTTAGTGGCTCAGTGGGTCAAGCAGCTGCCTTAGGCTCAGGGGTCCCAGGATCCAGCCCCACATCCGGCTCCTTGCTCAGCAGTGAGCCTGCTTCTCCCTCAGCCTGCCAGCCCCACTGTTTATGTGCACACGCTCTCTCTCTTTCTCTCTGTCAAATAAATGAATAAAATCATTTAAAAAAAAGGAGTCAGCTAGAAATAGATAAGAAAATAGTTTGTTCATTTAAACTTTGATACTACTCTGTATCATTCTGTATCAGAATAGCCAATGAAGAAGAAAGTTATGGACTCTACAAATTTTTGGGTGAGTCCTTTATTTGGGTTCTTGCTTAGAGCATCTCCTAAAATCCAATCTGGGCAATATGTTAGAGTCACAGGACCTGTTTCTTTCAAGAGACAAAGTGCCTGTGGGTCACTGTGCAAGAACTTCTCTAAAAATGAATTGGCAATAGTAGTCCCATTGGTGACATCCCTTCTGGAATCATTAGACTTACTCTTTGTTGTGTTTTTTGCTGTGGATTTATATATCCCTAGAGAACTCACCAGGTAAAAAAGCAGAGGAAGCAATTTTCTTTACTACACTACAATCTCCAAGGGGAATTCTGATACAATCCCGAGACAGTCTTGCAAAAGGAATCTCCTTAGTTGGAAAAAAATGCTATATTAGATAAGAAAAAGGGATACTACATACCTTCCAAACTGTAATGTTCAGCTCTCTCTAGAAGGTTTGGTCTTCATGAGGCCCTATTGTTGCTCATTTTAGTAATTTTAGGAAGTTGAAAGGCTAGTATGAGACATATGGAAAGAATAAAATATTGCATTTTTAAGTCTTTTTTTTTTAAACATTTTTTAAAATTTATTTATGATAGTCATATAGAGGGAGAGAGAGAGGCAGAGACATAGGCAGAGGGAGAAGCAGGCTCCATGCACCTGGAGCCTGACGTGGAATTCGATCCCAGGTCTCCAGGATCACGCCCTGGGCCAAAGGCAGGCGCCAAACCGCTACGCCACCCAGGGATCCCTTAAGTCTTTTTTTTAAAGTAATTGTTCATTTTTTTTTTAATTTTTTTTAATTTTTATTTATTTATGATAGTCACACAGAGAGAGAGAGAGAGAGGCAGAGACACAGGCAGAGGGAGAAGCAGGCTCCATGCACCGAGAGCCCGATGTGGGATTCGATCCCGGGTCTCCAGGATCACGCCCTGGGCCAAAGGCAGGCGCCAAACCGCTGCGCCACCCAGGGATCCCAGTAATTGTTCATTTTTAATTTGGCAAATTCCTGGTATATCCTGGTATTTTTTAAAGATTTTTATTTATTCATGAGAGACACAGAGAGAGGGGCAAAGACATAGGCAAAGGGAGAAGCAGGCTCCCTGCAGGATTAGATCCCCGGATCCCGGAATCACAACCTGAGCCACCCTGGTGCCCTTCGTGAATGCATTTTAACAGTATGTGGATGATAGGGAAAGGTGAAGCTGCATTTTGCCAAATGCATTTTTTCCCCAATATCTCTAGTAGATGACGATCCTTTAAAAAGTGAGTCTTTAGAATGTGCTCTACTCTCCTGCAACAAATCATCAAAATATGGAACAGTCACTAAACAGCAGTTCCTAAACTATTACACAAATAAGGTTCTCCTGCTGTTCCTAATTTGCAAAACAAAGACATGAATAGAATCCGTGTAGATTTGCTCATTTCACATCAAGCACCATAAAAAGCTCAAAACATTTCCAGGACTAGAATCACACTGACAACTCTTCTGGCTTGCCCGATGTTTATGATCAAAATGATGTATTTGCACAACAGTACTTTTTCTCCAGCTCATTTACCTTGTACACTGTGTACACTGCAAAGGGCATAGTTGAGGGCATCTGCAGTGCTTGGCTTACTGTGTCTTCCTGATGGGAGGTGTTTTTCCATTTCTTGCACAACTGTTATAATCTCTTCAGAAACTCTGCTTCGATCTTGCTGTTCACTGTTGCTGCTCTACCCGTAGAGCCTCTGCTGTTGAGATTTCTGGCTCCACACCTCCTCCACAGTCCTATGGTCCTTCAAGTTCCTGAGGTTTGGTCCCCCTGAAATCCAGAGATTTACCGCTGGACCTTTCCAGGTCTTCACAGGGGTCCATCTTTTGCTCATCAGCCCTCATTCTGTTCCCTGCTTCTGTTTCACTTTGTAATCCGTGACAGGAATTTATTTTCCATTTTGGTTCATGCTATTGCCTTAGGGAAAATCCTCTGTCATCAGGAGCTGGTGGATACTGATCCCTGGTCAACTGGAGGAAGTTTCCTCTAGGATCTCCATGCAGACTAGGATGGCTCTGCTCACCCTGCCAGGCTGCGAGTTGTCCTGAGGTGCCGACAATTTTTTTAAAAGTCTTAGTCCTTCATCCATTCCTTTTAACTTTTATTCTTTAAGCAAATAAAAACAGTGCTCTGCTTGAAAATAAATTCTCATAATGAAGTGCAGCTCTTGGAGAAATTCAGTAAATCTAGAGAATTGGTGGGCCCCTGGGTGTCTGTCTCATTTAGCTGAGCATCTGCCTTCTGCTCAGGTCATGTTCTTGGGGTCCTGGGATAGAGCCCCGCATGAGACTCCCTGCTCAGTGGAGTCTGCTTCTCCTTCTCCCACAGTCTGCTCCTCCCCCTGCTTGTGCAAGCTCTCTCTCTCTCTCCCAAATAAAGAAATAAAATCTTTAAAAACAAAATCTAGAGAATTGTTGGTTTTTATGTGGGTAGGGTAGTTGGCCAGTCTTGGGGTATTTAGACTCCCATTGCATGCAGAGATAACACTAGATGGTCCAATTTCCTATCTCACTAAAACCACCCAAATTCTTTTTTTTTTAATGTTTATATTTCTTTTTTTTTAATTTCTTATTTATTTATGACAGTCACACACAGAGAGAGAGAGAGGCAGAGACACAGGCAGAGGGAGAAGCAGGCTCCATGCACCGGGAGCCCGACGTGGGATTCGATTCCAGGTCTCCGGATCGCGCCCTGGGCCAAAGGCAGGCGCCAAACCGCTGCGCCACCCAGGGATCCCCCAAATTCTTTCCAAAATCAAACACTTGGTATCCTGAAGCTTGCTTTACCAAACGACAAAATGTGAGATGAGAGTAGGAAAAACAGAATGAAAAGTTCAGTTAATGGTATATTTCTTAAGTCCCCCCAAAATTGAAAGTTTGCATAATGATTAAATTGCTAGTATTCGTTTGGGTTATCAGTGAATATTGACCAATAATCATTTATTCTGCGTTCCTCAATTTATTTATTTATTTTAAAGATTTTATTCATGAGAGATACACACACACACACACACACACACAGAGGCGCAGAGACACAGGCAGAGGGAGAAGCAGGCTCCACATAGGGAGTCCGATGTGGGACTTGATCCCACGACTCCAGGATCACGCCCGGGCCAAAGGCAGGCGCCAAACGCCTGAGCCACCCAGGCGTCCCTGTGTTCCTTAATTTAATAGTGGGTATTCACCCAGCACTTCACTCAGCTGCACACACTGATATTGCTCAAATGGTAGGGCTAGTCACTTCTAGCTTCTGATCTTGACTAGATCTTGACTAAAGCTTGTAACATTAGCCTCCTACCCAGATCTGGCAAATAATCTTACTTCTCTAATCCTTGCACCTGATGTGCCGAGGGTTTGCCAACCTTCCAGCTACCTACTTTTGAGTTTTATAGATAAGAGGTGGCTTCTGTTCTGGTTTCATATTTTGCATGTTAGTCTTTCTTTAGTTAAGCAGTGATGGACCTTAATTTTCAGTCTTCACAGAGAGCTGTTCAGCTATGCTCCTCTTCACAACCTGCTTACCTCAGTCATTGGCGAAGAGATGTTGAGGCACATGAAGGATTGCTTAGGACATTCTGGACTCATGAGGTCTTTCTGCAATGTTCCATGGGGCAACAGTTTAAAGACCCCATACAGCAGCCTTTCTTCAGGCCGATCTGAAGAAGCACTGATACAGGGGCACCTCATGAAAAAGCCAGATAGTAGGACAGCCCCTCTCCAGCCCCACCCTCAGTCTATGGAGCATACAGGGCCCTATACAGGGTGGAAGATTCTCTACATTTCACATAATTTGCTTTATTTTCTCATTGCTGAGTCTTTCCCTTCTCCTTTTCCCTGCCCCTGCTTAACTCCTCCAAGATATATTCTTGGTTTTTTTGTTTTTGTTTTTTGTTTTTTATTTATTTTTTTTTAAAGGAAATTTTCTTTTTTTTTAATTTTTATTTATTTATGATAGTCAGAGAGAGAGAGAGAGAGGCAGAGACACAAGCAGAGGGAGAAGCAGGCTCCATGCACCGGGAGCCCGACGTGGGATTCAATCCCGGGTCGGATTCAATCCCGGGTCTCCAGGATCGCGCCCTGGGCCAAAGGCAGGCGCCAAACCGCTGCGCCACCCAGGGATCCCTGTTTTTTTTATTTTTGGTGTGTGTACCTCCAAACTTCTATTCCCTTATTCCAAAACTTTTTGACTCATTTCTTCTGTCACAGCACTTTAGGAATTAGAACTACTAGTAGGGACACTATTTGGCAAGCCCTACTTCCTCCTCTTATTCCTCCCATCAGAGGCAGTTTCCTGCACAGGAAGCTCGTTAGCAAACTGTTGGCAGGGACACAATTCTATTGGTTGGGAAATGGAAGCTCCACTGGGGCAAGATTGATGGAGAAAGTATAAAATGTTAATGGTTGGACTAAACTATTATTAATTCTTCCAAAGGATCCTAGATTCGATCATTTTAAGTACAGGATTCTGAAAAGAAATGGATGAAGATATTTTCCGGGAATAAATGGAGAATTGTACCCATAAATTTGGGATGATTATTCAGAGTTGAGGACATATATGTTCTTAACACTGAATTTTAGGTGGATATGTTGAAGATTAGTCAGAAATTTATATCTAATCCTGGGGTGCTCCTGAATTTCTGTGAGTAGCAGCATACAATATCTGAAATTAGAAATAGAAGATGATTTAAAATTTAGTAACTGCCATGTTTTGGTTTAGATAAAATCAGCCCAAAATTAGACAAGGGGCTTGGCTTAAAATCTAGCCTTGCCACAAAGAAAGATGCCTAGATACAGCAATTGGCTGTTCATGTGGATGGAAAGAAATTAAACGTAAAGATGATCTCAGGCATTCAGAATTTATGATATGTAATTTTCGGTGTCTCTTGAAGATAGAGTAAGGAGTTAGGTAGATAGGAGATTCTGAATCTGCCCCTTTTATTGAAAAATTTCCCTCTAAGTACATTTAACGTGTTTCTCTCTGTGTTGTAGTTACTAGTGAATATCTTAAAATCTGCGTTCTATTTTTAAAAAATATTTTATTTATTCATTCATCAGAGACACACAGAGAGAAAGAGAGAGAGAGAGAGAGGCAGAGACACAGGCAGAGGGAGAAGCAGGCCCCATGCAGGGAGCCCAACAGGGACCTGATCCCAGGCCTCCAGGATCAGGCCCTGGGCTGAAGGCGGCGCTAAACTGCTAAGCCACCGGGGCTGCCCAAGTCCGCCTTCTATTAATGATGGCTCAATTTATATAGCCTATGTTGTCTATTTGCTTACCCATTTGCTTCAGATTAATAACACTGTCAGAGAGGCTCCGAGAAGGAAAGCCTCTCTCAAAAGGTTAAAGTGACTGTAATGAAAAAAATAAATAAATAAAGTGACTGTAATGAGATATCCCCCCACACCTCCTTAGGATAGCTATTATCAAAATAAAAAATAAGTATTGGTAAGGATGTAGATAAATAGGAGGCCTTGTGTATTGTTGATGGGAATGTAATGGTACAGCAGCTATGGAAAATAGTATGGCATTTCTTCAAAATAAAAGTAAAATTGCCATATGATCCAGCAATTCCATTTCTCGATATACATCCAAAAAACTGAAATCAAGATTTCAAAGAGCTATTTGCACACTCATGTTTTTATAGCAGTACTATTTACAATAGCGAAGAGGTACTTGAGCAGCCAAAGTATCCAACCATGGATGTATGAATAAATATCTGTAGATGTATGAATAACCAAAATGTCCCTCTAGTGTCAAGGAAAGATTATTCCCATTTACCCCACTTGACTGGGCTTTGAAGCAGCTGTACAATAGTTGCATATTAATCACATCCTGGAATTACACATGCCCGCACACACGTGCAAATTTAAGGCAGCTTAGAATGGTTAAACTTTGGCTTTATTGCTAATATTGGCTTTATTGCTAATAATGTTAGCCATGTTACCTAGTAGTTCAAGACCTCAGTTTCCCCACATGCAAAATGGAGATGGTATATCTACACATGGCTTTTGGTGAAGGACAGTTAAGACATTTAGTACTTAAAACTGATCTAGCACAAAGAAAGCGCTTAGCCATTATTATTCTTATCATCCTCACCCTCAGTGGTGGTAGGAGCATTTGTACAATTAAAAGTATTAAAATACATAAAATAAGGGATGCCTGGGTGGCTCAGCGATTGAAGGTCTGCCTTTGGCTCAGGGTGTGATCCCCGAGTCCCAGGATCTAGTCCTGCATCCCGCTCCCTGCAGGGAGCCTGCTTCTCCCTCTGCCTGTGTCTCTGCCTCTCTCTGTGTGTCTCATGAATAAATAAATAAAATCTTAAAAAATATGTAAAATCTTAATTAAGTGAATAATGAAATGATGAGGTTATAGGTACATATTTTAATTTTGTTTTTATGCTTGTAGCTTATCTAAATTCCCTAATATTGTCTTTATAATCTTAAAAAAAACATGTGTTTTTAAAAAATATTTTATTTTTTTATTGTATACAATGCTCAGTGCTCATCACTGACTTAGTGTACTGAACGCTCCATCTCCTGATCTTTTTGTTTCTTAATTTCTTGCCTTTTTCTCCCTTCAAGTGACAGGAATAAGAACCTATTATTAAGTAATAGAATCTTCTCTTCCAGGTATTATTTGAATTAAATTTGAAGATTGTTCATACAATATAGCATTTACAGGTGTGAGAGTGAGTATGAGAGAATTCAGAGAATTTTAGGGAAACTAGCTGTTTATTGGTTGAAAAAACTGGAAAGAATTGAAAAGATTGCTGCTCAAGAATAGATTTTATAGTTCAAACCTTTTGAAAAATCTATTCTTTATTATAGTGAAGTAAAAGTGCTACCTTAGAAGTGTTGTACTATAGAACCTGAAAACATTGGAAGAGGGGACTCACTTGCTATAGGTCAGCTCAGAGAAGGGGCAGGATGCTGCTGCATTTCTCTTGAACCTCAGGAGAGTGTCCTCACTCTGAAGCCAAAGTCCTAGCTTCTCTCTGCCAACAATAAAATGTGTGTTATAAGAATTTACATTTTACAAAGAGGAAGAAGGGAAAATGCATTAGCACTGTGCTGTTTCAAAAGGCAGAAAAGGCATTTGATCAGATGATTGATTCTCCTCTGTCACGAAAAGCTTTCTTACAGAGACAAAAAGAATCTCACTATGTTTCTAATAGTAAAACTCTCATTTCCTGCCTAATGAATTATTTACATACTCCACCCAAGGCCATTTATACTCAATCTACTGTTAGGCTGTGCTCCAGAAGATGGTGCACTCATTTGTGAGAGAATCTCCTCTGAATTTAATATATTCTCTTCATTTAGTCTGTGAAAATGTTGCTGTGCTCCACCTCAGACATGAATGAAAATCCACGTTGTGATACATCTGTCCTACTAACATCACAGAGCAGCCGGGTCGTAAATTTTCCATTGGTCAATGGAAATAGACAAAATCATTCAGGACCAACTAAAAAAGAGCCATTGTTACTCTAAGGCATGGCCCAGCGCCTTATCCAGAAAGACATTCTTGAGTCCCACGTTTTGGTTCACTCTGACCAGTTCCTTCAGGTGCTTGCATTTCTTATCTGGCACATGTTTAGGGGAAATTGGGTGAGATGGCAGCTTCTAAAATGAGCATGGTACTTTTAATATCTTAGGAAACTTTTTTTTTTAAGATTTTATTTATTGGGGATCCCTGGGTGGCTCAGCGGTTTGGTGCCTGCCTTCGGCCCAGGGCATGATCCTGGAGTCCTGGGATCGAGTCCCACATCAGGCTCCCTGCATGGAGCCTGCTTCTCCCTCTGTCTGTGTCTGTCTGTCTGTATGTCTGTCTCTCTGAGAGACCACGAGAGAGGCAGAGACACAGGCAGAGGGAGAAGCAGGCTCCATGCAGGAAGTCCGATGTCCGATCCGGGGACCTTGGTACCATCCCTTCAGCCAAAGGCAAATGCTTAACCACACCCAGGCGTCCCAACTGGGAAACTTCCTAAGTGACAAATTAGTTTGTTGTTTTTAGGCTTCCTTCCTTCCTAAAGCATGTACTGACAATACCTAGCTCATTCATATATAAAGTGCACCTTTTCAGAAAGATGTATCTTGAAAGCCCCGCAGACTCCAGTGCTCTGCTATTTATTACAGAAACAGACTGGGAGGGCAGCCCGGGTGGCTCAGCAGTTTAGCACCGCCTTTGGCCCAGGGTGTGATCCTGGAGACCCAGGATGGAGTCCCGCACCGGGCTCCCTGCATGGAGCCTGCTTCTCCCTCTGCCTGTGTCTCTCATTCTCTCTGTGTCTCTCATGAATAAATAAATAAAATCTTTAAAAAAAAAAAAAAGAAAGAAACACACTGGGAGCCTTAAAATAAAGGGTAGTGTTGGCATACTGGTCTCTGGCCAGAAGTCCCAGAGCAACAAGGGTAATACAAGTGAAAGGGAGACCAGCTGTCTCTCAAAATGCTCAGGATGCACAGTTTCTTATTTAACATTACCAGCAGTGTTAATTTCCCCATTAACACATGAACTGAAAATGTATCTTTAGCTACTCAAGCAACTGTTTGTGGACAACTTTCCTAATTTTAGAGTGACAGATCACTTCCAATTATCAGTTTCATAAAGACACTGAGATAGAATGCATTTCTATGGAGCATAATAAATATGTGATAGTGAAATAAACAGAGGAATATGGCCCCAGCATCGATACTTAACTGAATTAAGACATTGCAATAATGAGTTCATTATAATTTCCTAAAACCAGGATCTCCTTAGAGGTAAAGTTGGGCACATTTAAATGTGTCTAGGAATGCTAGCTATCTTTTGCGCCATCTTTATTTTAAAATTTGCCATTTCATTGTCAAAAATGAGCTTTAAATTATTAATTCTGTGGCCTTATAGCATTAAATATTTTCCAAACCAACACACCCCAAGCCCCATATGATTTTATTGCCTGGAACATCTCCTTCTCTTTCTGCTAAATTTTCACTTTTGAATTCTCTTCTTGCTCTTTCTTCCTTTTGGTTTTACTGTGTATGTATGAGACTATAAAGAATATGCTGTTTAATTTAGCCTGAACTTTATATAAACAGAATAGAGCTGGATATATCCTTTTCTGTCTTGCTTTCTTTGGAAACTGAGTTGAATCAGTTCTAATTGCCTATGTGTATGATATACACTGATAGAAAAATATTACATAGAACATACTTATAAAAACTATTATTTATCAATTATCTAAGTTATATATCTCTTTCATTAATTATATTTCCCTGATTGTTTGCATCTTTAACAATTCCTTATCTTACAAAATTTGCTTGTAGAATTCCTTGCAGTTAGAGTTTACTTAACATTGTAGCATTAGCTTCCACACTGGTTGCCATCAACTTACTCCATTCTTTTGTCTACTGAAGAATCATTAATAAGAGCATACATTCAGTGTTAAGCATTGTCAGCCAGTATACAAAACATGTATTGGCATAAAGTTAACAACTATGAGGATTTTTTCTTCCAACTTGATTTAAGCATGACAATTTATTTTTCCATTCTCAAGATTATTTATACCTACTGATCAACAAGTTTTTTCATTGTTGTCTATTGACAGAACACTGTCATCATTTTTTAAATTCCTTTCTTTAACATTACACGATTGCAATTGTTCGCATGCTAGAAGAGTATATAGTAATATCTGTGTGAAAAAATCAAATTCTTCCATTAAATCTGTTTCAAAATATGGTCATGGCAAGTACCATAATAATTATCCCACTTCAAGTCAGTATAATTTCTTTCCCATTCAGAGGTCATGTTGTCCGTTTTAAGAAAAAAGCCTTGACACTTACGAGGATGAATTTTTTCATCATTTATTTCTTTTACACAGTCAAGTTCCTTTAAGCAATTGAGTACAATAACCCTGCTCTTCTTTCACTTTGCAAAATCCTGTTACAAAAGAGATATTGAAAACCATGAATGAGAAATAAGTAGGCTTAACTCAAAGTATAGTTTTAAAAGTTAAGAAAAATTTGGGTGGTCTTTTCTTCATAAAGTGTGAATTCAGTGTTTAAAAAAAGGTGAAGAGGGATCCCTGTGTGGCTCAGCGGTTTAGTGCCTGTCTTCAGCCCAGGGCGTGATCTTGGGTACCCGGGATTGAGTCCCGTGTTGGGCTCCCTGCATGGAGCCTGCTTCCCACTGCCTGTGTCTCTGCCTCTCTCTGTGTCTCTCTCTGTGTCTGTCATGAATGAATAAATAAAATCTTTAAAAAATAAAAAATAAAAATAAATAAAAAAAGCTGAAGAGCTATTCAGCTGTAATTGTTAAAGAGAGCCAATTGCTTTCTGAATGGGAGAGGATTGAAGAATAGTGGATGCCAATAAAATCACAAAAAATATCTGTTAAATGCAAACCATACAAATGCTGAAGTAAAAGGACAATTTTATGCCAATTACTTTAATGTGAATAGAAAGGACATCAGATGCTATTTGAGTAGAATTCTGTAGAATACGAGGAGTACAGCCAACATTTTCCATAGAATCATTCATGTTCTGCTTCAATTTTTTGTAAACTTTACACCCATCTACCAATATCCAACAAAATTTGTACTTGTTTTACCTTTACAAAAAGCAGTACATTTTCCTCATTCACTCTAAAAGAGTCTGCAAAAATCTTTTCTTTCTGAAGTTTCATCTGGAAGGGATTTTGCTCATAATGGCAAGTTTTTTCATATGAAAGCTATCCTTCAAGCGAAGGAAAAAAGTTTTCCTGCAGTGTTATTAGTTGGATATATAATATAGCCATGGTGTAAAAAGGTTTAGATATTTTAGCGTGGATCATTTAGAATTACCATTCTGATCTTTGGTAATCTCTCTGATAGTAAATGGAACTATTACATTTTTTATGATTTCTCTTTGGTACTTCTAAATTTGCTTGCAATTTTGGAATCAGAAAATACTTCTGGTAGTAGTACATTTGAACAGTCATTTGAGCTGAAAGACTGATGTCTTTATATATAGTATAGAAGGCCATTACAACTTCTACTGTGACTATTTTATGTTCTTCATGTGAATTTCTCAATAAAAAAGTTATTTTTTTCACAGTCTTTGGTACCAGTCGAGGAAATCTCATGCTCACCTGTTAGTATATACTGGTTTATATCTGACTTTCCCTCATTTTCTATATTGAATGAACAGTTGCATACTCACAAGAAGCTATGAAAGGACTTGTTCCTCATTTAAGAAATGTCCACCGTTCATAAAATTTGTCACAGCATTTACACTTGTGTTGGGCATTTTGAGGTTCACATATACACAAATAAAGACAGATGTAAACAAGCATTGCAAGAACTGAAAAGACTGAATTTGCACATCACTCAATGTGCCTGCCATGAGCAAGTCCGAACAGGTCCCTAAAAGGGTTGAACGGTTGAAAGTGTCGTGAACTGGTGAACTAAGAATGACTTGAACTCCCTATTTGATCCAAAAAAGGTGAACTCCCTGTTTGCCTGAAGGGAGAACTGTACCTGTAAGGCGCAGTCTTTCTGAACAAAGCCACAGGTGACTCTAAATAAGATTTAGCTATGTGGGGATTCAAGGAGTGGCTGACATTCAGGATCAGAGTGTTTAGGGACAGACAGACATTCAGGGGTGTTCCTGTGGTGACTGGAGTAAGGCTGCAACCAATCCCCTGATGTTCAAAATCCTGGCCCCTGACTGGATGCCATCTGGAAGTGTGAGGCTGTCTCTGATTGGCTGACGTTCAGAAGCTTGGAGCTGACATTGACATGCTGTGTTGTAGAAGCTTAGTTACTGGGGAGAAGCATTCGTCAACAATCTGGCTGTACATATCAAACTCACAAAGTAGTTAATGATGGTTACTTGTTCATGACTTGGGACTATGGCCAAAAGTACTCTTTCTTGAATATTTCCTTTAATTCTAAGTCCATCCTCTTTGAACTTCCTTCAGCCAAAAATGCAGAGAAATCAGATCTTTATTTGTGGAGGTATGGTTTTCAACTAGTGTTGCCTTAAGTGATTTAATAACCAATTTTTGTGATTGAAAACCGACTCTAACTGCTGAACTTTTGTGACTTACTGAAAAAAGCTGAATACAGGACAATTTAGGGTATGTCCTGACAGTCAATATAGCATACAGGACAAAATTACAAAGACGGCATGTTGTATATGTTCAGGATGGCTGTCAGCCCTAGATGAAGTCCATATGTGAGGCAGGATCCTGTAGCACTAAGCTTCCCCAGAAAGACTCAGATAGTAACCCAGAGTTCTGTGGGTGGGAGGGCCCACTGTCCCCAGAGGGAAGAAGGAGCTGAGTGTACAGTACTCTGGGATTGCAGTCCCCATTTTACCCAGACTGCTCAGCCTTCTTTAGGTTCATGGGTTGGATTTCTGGAGAAAGCTGCAGCTGGAATAATCAGTCACATGTCTAAAATTTTGACAATCACTGCCCCCCAGTTAGATGAAGAATGTGTCATGAAGTTCTGACCTCCCGTACTCTAGGCCCAAGATTTCCTTCAGTCCTTTGCTCTATATGTGGTAAGAAACTTGAGTTAACTGCAGAGCTACCAGCTGCTTAAAACAAACACAGACATTATATCAGATAAAGTGTCTGGGTATTGGTGCAGGATTGTAAACTCAGCCTTGGGTAAAGGCTATTCGGAGTAGAGTCCTGAAAGGAACCCAAGACAAAAGATGTGAAAATGAATAATCAGGATATTTAACTTTACATATGAGCCACAAATACACAGGCATATGCAAAGGCACAGATCTATGATTAGAAACGAGGTTAAGGAAACATGGGAAAACTTGCTCTAATTGGTGGATTTCTGGTGAGGACTTTCCCTTTTCAATCTCTCCCATGGATTTATTAAGCTTTAGCTAATTTTGGTTTCCAGCTGTGTTTTGAGGAGAGAGGATGATATTGTAGAGCATGTAGGCTGCTATATGTATTCTAGGTTTTACCCAAATTTATGGTCTCAAGTGACTTCCATTAATGCAGCCAAACCCAATATGCAGCCTCAGACCCTCTCCTGATAGCCAGATCCATGCTTAAAGTCTTTTTTTTTTTTTAGGAGTTTATTTATTCATGAGAGACACACAGAGAGAGAGGCAGAGGCATAGGCAGAGGGAGAAGCAAGCAGGCCCCATGCAGGGAGCCTGATGTGGGACTCAGTCCCGGGACTCCAGGATGACCTGATTCAAAGGCAGACGCTGAACCGCTGAGCCACCCAGGCGTCCCCAGATCCATGTTTTCTATTGCCCACCTGTACAGCCAGCTCCTTAAGTGGCCCAAACTGACCTCAACACCTCCTCCTATCTACCTAAACCTCGAATTGCTACCGACCTTCTGTGTTCTCAATCTGAACTAAGATGAATGGTTTCAACTTAGTCAGCCAACATTCTTATTACAGACTCTTCCTGCACCTCCTGCACTATTTCAACAGTTATTGACTACTTAAAACTCTCAAATCTGTCTCTTCCCTCCCCATCCTTACACACAGCTTGAAGTGAGTATCTTGGTATTTCCTTTTGTTTTCTTTATTCAGTATTTTCCCTCAGTGTATAAGTCAACGTTTAACCAGAGGGCAGAAATAAAACAGAGATGCCATATACTCTTCACCCAGTACCCCTGCCCACCAAATAGCAACATCTTGCAAAACCATAGTGCAGTCATAAAACCAGGATAGGGCCTTGGTGGAGATAAGGTACAGAATATTTTCATCCCCACAACGATCCCTCACATTTCTCTATTATAGCTGTAACCACCTTCCCTCTGTCCTGCCCACACCCACTTTGTAATGCCTGACCACCACTAATCTGTTTTCCATCTTTATAACTTTATCATTTAAAAAAGTTATGTAAATAGAATCATACTCAGCATAAATCCCTGGGTATTCATTTGAGTTGTTGCATATGTCAATAGTTAATTCCTAATTCCTATTTATTGCTTAGTAATGTAGTGTTCTATAGTATGGGCATAACACATTGGGTGTAACCTTTCATTCATTGAAGGAAATTGGAGTTTTTTTCAGTTGTTGGTTATTATGAATAAAGCTCCCATAGCAGCCCGGGTGGCTCAGCAGTTTAACGCCGCATTCAGCCTGGGGTGTGATCTTGGAGATCTGGGGTCCCACATCGGGCTCCCTGCATGAAGCCTGCTTCTCCCTCTGCCCTTGTCTCTGCCTCTCTCTCTCTCTCTCTCTCTCTCTCTGTGTCTCTCCTGAATAAATAAATAAAATGTTAATAAAAAAGCTCCCATAAAATTATGCATGGGTTTTTGTGCAAATATATATTTCCATTTCTTTGGAATACTTAAGAATATAATTGCTAGATTGTATGGTAGTTGTGTGTTTAGTTTTACAATAAACTACCAGACTGTTTTTGAGAGCACTTGCATATTACATCCCTACTAGCAATGTACAAGTGATCCATCCAGTTTCCCTGCATCATAACCAGCATTTGATGACTTTTTAATCTTAGTGATTCTTTTTTTTAAAAGTGTTTTCATCACCTTGCCTTCATTCTTTTTTTTTTTTTTTTTTAAGATTTTATTTAATCATAGAGACACAGCTAGAGAGAGAGAGGCAGAGACACAGGCAGAGGGAGAAGCAGGCACCATGCAGGGAGCCTGATGTGGGACTCGATCCCGGGTCTCCAGGATCACACCCTGGGCTGCAGGCGGCGCTAAACCGCTGCGGGACCGGGCCTGCCCTATCTTAGTGATTCTGCTAGGTGTGTAGTGATATCTCATTAGAGATTGAAGGGAGGTAGAGAAAGAGAGAGATACTGAGACTGAGATTGGTTGATTTTAAGGAATAGACTCTTGTGATTATGGAAGCTGCAATTCCAAGATCTTCAGGGTTGGCTGGCATGGTGACACTAAGGGAAGAGTTGATGTTTCAATTCCAATCAAAAGACTATCCGCTCGCAGAATTCCCTGTTGCTCTGAGAAGGTTAGTTTTTTTGTTCTATTCAGGCCTTCAACTAATTAGATGAGGCTCAGACACATGCAATATGCTTTGCTCAAAGTCTATCTATCTATCTATCATCTATCTATCTATCTATCTAAAAGATTTTATTTATTTGAGAGAGCACCTGAGCAAGAGAGCACAAGTAGGGAGAGTGGCAGAGGGAGAGGGAGAAAGAAGCAGTCTCCCCACTGAGCAGAGAAGACCAACCCACCAACCCTGGGTTCAGTCCCAGGAGGACCCTAGGATTACAACCTGAGCTAAAGACAGATGCTTAATGGATTCAGCCACTCAGGCACCCCAGAGTCCATCTATTTAAATGTTAATCTCATCCAAAAACACTTTCACAGAAACATCCAGAGTAGTATTTGGCCATATAACTAGACACCATGGCCTAGCCAGGTTGATACATAAAATAAAAGCCATCATGAATACCTTCACAGAAACCCCCCATTAGTGTTTAAATAAATTTGGACCATAGCCTAGTCAAGTTGCTCTTCTGTTCAACCTAATTTGAAAACCGGGATACAGAAATTAAAATAACGCCTCCATTACATTTTTTCTCTTAAATTTGACCAGAATTTTTTAAGATGACAAAATAAAGTGTCTATGAAAATGTAGGGTATTCACATAAAATAATTGGTGAGCATTTATGTAGTGAAATTTTAGCAATATTTATAAAAATTTAAAATAATCACATTTTCTACCTTAACACAATTTTCACTCTCCTATGTCTTTAAGCAAACATGCACACATTCCAAAGAATTCATGATCACAAGTGCTTATTTCTGTTTTATTGATCATAACATCAAGTGGGAAAGGAGTGTCTTATCAGCAGAAGCATAGTAGAATTGTGGCACACATATCACTACCCATGTATGTTAAAAAAAATCACAGTATATGTTTACTAAACACATCTGCATATAAAAACTAGAATCAACTTTAACAGCACATTACTAATTGTGGTTGGCTCTGAAAAAGGGCTGAATTTTGGAGGAACATTGTTAAGGAGTTGAATTGTGATTTATCTGTTTTGTTACGCCTTTTTTTTTTTTTTCAACAACACTGTACTATTACCTTTTAATTAAAGTTTAAATAGGTCTAACAACAGAAATACCATCTGTGCATCAGTAAAATAAAACTTCTCCTACCTGGTGAAACAGACAAAAATCCGAAATCTGAATGGCTTACTTAATAAATCAAAACTTTACTCATTCTGCACTGAGAAATGGAGGAGGGTCAGTAGGGGCTCTCTGATATCAGTTGAACTAGAGATCTAGGCTTCTTCCTTCTTCTAGTTTCACTATCCCAACATAAGCTCTCTGTGTTTGGTGCTGAACAGAAAAAAATGCATGAATGTGTCACACGGATTCTCAGATGTTTTGGCTTGGTGGAAAATACTACTTTGCCTATATTTCAGTGGCAAGGACTAGTCATAATCCTTTCTAGCTAAGAGTCCATGTGGTAATGTAGCATTTCTGTGAACCTAGTAGATAAAGGCAAGGATATGGATGAGCATTTACAGTCTCTAGCACAAACTGTTAGTGTGTGTTCAGTTAAGAAAAACTGTTACATAATTTGTTACAACAACAACCTTTTTTATTTCTTGAAGTTTCTGAGAAGTGCAAATTTATCTGGTATGTCACCCACTTTTTCTCAAGAGCCCACATGTGATAGGTGCTTTCTTTTCTTTTTTTTTAAAAAATATTTTATTTATTTTAGTGAGGAAGAAAGCACAAGCGGGGGAGGGCAGAGGGAGATTGAGAAGCAGACTCCCCACTGCGCAGGGTGCCTGATGCCAGGACCCTGGGATCATGACTGGAGCCAGGGCAGATGCTTGATCAACTGAGCCACCCAGGTACCCCAGTAGTTGCTTTCAAATACAGGACATCTAATTTTCTTTCTTTCTTTTTTTAGTATTACATCTAATTTTCAAAAGGACTCTGAAAATATTTATAGGAAATGTTCACCCAACTTTACTCAAGAGCACCTTTCTGTACTGCTCTTTGCAATAACCTCTATAATCTCAGTAGACTGAGAATTTTCTCTTTTCTTTTGGTGCATTTTCAGTATCTTAATTTGCAAGTCCCTACTGCATACCACCTCACTGACTATACCTGACCACCTGTGTGCTGGCAATTAGGCACGTTGAAAATCAGGATTTTCTATTGGGAAAAGTATAAAGATAAGAGGCAAGAGAAGGACGATGAATTACTTTTTCTTTTTTTTTTTTAAAGTATTTTATTTTATTTTATAGGCACACAGTGAGAGAGAGAGAGGCAGAGACACAGGCAGAGGGAGAAGCAGGCTCCATGCACCGGGAGCCCGACCTGGGATTCGATTCCAGGTCTCTAGGATCGCGCCCTGGGCCAAAGGCAGGCGCCAAACCGCTGCGCCACCCAGGGATCCCTTATTTTTTCTTTTTAAGTCAAGGCTAGCATGTCTGACTAGGAAACTTTTTCTACCTTTTAGTAGAACTCTAGGGTTTTTAGGAATTCAGCTTCTCTCTAGATATTTGCTCATGCAGTGATTTCCATGGTCTTTCCTTATCTACTACATATGGAAGAGACTTTGATTTTTACCACTTAGGTATTCTCACTTATAGGTGTAATATGTTCAGTTGCAAGGAAGGCACTATTAAAATCCTAGTTTGTATATTAAAGTGATTTCAGAAAACCCGTCTCTGACTTCAGAGTTATATGCCAAAAAGCCGTAGGTTCTGCTAAATCATACTCTACTAACCAGCTCATTTGAAAAACCCTTGAGTGATGGAGATGCTGATGGAAGATGACCATTTTTACAATTCAGTGTCCAAACTGAATTTTATATAGAAAGGTTGACTGCTCTCAGAGGGGTATCATGGGGAAGATAGGCCAGGAGATATCTGCAGGGAGTTGGAAAATTGTGTGTGTGTGGGGGGGGGGGGAGGGGGGCGGAGGGCAGGTGATTCTGGACTGTCCCTTTTTTTTTTTTTAAGATTTTCTTTATTTATTCATGATAGACACACAGAGAGAGGCAGAGACATTGGCAGAGGGAGAAGGAGGCTCCCTGGGGTAAGCCTGAATTAGGACCCTATCCCAGGACCCTGGGATCATGATATGAGTTAAAGGGAAACCCCCAACCAATGAGTCATCCAGGTGCCCCTGGACTGTCTGTTCCACTGCAAGCAGGGCTTAGCCTCCAGAGGATGACGTAGTGAAGAGCTAGGAAGTAGGTCAGGTTCCAAAATTGGACAGGAGGGGACACTGAGGAAGAACCAGGTGAAGGATGCTGTAACATGGGAAAGAGTTGGAGCTCAACAAAAATGGTGCCTGGGCAGAGGTAGCTCTTACATGTGTGCTGGCATTAAGGACAGCAAAACCCTATATATAGAAAGCTCATAGAGAAACCCTAAAGTGTGTTTCTCATGTTTACCTCCCTTCTTTAGGCTTGTTAGTGCTTTGGCCACAGGATCTTTTCTTTCTTTCTTTCTTTCTTTCTTTCTTTCTTTCTTTCTTTCTTTCTTTCTTTCTTCTTTCTTTCTTTCTTCCTTTCTTCCTTTCTTCCTTTCTTTCTCTTTCTCAACTGAACAGTGTTTTGGAGTAGTGAAAAGAGAAATGAATTAAGAGATGGAAGGTGGACCTCAGGCTGGGAGGCATGGGAGCGTGTGGGGTTCAGACAGTTTCTGATCAGGGGTCTGGTGCCAAGTCTTCCACATACTATCAGTGTGAACTTGAGCATATTACCAAGGGCTCTGACCCTTGGTTTATTCCTCTGTGAAGTGGGATTAATATGTCCTATCTTATAGGACTATTGGAATGTTCGTGCTGAATACAAAGCAACTAACTCACTGCCTGAAATGCATTGGGTCTTTAGTGATTGGCATTTAGTACTATTATTATTTTGACTTCACACTCTATCACCTTATCTGGTATTTTTTGATCCAGAAGATGTCAGAGAATATAAAGTGCTCTAGGACATAATATAGCAAATCAGTAAGAAATGCTGATTTGCGGGGCATCTATGAGGCTCAGTCGGTAAGTGTTCCAACTTTTGATTTTGGCTCAGGTCATGATCTCAGGGTCCTGAGATCAAGCCCCTAGTTGGGCTCTGCGCTGAGCATGGAGTCTGCTTGAGATTCTCTCTTTCACCCTCTGCCCCTATCCGTGGTCACACATACACACGTGCACACACACACACACACACACACTGTCTCTGTCTCTCTCTCTCTCAAAAAGGAAATGCTGATTAGCAAGAAAACCTAAGTTAATCCTCCCCTTTAGAGGATATACTGTATTATATAATTTGGGTTTGGACAGTTTTCTTCAGGTGGATGTAACTCAAAGCTTCCATTATTTATATAAATCTCAAATCCGTCCATCCATCCCTTCTAGCTGCACTTCTACTTAAAGTACTTCCGTTTTCATTCATTTTACCCCCACCAAAAATCTAGATCTCACTTAAGAGTTTGGGAAATTAACCTCAAGGTAACCTCATAAAAATGTCTTTTGAATGAAGTGGATTCTGGCTCTCCAAGATCAAGGAAAATGGTGCCAGACAAGTACCTGCTGTCACTTTTAAGGACTATTACCCTTACTTCTCAGAAACTCTTTGGAGACCATGCACATTAAACAACTAGTTTGTACATTTTTTTTAATCTTTTTTTTAATTTTTATTTATTATTTATGATAGTCACACAGAGAGAGAGAGAGAGGCAGAGACACAGGCAGAGGGAGAAGCAGGCTCCATGCACCGGGAGCCCGACATGGGATTCGATCCTGGGTCCCCAGGATCGCGCCCTGGGCCAAAGGCAGGCGCCAAACCGCTGCGCCACCCAGGGATCCCTAGTTTGTACATTATGTTCCAATGCACTGTGACAAGAGCACAGGACAACTTCCATTCCTGACCCAGGTACAGATATCTGTGGCTTACCCATGATCCCAAAGTAATGCTACGTGCAGTTTTGCATTCTAGTTTATTGACTTTCAACTCTGAGGTAAACTGGAGGCTCTGGTCCCTGCTCACCACTCCCACAGCCTCATCTCCCTGCCACTGCCCCCAGCTCAGCTTTATTTAAAATTCTCTGCCACTGAATGACTTGTTTCATAGGGCTCTAGTATGTCTTTGTCTTGGGGCATTTACACCTGACTGCTTCATATGGATCTCCCATCCCTCTCACTTGTTTTTGCTTATCCATTAGGTCTTAGAGGATACCCACCATTATTTTTTTAAAGATTTTATTTATTTATTTATTCATGAGAGACAGAGAGAAAGAGAGAGACAGACAGACAGACAGGCAGAGCCACAGGCAGAGGGGGAAGCAGGCTCCATGCAGGGAGCCCGACGTGGGACTCAATCCCGGATCTCTAGGATCACGCCCTGGGCTGAAGGTGGCACTAAACCACTGAGCCACCTGGGCTGCCCCCCACCATTATTGTTATATAATTACTGCTCATCAATGCCAGAATACTCTGGATAGGGTCTGGGTCATGTTTAAGCTAATGACCCCAGTACTAGTGTGGTACCTTCCAAAGGGCAGCTGTCCAGTTAATGTTTGGAGAATATTTGTCCATTTAATGTTCCATTTATTCTCTTGAATGAGATATATATCATTTTTAGTTTTATCAAATGGACTAACAGGGATAAAAGATGCTAAGATTTGACCATCTCTTACTTTTTTGTCTACTAATGCACCTCAGCCGTTTTACTGCTGAGTTCTTAAAAATCTCCAGTTCCATGTTCTCTAATTCTAGATCACTAATGATAATGAATGGTTCTAATTTATATTACAAAATAACAAATCTCATACTTAAATCTGTTAAATAGTAATAAATGTGTGAACAGGTCATTTATAAACTTACATTCTTTTTTTAAAACGATTTGAATTATTCATACCAGACACACAGAGAGAGCAGAGACCTAGGCAGAGGGAGAAGCAGGCTTCCTGCAGGGAGTCTCCTGTGGGACTCAATCCCATGACTCCAGGTTCAAGACCTGAGCCAAAGGCAGATACTCAACCACTGAGCCACCAGGTGTCTCTGTAAGTGTAGACTCTAAATCTAATCAAATTTCCTATAAAATAAATAACATTTAAAAAATATCCAAAAAGGATATAAATCTCCCAGGTCATACATATAGAATAGGAGTAAAAGATTTTTTTTTATTATTATTTTATTTAGAGACTCTTTTTTTTTTTTTTTTTTTAATTTATTTATGATAGTCACAGAGAGAGAGAGGCAGAGACACAGGCAGAGGGAGAAGCAGGCTCCATGCACCGGGAGCCCGACGGGGGATTCGATCCCGGGTCTCCAGGATCACGTCCTGGGCCAAACGCAGGCGCCAAACCGCTATGCCACCCAGGGATCCCTAAAAGATTTTATATACTGTTTTCCTCCAATCCTACTCCAGCTTTCACTATTTTAGATGTTGACTTCTCTCTTCAACAGCGAAGTGAAGAATCTGCCTCCTACTTCACTAGAGGTGGGAGGAGCTGCCGGGTCTGGCCTTGGGATGTACCCTTTCCATGGCAGTTGTGCTGGCTTTGGCTGCAACTCTGGCTCAGCCTCTCTTCCTCATCTCTCAAAGCCTCCCCATACTGGAATGAGAAGCACCTAGGGTTGTTCCAATGGATCATTGCCAAAAACTGTAGCAATTTCATCTTGCTGGTTTCAATATGGGCTTTTGGGCCCTACAGGAATTCATACTGTGGAGGATCACTATTGGGTATTGCTGATGTTCCAGGTACTTTTCCAGATTTCTGGTGATGAGTCTTCTGGGTTCCTTAAAGATGAAGTACTCTTTCTCAGAGTATATAGCCGTCATATTCAGTAGTTCCCAGTTTTCTTCCTCAGTGACATGTTTGCCCTTTAAGGAGATAACTTGAGGATAACTATCAGGAGGCCAGTCTTGGACATGTCCTCCCCACCACTCCCCCTTCCATCATAGGTGAGATCCAGTTTGTTAACAAGAGCAAAGCAGTGGCCGGTGGGGATTACTCCTTCACATCAATGCCAGAGACCCGTCCTGTGCACTCAGAGGCTCTCCCGAGGATCTCAGAGAAGTGGTTTTTGTGCTTTTTGATGACACTCTTCTGCATGCCTGCCTTTCTGATGGGGCTCATTTATTTGAAACTTCAGCAGCCGGAAATTGACAAACAATTCCATCTGTTCATCTATGGAGTCTATGGGCAAGTTCTCAGTCCCTGGCAAGGATTTCAAAGTGCTTGTATTTTCCATCTCTTGGTTGCTAGAGCCCTCATCTGATTTGCTTATTGACATGGCTCTGGTGACAATGGAAGAGGTGTAGGCACTCCAAGGATCCTGGGAAGTACTGTGTGTCCCAGGAGTAGAAACCTCTTCCATGGTGCAGGGGATCAGTGAAGATGAGGAGGAAGGAGCAGTCTCATTTTTAACTTCTGGAAAGTGTATTCCCTCCAGGCCCTGGGTTTCATTGTAAACCTGAAAGCTCTGCTGAAGTGGGATTACCACCATAAGATGTGAGGACTTGTGTTGGTGGCAGCAGAGGAATGTCAGCAGGAGGGTGGGCAAAGAAGGCCCACAGTCCAGGGGAAAGAGGGAGGATATGACTCATCTTAACTGGAAAACTTAACCATAATAGCTCCTTTTAAAAAATATTTTATTTATTTATTTGAGAGGGAGAGAGAGAGCAGGACTAGGGGGAAGGACAGAGAGAGAGAAGCAGACTCCCCACTGAGCAAGGAGCTAGATGTGGGGCTCCATTTCAGGACCCCGGGATGATGACCTGAGCTGAAGGCAGATGCTTAACTAACTGAACCATCCAGGCCCCCCAGCCATAACCGCTCTTATGGAGGCTGCCTCCACAGGTCTTCACAGGGCAGTACTCTAGGGCCTCATGGTTTTCTTGTCCTGAACCACCTGTTTGATAATAACCTGACAGACAAGCGAAAAGGCTCCTAAGTGTGCAGCCAGGCATCTTGGAATGCAAATTCTTAGGGCAGGCAGATTTGAGGTCTTTGGGGTCCCTTCTTTTCTCAGGTGTGTCCTCCCCTCCGCCCTCCCTAAGGGTCTTCACCTAGACTCCTGGCATGGATAGGAACATTTCTCTCTCCCGTACGAGGGCTGCTGCCTCCCTCAGATTAGACCATCTCTAATCTGAGACTGGTGAATAGGAAATCAGGGAGTAGTCTAACCATAACAGATTTACCCAGAGCTGCCTGGGTCTAACAGCAGGGGTGGGACCTCGGGCAGGTAGTCTCCTCCGTCCTCTCTCAGAGCATTCACCTTGACCCTAAAGGTGCTAGGTCACTTCCCCCCTGTTAACCAAGGCCAAGCCCCCTCAGGGCAGGGATCACTTCCCCACATTGTAGGAAGTAAAGGTCATGTGTCACCTTAGTGCGAATGGAGCTTGCTAGGGTTGGTAGCATGCATGGGGCTCTACAGGGCCCCTCCATTCTTGGATGAGTGGTTTCACAATTCTTCAGTTAAGTTCCTCACATGGACTCTGACAGAGCCTGGGAATCTTCTATTTGCAGACCTGAGGTGACCCCCTTAGACCAGGCCTACACAACCCTGAGACCTGAGGCTTCTGAGGAAGAACTTAGGGGCACCACTTCTTTCCATCTCTATTCGGTTTTCCAAGGCTTACAGCAGAGGTGTGTCTCTTTCTCTTTTCTGAGGTGGGCAATCCCCTCAATCCTTACTCCAAGTCCTCACCTAGGGCTTTTCCTTCTGCTTATCTGGGACACCCCCCCTCCACCCCACCCCGCACCTGAGCAAGGTACTCATTTCCCAGAGTCCCTTCCCTCACCCCCAGAGGAAATGAGGGGGCCCCTCAGTCTGACAGTAATTCTAGACCTCTTAGGGCTGATAGCTGGTGGGGGGCATGGCTCTGTAGGGCCTCCCTCTCTTCTATGCTGAGTGGGACACCTTAAGCTCACATTCAGTGTCTTTCTCTTGGCTATAGTCCTGTTGATTAATTACTTCCTCAATTAAGCTACCTTGACTGATTCAGGCAGTAATCTGAGTCTGTGCACATTTATCAGACTGCAACTCTCCTAGAGTTTGAGTCTGAGTCTCAGGCTAGATTTTAGCTGGGGAAGTAGCAACAGTATGCATGTGTCTACAACCACTGCTGGACTATCAGAGAACACCCATACCTTTTTTCATCAGAGGTCTCTTCTCCATCCAGATTTAAACACTCTGGAACTTCTGTTCTAAAAGATTTATTTTCAGGACACCTGGGTGGCTCAGCGGTTGAATTTCTGCCTTTGGCTCAGGGCCTGATCCCAGAGTCCTGTGTCAGGCTCCCCACAGGGAGCCTGCTTCTCCCTCTGCCTATGTCTCTGCCTCTCTCTGTGTTTCTCATAAATAAATGAATAAAATGTTAAAAAAAAAAAAAAAGGATAGAGAAAACTAGGTGTGGTATATGTATATGAGAAATCTCT